>NC_062567.1:83618151-83938053 GCF_022837055.1 Prionailurus viverrinus
TCCTTTCTCCCCTCCCCTCCTCTTCCTTTCCTTCTCTTCCTTCTTTTTTTTCTCATATAAGTGTTATCATGTGGTATCCATCTTTCTCTGTCTGGCTTCTTCCCTTCCCTTCCCTTCCCTTCCCTTCCCTTCCCTTCCCTTCCCTTCCCTTCCCTTCCCTTCCCTGTTTTCCTTCTCATGTGAATATTACCATGTGGTATCTGTCTTTTTTTGTCTGGCTTATTTCACTTGGCATAATGCCCTCCAGGTTCATTCACACTGTTGCAAATGACAGGATTTCCTTCTTTTTGAAGGCTGAATAATATTCCGTATAAATATCACATTTTTATCCTTTCATCTATTGACACATGCTTAGGTTGTTTCCATAACTTGGCTATTGTAAATGATGCTACTATGAAACATAGTAGTGTAGATATCTTTTCAAGATAGTTATTTCATTTTCTTTGGGTATATAACTAGAAGTGGGATTACATGATTGTATGATATTTGTATTTTTAATTTGAGGAATTTCCATACTGTTTTCTATAGTGGCTACACTAGTTCAAGTGCAGTGCAGGAGGGTTCCCTTTTCTCTCCATCCATGCCAGCGCTTGTTATCTCTTATCTTTTTGGATGCTAGGGTTACCAGCAGGTGTGATGTGATACCCCATCATGGTCTTATGTTTTTTGTGTTTTTTTTTGCTTTCTTTTGTATTTCCCTGATGATTAGTGATATTGAGTACCTTTAATGTACCTGTTGGCCATTTGTGTATCTTCTTTGGAAAAGTGTTTATTCAGGGATTTTTTGCCAAGTTTTTAATTGGCATATTACTAATTATTATTATTTGCTATTGAGTTGTAGGAGTTCTCCTAAATTATGAATATTAATCTCCTGTCAAAAATGTGGCTTGCAAATCTTTTGTCCTATTGCATAGGTTGTCTTCATTTTGTTGGTGGTTTCTTCTGCTGACCAGAAGCTTGGTAAGTTTGGTGTAGGTCTACTTGTTTGTTTTCTTTTATTATCTTTGCTTTTGGTGTCAAACCCAAAAAAATATTTCAAAGACCAGTGTCTAGGAATTTATTCACTCTGTTTTCATCTAGGAGTGTTATGATTTCAGGTATTATATGCAAGTCTTTAATATATTTTGAGTTCATTTTTATGTGTAGTATAAGCTGGGACCCAATTTCATCCTTTTCCATCTGGCTATCCAGTTTTCCCACATGATTTACTCAAGAGACATTCCTTTCTCCATTGTATATATATTCTTGGCTAATTTGTGAAAAATGTATAATCCATGTATGCATGGATTTATTTCTGGGCTCTCTATTACATTTCATTGATTTGTGTGTTTTTATGGCAACACCATACTGTTTTGATTACTGTAGCTCTGTAATATAGTTTGGCATCAGGAAGTGTGATATATTTATTTAGCTTTGTTCTTTCTCAAGATTGATTTTGCTATTTGGGTTCTTTTGTATTTCCGTACAAATTTAGGACTTTGTTTTTTCTATATCTGTGAAAAATGCACCAGAGTTTTTATAATTGTTCAGTTGGGTTACTAAGAACCGAGGCTCTGCCTCTCTCTATTCCATTTCCTGAAAATGTAATTTTGTTATCTATGCCATTATCAAAAGATGGCTGCTGCAGCTTCAGATACCAAATCTGTGTTCAATACAGGAATTAGAAATGGAAGGGGGGCAGGGGCGCCTGGGTGGCTCAGGCGGTTAAGTGTCTGACTTCGGGCCAGGTCATGATCTCACGGTTTGTGAGTTTGAGCCTCGTGTAGGGCTCTGTGCTGAGGGCTCGGAGCCTGGAACCTGCTTCAGATTCTGTGTCTCCCTCTCTCTCTGCCCCTCCCCCACTCATGCTCTGTCTCTCTTACTCTCAAAAATGAATAAATGTTAAAAAAAAGAGAAATGGAAGGGGGCCAACAGCAACAATAATCAGTGCCTCCTTTAATCAGGAAAGCAGAAGCTTTATCAAACACCCACACACCACTAATAAGGCTGCCCAGTGTCACGTGCTCATTCATCGCTATAAGGGAGACTGGGAACACACATGTTAAGATGGGGCTGCCTTGAAACAATTTTAGTGTTCCATCTTCAAGGGAAAATTAAAGAAATTAATAATGAGTAAACAAAACACTGATCATGTGCACTTATTTTATAGATTTAGACGACTGATAACTAAAATAAAAAATCTCAAATATCTTGTTCTAATAAAGAATCAAATTTAAAATGGCCTGAAGAATGGAGAGGAGAAAGTAAAACAATATTTGCTTCATACAGAGTTGTCCAAGATAAGTTACATAATTTGCATAATATTTCTTTCTTTAACCAAGTGGGATTCAAACCCAGGTTTGTTGAATTTTCGTTCTCATGTGTTTTCCATGACATACCATGCAGGGGTTCTTTGTTTGTTCATTTTAATGGCCAGAGTGGGAAATACAAGCTCACATAATTATGTTTTTAAAAATATGCAAGTAGGGATGCCTGAGTGGCTCAGTCAGTTGAGTGTCTTTTTTCGGCTCAGGTCATGATCCCAGGGTTGTGGGATTGAGCTCCGCACATGGACATATTGATCAATGAAACTGAATTGAGAGCCCAGAAAAAATCAGTGTGGAAACTGCTTAAGACTCTCTCTCTCTGCCCTTCTCCCTGGCTAGTGCTCTCTCTCTCTCTCTAAAAAAATAAGCAAACAAACAAAAAATATATGAATACATGTAGAAGTTCTTGTTAAAAATCATTTGAAGAAAGTTTGGGGGATTAGCTTACTGTAAATTCACTAGAAGCCAAGGGCAATAAGATTATTGGATATTCTATATGCACTCATGCTACCCCAGAATAACAGTTCAAAAGGTATTCATCATACTGCAACTGGCCAAGTCACATGCAGGGCTCAGTGTTTATAATTTTCATAAGCCACACATTCTGATGTGCAAAAATCAGAACTGTCTGCTTTGATTTATACTGGACTTCATATTTTTCTCACATTTGTTTCAACCTGCTGCCCAAAACTTAATTTAGTAATTTCCAGGAAAACTAAATCAAATTCCAGGATTCTTTTCAGTTGTTTAGGTTTAAAAATTCCCAGCCCACTCTACCTTCTCCCTGGGATCACTTGAGTGCCTGGCTTATACAATTCTATGACACTGGGGGGTGGGGTGGGGGGTGGGGTGGGGGGGGTACAGGGGGTTGTTAAATGGTTAGATTTAGATCAGTCTGTTCTCTGAGACATAAATTACTGGTTTGATTTTCAGGATTGCCTCCCCTTGTCTCTACTGAGAGAACAAATATCTTGCTGGCTTCTGATTTCAAATTCTAGTAAATTGTTTGCAGTGCTGTCCCTAGTCATTTTTGTGGACCAACCCTGTCACCTTCAGACCATGCCTTCTTTCTTTTAACTCCTTTCAAATAACTTCTCTGCCCTATTTGGAGGAATAGGGAAGGTTACACCCCAATAAATCTTTAAATCTCAAGGGAAATTCAGAAATTCTCATCCTATGTAGGAATTCTTTGCTCATGACCATTTATCTTCCACTGTAAGGTTGTTGATACCAGAGTATCAGATACTCTAGAATACATAACTACTTCTCTACTACTTGTAATGAATGAGAAATTGTTGCTGAAGGAACTCTTCAATGAATGTTAGGAAGCCATATCTTGGTGGATTCTCCAAACTGTCTACAGTCTAAGGAAGGAAGGAAGGAAGGAAGGAAGGAAGGAAGGGAGGGAGGGAGGGAGGGAGGGAGGAGGGAGGGAAAGGAAGGAAGAAAGAAAGAAAAAACAACAACAAAAACTTAGCAATGAGAATGGAGATATTTACCTTTGCAGGTGGGGGAGGTATTCTCAGACTTACCAAGTATGAATGTTTAATATTAATTAGCATATTAACCTTTTGGCATGTGAAAGCCAGCCAAAGCAGCCTTCAGGGTTTTGAGGAAGGAGAAAAAAGCGAAAGCAAGAACATTTGCACAAAATGGGTCAAGACAAACAAGGGTAGTAATCATGCTTTGGAGGACCTAAAATGTGGTTTTAGTAGATAACAGTGCTGAATGAAAGACAAACTTTTGTCTGCTTTTTGGCCCTTGCAATAAATTAATAAATACTCTTTTAAGGTTTTATTTTCAAATGAAAATGATAGGTAAGAAATTGAAATTCTTGTATCTCCTTTTAATGCTGAATTCTATAGTGCTGAAGTTGAATTGTATGTATTCCTATGAATTAATTTAATGAAACTCCACCCATGTTTTTGAAAAAGTACATTCAAGTCTGCACCATGTTTGCCTAAGGAAATGAGATTTGAAAATTTCTGTCCCCAAACTGTCTCTTTTGTGCTGATATAACACTCATGTCACCCACTTGCAAAAATATTCTATATAATGACTTTTGTGAACATTACTTGGGCTGGGAAGTTCTATTTACTCCAAGAAATCTCTTTAAGCTTTTGTAAATGCTGCATTCTACTATGCAAGAAGCAGTCCTCCAAGGAAACGATAAAATTTCTCTATTTGGGTGTCTAACAAAGACTAGGAACATGCATTCTTCGAAAGGAAATGTAATCATGGGATAGATCAGCTACAGCTGTAATGAACACCTGAGACCTGTAACTTTTAAGTCATGAAAGTTATTGATCTTTTCTTATAAGACTGTGAGAAATATGGCTTTCTTTGGATAAACTGTCTTGTACTTACTTGATAACTTCTAGGACATTTTAACCCACTAGAAGATACTACAAATTCTCTATTTTGTTTTCTTGCCATTTTAGAATATTTTTCTCACAATTCATAGGTTATTATTAAAAGATCACTTTAATCCACTTTGTCAATGCTCACCTCACCTCATCCACCAGTTTAAAGACCATATTAAATTTAGGCAATGTAGTGGGGTTCAAGTGTAAATGGTCATTTTTATGAATTGGGATATGTACTTTTCTGTATGCACAGTAGCAATATTTCTGTTTTGAGAAGATTAGTGTTGAATTTTAAGTTTCAGTCATTTAAACAAATTTTTAATGTTTATGTGTGAGAGAGAGAGCGTGAGTGAGGGAGGGGCAGAAAGAGAGGGAGACGCAGAATCCAAAGCAGACTCCAGGCTCCGAGCTGTCAGCACAGAGCCCGACACAGGGCTCGAATTCACAAACCACAAGATTATGACCTGATCAAAGTCGGACGCTTAACAGGCTGGGCCACTCAGGTGCCCCTTAAATTTCGGTCATTTTTGTTCTTAAATTTTATTTTTTTTTCAACTTAGGAGTTTTAAATATGTATTAAAAGAGATCTTTAGGTTTAGACAGATTCTTGACATATCATTTTTATGCATGTATAAAAAGAAAAACATAGAGAAATCATTTTGGATAAGATATTTCTAAGGCAAAAACAACCATCTCACAACTGCTACATGCTAACAGTGATTGTAAGACCGTTCTGACTTTAGAGTTGTGAAAATGTGAACAGAAGTACAATAGTAAGTACCATCATCCCCATGACCTTGCTTCAGAAATAGAATAATTCCCAATAATGTTGGTATCCCTATTGCACACCTTCCTGATCACTTCTTCCTATTATCTATAAGAAATCAGTGTCCTGAATTTTGTGTTGCTCATTCCCTTGTTTTTCTCTGCAAGTTTACCAAATACTTATCCTAAACAGCATGTTGTTTGGTTTTAACTGTTACATGGTTCTTTTGTGGCCTTTTTATTTAACCTAACATTATGTGATATTCATCCACACTAATGTGTATACCTACTATTAATTTTCAATGTTGTATAGTATCCCACTGTATGCATATGATAGAGTTTGTAAATTCTCCTCTTGATGGGCATTTGGGCAGTTTCTAGTATTTTCCCATTACAAACGCATCTGGTATAAACATTCTTATAGTTGTCTCTTGAATTATGTATGTGGGTTTCTCCAAGGTAGATGCCTGGGAATAGAATTGCTGTATCTAGATGATATTGTTCAGTAGAACTTTCTGCAATGATATAAATATTCTGTACATCTGGGCTAATAGGTAGCCACTAGCTACATGTGCTGTTAAGTCCAGTTGACCCTTTAACAACTTGGGTTTGAATTATGTGGGTTCACTCATGCACAGATTTTTTTCCATAAATATAGTACAGCACTGTAAATGTATTTTCTCTTTCTTATGACTTTCTTAATAAGATTTTTTCTGTAGCTTACTTCATTGTAAGAATACAGTATATAATACATCTACAAAATATGTGTTAATTGATTGTTGATGCTATTGGTAAGCCTTCTGGCCAACTGTAGGCCGTTAGTAATTAAGTTTTTGGGGAGTGAAGAAGTTGTATGTGGATTTTCAGCTCAATAGGGGTCAGTGCCCCTAATGCTTACATTGTTCAAGAGTCAGCTGTTCAAGACTCAGTTTTTAATTCTATAAAAATAATTAATTGAGGACTTCAATTTTTTATTCTATATGATTTCACTTAATGGAAATTTAAATAGCCACATGTGGTGTCAGGTGTCCTGTCCTTGCTTCCTTCCCTAAAGCGTCGGGGAACTAAGCCATAAAGTGGATGAGGCAAAAGCCAATTTTGTTGAATCTGTGGATTTCGAAGTCATTGTAGATGTGTTTCTACTTATTTATCCAGCTGCCCTAGATTCTTCAGGGGAAATTGGCTGGGACATTTTTAAGTGAAGGACCTATGTCTGTTGCTCCCTGAGCTGCTCTGCCTTTTATTTATTTTTTGTCAACCCTACGAGTTCCGTGTTTGGCTAAGGACTAAGGAAAGGATAATCTCATGTTGTTGTGATGTCAGTTGATACTCTAGTCCCTTCCACTGCCTCTTCAGCAGGCTCTCGAGTTTTCATGACTGCAAACACAAAAGAATGTGTGTTTGGAGTGAACGCACTGGGATTTTATGAACACAGTAGATGTGGGGGGCAGGTTGGATTCTCTTGCCTCTTCTCTAAACCTAAGCAGAAAAGGTGAACTCAGATAGCTCGGAAATCACATAGAGACTTTGATGCTAACTTTCTTACTTCCTTTTTCATGAAGCTCCATGTTCCCTGAGCTGTTCTTATTCTCTGCCACTAATACAGGGTGCCCGTTGTGTCCCCATCTGTTGCTCTTAAGAAATAGGTAAGTTTTTCCCATTAGATAAATTCATCTTTAGGCATGCTGCTCTCTCACAGAATTCTCAGATGGAGATGATTACAAACTTTAAAAGAAGTATCCTGGTTAGCTGTAAGATGTCTGCAGGCTTATACAACCTCTTTCCTTGGAGGCTTGACGACATCAAATAAAGAATCAGAAGAAGAGAACACTTAAGTAAACTGCCCAAGTGTACACAACTCAGAAGTGCCAAATCTGGGATTCAAATCTAGACCATATGGTTCCAGATTTTATCCTCTGTGAAGTTCACTATACTTTATACTAACGCTCTTTCAAGTCATTTGTCACGGTTTTACGTTTGTGCTTCATTCAAGGTAAGCACTCAAGAAGGATTCATTGAATAAATAAATCAATAAATCTCTAAACAAGTAAGTGGAGTAAGGATGCAGGTGAATATAGTGGCAGATGGTATTAAGGTGGGCAGGCAAGTGCATGTTGCTGTAATGGGTTGTCAAGTATAGAAGATATATAAAGATCCCAGTACCTAGGCAGTAAGTCAGTGTAAGTGAAACTGGGCAAAATATGATGCCATTTCAGCCATGGATCTGGAGTCTTGGGTAGAATTTCATTTTCTAGGAGGTCAGTAAGACTGACTGAAAATTGCAAGTAAGCCAACGTGGCTGGAAGCATATGAAGATAAATACTTGGACTTAATGAAAACTATCAAGGATTTAATTGTGAAATGAGCTTATGAAGACAGAACCAGATAAAAAGGAATTTGTATTTGTTTCTGAGTTTCTAGTACTCTTAGTATTCACCTGCTAAGGAAATACATGTTCTGAAAGCCTAAGGGGCCAGGGAATTAGAGCAAGACATCAGTAATTTGTTAATGTATCATCTCAACTTTGCATTGCTGCTGAATTCTTACTTCAGTGCTTATGTAATGGAAAATTCTGGTGATTTGAGTTTCTGTTTAATTACAAACACTTGCTTCAAACATTGTTGAACAGCTTTGTAGATTGTATCACAAAAATTTCATTCCTAATATCTCATGTTTTAAAAAATGAGTGCAATGTAATTTATTTCATTTTTTAAAAATACAGCTTATAAAAAATAACTGGGCTGAGTCCTCACTCATTGTTTAATTTATTTGATATTTAGCTTATTCACTGACCATTTAGTAAGCGCGATGTTTTTAGCTTTTTAGAATAAGATAATGAAAAATGTAGTTGCTATTGCTATCTTCACAGCGTGTATTACCTATTGAGAGAGATAGAATAGGATAGAATGTTGTAGTAATGTGTGAAAATCACTGAAACAAGACCACATTGAGTGGTATAAGAATGTATACCAAGAGCACGTGACACAGTCAAAGGTGGTTATAAAAAAGTTCCAAAAGATATTAACACTTAGTGTATAATATGAAAGATGAGTAGGAATTTATTAAACAAAACTAGCGTATTTATGACAAGGAGGACAATATAAATCAGAGCCAAGGAATGAGTGTAATCTTCAGAAGTTTGGGAATCTAGAGGTCGTTCACCATGGGGACACCTGACTGGCTCAGTTGATAGAGCATGCAACCCTTGATCTCGGTGTCATAAGTTCAAGGCTCATGTTGGGTGTAGAGTTTACTTAAAACAAATCTTAACAGAATTAAAAGAAGTTCACTATGAAAAAATTATGGGTGATGAAGAAGACAAGTTAAGGAGAAAGGGTGAAAGATGAGGCTGCATGAATAAGAAAAAAACAGATGAAATTACTAATTAATTACGTATCAACTTTACTGAAGATGATCTAAATGTCAAAGGATGCTACTAAAGATGTTAAGCAAGGGAATGTTATCATTACATTTACCTTTTATAAAATTGATTCACACTTCTGTGTTGAAAAAAAGTTAAAAGAGATAAACAAAATGTGCTATGTTCATATGATGGAATATTATTCAACCTTAAAAAGAAAGGACATGATATCACATTCTAAAATATGAATGACCCTTGAGGACATTATGTTAAGTGAAATAAGACAGTTACAAAAAGGTAAATACCATATGGTTCTACTTATCTGAAGTATCTAAAGTAGTCAGATTGAGGGGCGCCTGGGTGGCGCAGTCGGTTAAGCGTCCGACTTCAGCCAGGTCACGATCTCGCGGTCCGTGAGTTCGAGCCCCGCGTCAGGCTCTGGGCTGATGGCTCAGAGCCTGGAGCCTGTTTCCGATTCTGTGTCTCCCTCTCTCTCTGCCCCTCCCCCGTTCATGCTCTGTCTCTCTCTGTCCCAAAAATAAATAAACGTTGAAAAAAAAATTTATAAAAAAAAAAAATAAAGTAGTCAGATTGATAGAAACAGTAGAGGAGGGGTTACCAGGGCCTGGGTTAGGGAGAAATGGAGAGTTGTTTAATGAGTAAGCAGTAGTTTCAATTTTCTAGGATGAAAAAGTTTTAGAGATCCTGTTGCACAACAATGTCACTGTATTTAACATTAATGAACTATGCACTTAAAAATAGTTAAGGATCATGAAGTTTATGTTAGGTGATTTAAGGCTTTTATTTTTTAGAGCAGTTTTGTTTTCACAACAAAACTGAGAGGTAGAGAGATTTCCCATATATCCCCTGCCCACACATGTACATACCCTCCCCTATTATCAACATCCCTTGCCAGAGAGAAGTACTTGTTACAATTCATGAATCTGCATGGATACATCATAATCACCCAAAGTCCATAGTTCACATTATGTTATACACTAGTGTTATACATCCTGTGAACTTGGACAAATGTATAATGACATATGTCCATTGTCATATCATATAGAATATTTTCCGTATCCTAGAAATCCTCTATGCTCTGCCTATTCCCTATTCAATCCCTCACAGCCATTGATCGTTTTATGGTTCCCATAGTTTTGCCATTTCAAGAATGTCATATAGTTATGATCATATAGTATGTAACCTTTTCAGATTGGCTTTTTTTCATTTAGTAATATGGATTTAAGTTTCCTCTATGTTTTTCTATGGCTTGATAGTTCATTTCTTTTTCGTGAGAAGCAATATTCCATTGTGTGAATGTAGCACAGTTTATTTATTTATTTACCTAGCATAGGACATCTTGGTTACTTCCAAGTTTGGGCATTTATGAACAAGGCTGCTTTAAACTTCTGTGGGCAGTTTTCATGTGGAATGTTACATGGTTTTTTTTAGCATAATTAAACTAATTTAATATTTAAAGGATGATAGAACAATAAGACCTACAAAAATCCAAGTGAGCAACCTGACCTTGAGTAGCAGCGCTGCACGTGAAGATAGGTAATTATATGCAAAGTTTCTTAGGAAGTAGAATCAATTTGACCCAGTGCTATTCATTGTCCTAGGAATATAAGATGCAGAATTAATTTGGGTGAGAAAATACTATTTTTACTTCTGATATGTTGATTTTGAAGTATTTGTCAAATGTCCACAGACCAGTGGAAATCCATGTTTGGATGTCAGGAAAAGAGCTTTAGGCATAGAAACCCACTTGAGAGTCACCAGAATGCAACAGTTCCCAATGTTCTTTCTAAAATATCCCTTTCCATGGCAGTAACTCACAATAAAAATTATTCTCCATTAGAAAGAAAGAATCTGCTGTGGGTGAATATATTGAGTATTGGGCAGTGGGAAGGATCATGTAATTTGGAAATGCCCTTTGAAGGATTTGATGTAAGTTTACCCCTTCCCAGTAGAAGTTGTATCATCCTACCCCATTTAAAATAACTGATTGATAGTAACTGAAGGTACAGCAGTTTTGGTATGAAATAGTTTAGAGAGATTTTGTTGGGTGAGAAATGAGCCAAGGGGAGAATCCTGAGGCACAGAACACTTTGAGAAATGGGTAGAAGAAAAAATGTCCTTTGTTTTGAATAGAATTCCAGAGTCCCAATCATATTTCCTACCTTTCCTCTATAGCGGTTGGTTTTAAAACTGGGGTTAGGTGAGGTAAAATTTGAGAGAAAAGAGACAGGGAAGGGAATGGGAAGGGAGGTATTTTATGAAAATATTCTTATTTTTGTTTGTTTTACTATTCTTGCTTTTTCCTACTTCTTAGACCCATGATTAGATTAGAATGATGGTTTCCCAAGGTACACTGAGGGGTCCCCCAGGACACCTCATAGGTGTGCTGCCAAAGAGAAATGGCACCCAGTAAGTGTATAGAATACCACTGTAACAGGGGAGAGACTGAACTCAACTCTGCTGAAGCAAAATGCAGGAGAGTTTTTAACTGTTAACGGTAAGCTAGTGGAAAGGTACTGAAGGACGTTAGTGGGGAGATTGGTCAATGTGATTAGGCCATCCATGTTTTCTAACTGATGGATAATGACATTAGGCTCTTCTCCCCCAGTGCAGCCTGGGAGATAGGGGCACTGTCTTTCTGATGATTACATTTTAAAAAGATGGCTTCCAGGTACTTGAGAAAGACATTCCTGGCTTATAAAATTGACAAGAGGCTAGGAGAAGATTTCTATCTTAAAGAGGCAGAAAAACCTTACCATTGCAAGTTTTCTAAAGTAAATGCTCCAAGTAAAGCGGAGTCAGACTCTATAGTCAGAAAGAAACCTGTCTTATGTCTAGTCAACCTGAGGGGAATGTTAAGACAGTCTTGGTCAGTACCTCCTAATATATTTTAGATATTCAAGAAAAGAACAGCAACATCTCTCATATACTACCCTGACTACTACTATTATATTGCTTTTACATAATTACTTTTGACTTAGGGCCTGCCGTGGAAAAATTACTAGGATTTTAAGGACACCATAAAATGAGAATTTGCAAATCTTTGGATTAGAGCAGATGATAAAACGGTATATACTCAGATGTTCTGTGTTTAGCAGGAGGGAACTCCAACTATTTTGGCAAAATATCGGGATCACAGAGAGCTCTTTTAAAAGCTGGAGTTTAAAAAGTAATATATTTCTAGAACTAATTCTTTTTTTTATGAAATTTATTGTCAAATTAGTTTCCATACAACACCCAGCGCTCATCCCAAAAGATGCCCTCTTCAGTGCCCATCACCTACCTTCCCCTCCCTTCCACCCCCCATCAACCCTCAGTTTGTTCTCAGTTTTTAAGAGTCTCTTATGCTTTGGCTCTCTCTCCCACTCTAACCTTTTGTTTTTGTTGTTTTTTTCCTTCCCCTCCCTCATGGGTTTCTTTTAAGTTTCTCAGGATCCACATAAGAGTGAAAACATATGAGGCAAAGTTGTATGAGAAGCTTTTCTGTCTTGTTTTTTGTTGACTCAGTCTTATAGCGAGGATATAAGGTAGTGATAGAAAGTTGGTTTGTCAGTCTACATAGATGAGTCAAGGGAGGATACTCTCTATTCACTTTCTCTCTATTTGTCATTTCCCTTGACTGATTATTTAATTAAAGCATATGGATAATTTTACTAAGTGTCATCTCTGCTTTCAAAGTATTCTTAGCTTCTTAACACTTTATAGAAATACTCTTTATGCTTGGGACACTGGATGGTTCAGGTGCATCTGACTTTGGCTCAGGTTATGATCTCATGGTTTGGTTCAAGAGTTTCAGCCCTGCATCGGGCTCTCTGCTCCCAGCACAGAGCCTGCTTCAGATCGTCTTTCCCCCTCTGTCTCTGCCTCTCCCCTGCTCATGCTGTCTCTCTCAAAAATTAAATAAACATTTAAAAAACCTCCTTATGTCCAGGAAATATTCATTTCCTTACACTAACTAATGTAAATAACTTTTTAGTTTATGTTTTCAATAATAATCCATAGAAATCTATTTCTAAAGCACTTAAGGACTAGTAAAGTTGTCATAATTATGTTTTACTCACATACATAAGAGGATTTCAGCAAATGGAAATTTTCTACCAAGTATTTGTTTTATAAAAGGGATCAACAGCAACAACAAAAGAGACAGAATCCAAGTTCAGAGAATTAAATGGAAAAAAAAAAGAATATAGTATGGCATTATGGAATCAATGGAAGAAATCAAGCTAAATAAGATTATTTTACAAAGGATATATTCCTATCATTCATAAAAAATAACCAACTAATGATTGTGGTGAGAAGAATTTAATGGAATACTACGAACAGAAACGAAATTGCCATTGATGAGAAATAATGTGAAAAGAGGAAATAATGAGCGAAAAGTATGAATAATTCGTTCTGAAAGTTTGACTTGAAAGGTCAATTCTTAGCTAAAGCTTTAACTGAATAAAGAATTAGAATTAAGGGAAGCTGTGGGGTATGAAGTGGGCATAATTAAATGTCAACTGGAAGAAACCAAAAGAAAAGAAAACGTTGAAAGATAGTTACATACATGTATGTAGCATATATTATATAATGTATCAATGTATCTTTAATAGCAGAAAATTGACTAGGGCTATATTTAATATATTTTATACATCTAACCAAGATTTATAAGATATTGGAATAGTCTAAGGTATTTAATTAAAGACATAGCAGAGGTAGAGTTTGGAAGTTTGATAAGAGTGCAGAAACTTAAGAAAATATACTCAATACACAATATTGAAACACAGAATGGAAAGTAAAGACACAAGAATTTAACACAAGTCTTTATAATTATCTATTTTTTCCCTAACAGGGCTCAGCAGCTCTATTATCTATTGCTATATAACAAATTACCCTCACACTTACTAGCTTAAAGTAACAAGCTATTACTATGGATCGGTTATTTCTGAGCAGGTTAGCTTTATAGTTCTTGCTCAAGGTCTGTCATGAGGCTGCAATCAGGCTGTAATTTGTAAAGATGTCCTATGGGCTGAAGTATTCAACTCCAAGCTCACTGGCATGACTGTTAAAAGAGGCTCCAAAAAAAAAAAAAAAAAGAGGCTCCATATGGTTGCTCACAGCATTGCTTCCCCTAGAGTAAGTCATGAAAGTGAGACACAGACAGAGAATCAGAAGTTAACAGTGTCTTCTATAACCTAATCTTGGAAGTTCCATACTACACCTTTACCATATTCTGTTTTGCACACTGGTCAATCCTGGTCCAGTGTAGGAGGCTGCATGCCAAAACCATGGATCATTGGAGGTCAGTTTGAGGCTGGTTGCTATAGTAACCTAGGGACAGAAAAGAGAACGCAGTCAAATTCACAGATGAATGATTTTTTTGTCCAAGTGGATGAATAGAAATATGTTGGAAAAGTGAGCTAAGAATATTGACAAGATATTGGGTAAGCTGTTGGGTTATTAAATTTGATCTACAAATGAAAGAAACTAAAGGGTCTGTTAGGTAAGAAGGAAGTAGAGGAATACTGGAAGTTGGATAATAACAGAGTTAGATAACTAAAAAGACAAGAGTCTGAAATTATTATTTCAAGTTATTATCAAGTCCCAGAATGAGAAGGAAGGAACACTGGTGGCCAAAATGTTATGAAGAGGAGATATTTGGAGATAATTGGAAAAGGAATTGCTGAGTCAGGATGGTAGGTGACGTGTGAAAACACTATAAAAGCTAGAAAGTCTTTACTGTCTTAGAAGAAGTGACATAGTTCAAGACAAAGATGGGGAAGGCGCATTGTCAGTACAGTGTACTAAGTCTCAGAAACCCAGCATTTAGCCACTTCCCACTATAAGTAAATAAGTGAAAGAGCTTGGAAGGCATCAAAGTATAGAAATCTAGGTCACAAATTTAGTGTCCATTGGATGTAGGACTTGAAAAGACTTCGTGGAAAGTCATTTCCTCATCAACAAGCCATTTTTCAACTAAAAACAAGAATGAAGAGCCTGAGGATTTAGGGAAAATTGCTCTCCATAGAATGAAGTTTTCAGAGAGCATGAGTTATAGCGCAGGGAAAAAATAGGAGTAAGGGCAGAGGAGAGGAGCAAAGTGGAATATGATGATGACCTGAGGGCTGTCACATTGCAGGATGCTCAAAAATGGCAAAGATGTAAGATAAATTGGCTATAAGATAACTGGCTATAAACTTAACAAGAAAATTAATTCCAGCATCCCACCAGTTCCCTGGTATCTGAGGGTGGGCTTTGTGGTAGCCTATGTAGGCTATAAATCTCTCTCTGAATTTCAACCCTCTTCTGATTTAACTATAACCCTGAAGTATTGGAGGATTCTTCTAAAGAGGATCAACCTGGTAGTGAATCAAAAGCCCTGACCTTTTAGGATATAAATGAAGTTACCATATAATGTTTGATAATTGACACAACTGACATTTCTGCAGCAATGGTTGAACCGGCATACTGTGACATTCTTCGAAATGGATGTGAAGCTTAGGCAAACAACATATTCTACAGAACAGGTGTTTGGGGTGGAGGTGTTTTGATATAGCATAGCAGTACCATGAAACGATAAGTCAGTTATGAAAAGTTAAAGATTTGTTGATTCTTCCATATGCAGTTCAAAGCAATTGCAGAATTTTTGGAAAGCCACTGGCTACTATTACACTTAATTTTTTACTCTCTGCTGTATTATTAAACCTTTGCTGAAGGTGGTGGTAAGGGAAAAATTAAGAAATTGACTAATTATGTTCATTTAAAGATAATTCAGTGTTCTATCTGTATTATAACACCCATTCTATAGAAAGCCATACAGTATTTAACATGTTTATAAACTGTGACTTTCTTAAGAACAGAAAATACATTCATATTTGTATTTTCAGTGCCTAATAAAGCACCTAGCCCATAGTAGGTGCAGAAGGGATATCATTTTTATTGTACAACTTAAGAAACAAAATTGAACTGAACCTTGCCCCAAGTTGCAATCGTCACTTTAAAAGCTGGAGAGAGAGAAGAGCTATTTATATGGTAGATTTTGCTGACTTGGTATTTATCCACTGTAGTTATATTTTTCTATGTATGGGTTTTTCTGTCAATTTAGCTTCATTATGCTTTGAAGATTGGATTCTACCAAAGCAATTGAGAACTGTTCCCACTTAATTAGGAAAGAGCTATTTGAATCCTGATCCCTACCTTGAAAATTGTCTCCTAATTTCTTTTAAGATAGATATAAAACACATCTGAAGATCTTATTGCTACCATTTTGCTATTATCAGTAATTACTTACATTAGCAAAATAACCGAGTTCAGGTAAACTTGTATGCAAAAGGTTGGCAGTTTCCTAGGTTTATCTGTCTTCTATTAATTTTCCATGGTTCGTGAAAACTTCTAGTGTTGCAAATATAACAGTGATGTAAATTAAATGAAAATAGGTTGCTGAATGTTTGGGGACTTACATTTTTCAGTTCTTAATGGTCACAGAAACAAATGCACACTTATGCATTTCTCTTAACAAGCTGTTTTCAATGCATCAGTATTTCTATCCTTCCCACCACCCTCAATCCCCAGCTTGGAATTTCAATAGGAAAATAAAACCTACAAAATGAAAACGAAAATCAATCTTCTTTTATTTAGGAACAAATTAAATTCCCCTTCTAAAGTAATGATTTTTACCTTAAAGCAGTGATAACTATCTTGTTGCTCTGTCAAGGTTTCTCACCTCCTTATCTTACAACAGTTAACCTTAATAATCCCCTCACTTTCAAGCTCTTCCTGATTTATGGCTCTTTAAGCACTTCTGTTAAGCTTGATCCTTTACTTACACTTGGCCTCTAATGGAGTCAGTGTCACTTTGAGGATTGTAAATGGATTCTGCTGAAAATCAAGTTCTTCAGACACTCTAGAATTAATGTTTTGTTTTTTTTTTTCCTTCTGGTAATTGATATCTGTGTTAAATGGATTTTCACCCTGAGTTTGTAGCTTTCTCTGGCAAAATGAAAGGATACTAAATTCTGAATTTTTTTTTTAGTCTTCCAATATTTGATAGCATCTAGTAAACATGTTGATAAATATATAAGTAAGAAGATATGGTATCATAATGCCAGACTTAAAACATATGTATTTCAATATGGAAATTACATTTTTAGGATCTCAAAGTAAGTTCTGTACTTAAATCATTTTATGTAAGTGGATGGGTCAGCTATTGCCCCAGTTCTCTGTAATATTTCTAATATTCTGTAATAAACCCAAACATTAAAAAAATTGTAGTACAATTTATGTGAATGACATTTATTTTAGAATACACATCTTTTTGTAAACAATACCACCCCTTCATTGTCATATGTGAAGATAAGAAAACCTCTAGACTAACTTTAAACTTTATAACTATCATTGGTTATTTATATTGTCATTAGCATAAGATAAAAAAAAACTTTTCTAGATTAACTTTAAACTTTATAACTGTCATTGGTTATTTATTTATTTTGACTGTATATTTATAAATGATTTCTTTGTCTTATTTTGGAAGGAAAATATCTTCCTCATTTTACCCAAAAGTTAGTGTCTGAGCAGGTTTTTAGATAGCCAAATCAAAAGAAGTATGATTGTAATAAGCTAAAAATTATTTTGTTTTTGTTTTTGATTTTGCCTTTGATTGGACTAGCTGTTGATTAAAGTCATTTGAGACCTTACTGTGTCAAAAGCAAATAAAGTAGCATTTGCTGCCATATAAATAGGGCAATATGTGCTAAGTACTCTACTAAATATTTTTAGTATTCTAACTTGTTTTCTTTTTGCAATTCTGTGAGGTAGGTAGTATAAATCTTATTACGAGAAGAGGAAATAAATTCTCAGAAATGTTAGATAATTTTCTCAGTATTACCATGACTAATAAATGTTGGAACAGGAATTTTGACTCAGATGCACTGCATGTTATATTTGTAAGTACTGTTCAAAAAGGGGAAGGTGATTATGAGGAAAAATACAAATCCTAAATAACAGAGAATCTTAAAAGAAGGCAAAGGCTTCTTTCCATCAAGCTCAAGGAGATTGTTACCTTGCTTTCAAATGATGAATTGGTGCAAGTTGAAAGCACAGCTTTTCTTAAATGTTGAATAAATATTTACTTTATAATTCATTCAGCATTCTTTGATGTTAGGAAAAAAATATACTCTTATCAGTGCGTATATGACTTCTGGCTTTTGTTACATTGCACATTTCTTAAAAATACCAACTACTGCTACAGATTTATGAAAGGCATAGCAAAAGGGTGTATAACTGTTGTGCTGGAAATGGGATGGGAGAGAGGTCTGCTGTGAAAAATATCATATATAAACAAATGCCTATGCACTTATACAGGTACTGAAAAGGCACCCAACTTACCCTATCTGATTTCATAAATGATTTAAATAAGAGATCTTTAAGTATCTATAACATCAATTTTGATGTTACAAACGAAAAGAATTTTGAAGATATCAAGTGTATTCTAAGTCAAGGCTGGGAAATTAGAGTCACTGAAATATATTTAGAATCTGTTTCCTGTGGAGGGCAAAGTACAAAGGAGTGAAATTAAAGAATGAAAGTTTACTAAGCACTCTTTTGTTTCCTGTAACCTCACACACAGTCTGAATTACAGAGCCATACCATACTGTACAACAGCCTCATGTAAGGGAATAAGATAAGATTTACAATGAATAGAAATAGACGGAGTATTACCTTGTTTCACATTCTACAGTGTTGTCTGGTCTAGAGAATAACCTTCTTTGAAGTAAGGCTCATAAGCCTCTCTCGAAGATGTGAATTCTATCACAGTTCTCATCTCTGCTTTATGATGATAGAGCAAATAGGCCAAATGATATCAGTCTTTCAACTATGAATGAAAGTAACATTGACTTGCATCTCATTCATCTTTTTGCAAGACACAAAAAGAAGCTGCATAGAAGCTCAGCAGTGGCTTTTCCCATGACTAAGAGTGGGAAAAATTTCCTCAGAATTTGGAATTATTTTCAGTACTGACTATGTGACAGTAAACTTTTATCTTTTCTAAGATATTTAGCAAAAATGAATATAATAATGCTATAAATATATATATATACACACACATATATAAATTATATCACTGATGTCATTGTAACTTCAGCTTCATTCAGCAGCTACGTATTCATCCTAAATTGAAGTTCATTAGGGATGATGAACATGAAACTCTATGTAAATTCCTCAATGTAGATATTAGTATTTTCATAGTTAATTGTTGTTTATGCCTAAAATATGTCTGCCATAGATCAGTGAAGTGAGATTATATTTTCTAAATTATGCCATGGTATAGCATAACATTTAAGAGGACAAATGCTGGAGTCAAACTGCCTGAATTTGAATCTTAGCACCATAATTTATTTACTGAGAGACCTTGGCCAATTTACTTAATCTCCCTATTCTTAGATTTCCTCAGTTTTCATCCAGGTATGATAATAAGAATACTTGCCTTATAGAGTTTCTACTGCACTAAATTTCTGAATATATGTAAGGCACTTAAACCAAAGACCTGATTTAAAGAAAACACTCTTGAAGGTTTCTAATAATAATTCCATAATTAGGTCCATGTTACTCTACGCTACATACATTTTTATGCATTTAACTATACACTGTACTCATTTATGCAATTCAGTTATGTATTAGACATTTCTATATATCTGGTTATACTATCAATAGTCTATACTTTTACATATGTTGCTATATGATATGAGAGAGATTAAGTGTAGTATTTCTAAATCTGTCTTTACTATTGGAAAAGAGAACAGGAGCCAGAAGCATGCCTAGCATCCTTATGGTTATCATAGATTTAGGCTGATGTGATGATCTATTATTAAATTAGTAAATTTCATTATTAAAACACACAGAAGATATTCAAAATTAATTTTTAAGTTGATTGACTATATGCAGTATTGGACTTTTGCATTTGTTAATCACAACCGTGTATCCCCATCCCCATAAACATAGGGAAACACAACCTTTATGCAGCAGATCAAAAGAGTGAACTACATGGAAAAGTTGAGATAGTTGCTACATAGAAACATATTTATTCCCAAACAAATAGATGTTAGATGAGTCTAGATTTTAAAGAGGTAAATGCAGGCCAGAAATCTAAGGAGAGATTGTAGGGTTTATAAAATATTTATAAAAATAAATGAAATGTTGGAAAGAAATATGGACAGAACAGTAGTACAAAGATAAGAAGAAAACATAAAAGATTAAATTAAAAATTTGAATTGTTACAACAAATAACTAATTTAAAAACATTTAAAAAATAGATTTTTACTTGGCTAGAAAATAATTTTAACTGAAGACTGGCAATAAATAGTCTCTTCAGTATAAATGAGGTTCGTGGATTTAAATTCTGTACCTATGAATTCATCTATTAAATTAGAATTGAGAAATCAGGAATATCGGGGCGCTTGGGTGGCTCAGTTGGTTGAGTATCCGATTTCAGCTCAAGTCATGATCCCAGGGTCATGGGATCAGCCCAGTGTCAGGCTCTGTGCTGAGCATGAAGCTTAAAATTCTCTCTCTTTTTCCCTCTGCCCCTTTCACTTGAGCTCTCTCTTCCCCCCCCAAAAAAAGAAAGAAAGAAATCAGGAATATCATTTAGCAAGTGTAGAATTCATATTTATTTAGTCAGTGACTTATTTACATACATAAGGTTTGTTGACCTTGAAAATAAAACAACCGTTTTACTAGCAAAATGGGTCTATTTAGGAGTAGCAGAGGAATTGAAATTTGGTTCAAACAAGCTATAGCAAAAGCCTTAGGCAAGTCCAGAGAACAAAGGATGGAAACACTCTTCTATACAGGAAGGTGCAGTGTTGAGAGGGAAAGTTACAAACAGAAAGTCCATTGGAGAAAGTGGAAGTTCACAGCGTAGTGGTCTTTCATTGGCTGAGTTGTGACAATCTCTCATTGGCTGGGCAAAAAGAAAATCTCCCTTCCTTCTGCTGGAGTAGTAAATTAGGCCTCTTCCTGTTGGGTCTGCAAAGGACTGCAGTGAGTGCTACAAAGTGAGCACTCTCCCTTCTGGCCTCTGGGACTCCATTTTGTTATTTTTTTAATTTTACTTTTTGTTTGAGAGAGAGGAGGAGTATAGAGCAAGTGAGAGAGGGGCAGAGTGAGAGAGAGAGAAAGAATGAGAGGGAGGAAGGGGGGAAGAGAGAGAGAGAGAGGCGAGAGAGAGAGAATCAATCTTAAGTAGGCTCCATGCTAAGCTTGGTACTGGGCTTGATCCACATAGTTTCTTTATTTGGTTTTATTAGTATATTTTTATGTTACTATATATAAATAAGAGCATCATTTGAGATGCAAAGCACTTTATAGAATAAGCATATGACATAATCTTTCATTTTGAAGATCTTATCTTTAAAAGCATTGAGTTCCAATATTTTGGAGTAGGGCAAAACGGTTTTAGAAGAGGAATAGTAAGATTAAAACAGGTGATATAATCCACAGTGTGAAAAGATTATTAAAATGAGAGAATTGGAAGTATACTGAAAATTATTCGGTATTTGTCATGTAGCATTTTCCAAGAATAAAACCGTTGAAAATTTCAAAAAAAGTGAACTAACAAATATATGATTTTTCTTCTTCTTTTTTAATACTTAAAATTCAATTTATACCCTGGAATAAGTGTAATGACTTTAGAATGTGTTTTGTTGGTGGTTGGTGCACATGTGCCTGTGTGTGTGTGTGTTTGTGGGTGTGTGTGTAATTTAATTTCAGTAAAACATCAACCAAAAATGGAGTGCCTGTTTAGATTGTATGTCTTTTTTCATAGGTTTTTACTAATATATCAATAATCATGAGAATCTGCTGTTTACTTTGTGTTAGATACTCTTTCAAAACATTTATTAAAACTCAAGAATAAGTATGTTTATTACCTACCTTACTTGCTAATGTGTAGTATTAACTTTTAAAAAATACTAAAATATTTTACATATCAGATTTCATACATATATAGGTATACAATACAATTTTTAGTTTTTAAAAATTTTTTTCTGTGAAGTAAAAAGCTTTTTGGTGGGCTATTTTTAGCAATATACTCAGTACCTTCATTGCCTTGCTTTTAACTCACAACAAATTGACTTTTGCCTCTACTTTTTTAAAAATTATGTGAAAACAAGTTATTGAGGTAATATATATTCAGAATAGCTCTAGGTACTGAGAAACAATGGAAGAAACATAGACAAGCTATGTTGTCACAGAATTATTATTTTAATAAACCAAGATAGGTAACAAATAGGCAAAGAAATTGCCTACAACTAACAAAATGGTATGGAGTAATTAATGTTAATTTTGTTGACTATTTTGAGCAGGTGCCTCTGAAGTTGTAATTTTCTAATTTTTTTTCACAGAAGCTAAAAACTCGATTATTGTGTGAAATATCCTGATTTTTAAATGTTGGATGCTATTTAGAAAGTTTTAAGAAACCATGCAGTTGAATACTTTAAAAGCCAAATGGAATGTGCATGTGGACATCTCCAACATGTGGCTCACTCTTTTTGCAACCACTTCTTCAAACCTTCTTTTGGAATGATAGATGCATTTGCTTATACTATCTAGATCCATAGATCCCCTTTACCTCTCTTAATTTGTACAGTATAATTGTCAAATGATTGTTATGAATGTAATCCAGTGTGATACCGTGATTTATAATAAGCAGTATATATTTGGTCTTCATCCTTGTTCCTGGTGGACAGTTTTCTAAAATTCTTATAATTTCCTAAGTGGTAAGAGCAACAGGAGCATCTTTTCTTAGTAATATTTGATCTGTTGTCCATGTTCCTGAAATAGCTCCAAAGCCATGAAGGTGAAAGTAGTGTCTCTTGTATACATAAAAAGCCTCTTTCAACCACACCTGTGTTTATGTTAATGAGATGATTTTTGGAAAGCCTCTAGACCATCATAGGATGTGGGCTGATTGCCCGAGGAAGTAACCTTGTGATTAGAGAGTTGTAATTTTCAGAACTTACCCCTGGCCTTTGGGGCCGGGTGAGGGCCAGGAGACTGAATCATCACTAATGGCTGATGATTTCATCGACTTTGCCTACGTAATGAGGCCTCTGCAAAAATCCCTGAACTGTGAATTTGGAGAACTTCTGGGTTGGGAAGCACATAGAGGCCCTAGAGGGTGATGAGCTGAGAAACGACAAGGAAGCCCAGTTTGCACCCTCCCACACCTGGCCTTGGGGATCTCTTTCATGTGGTTGTTAATAAGCTGAAGATGTAGTAAGTAAACTGTTTTCCTGAGTTCGGTAAACTGATCCCTCAAATCATCCAGCCTGAAAAGGAAATTTCTGATTTACACTTAAGCAGTCAGAGTCACAAATGACAGCCTGGTCTTGTGATTGGCATCTGAGACAGAGAGAATAGTCTTATGGGAATGCACCCTTAACCTGTAAGATCTGATGCTAACTCCAGGTAGATAGTTCAGAATTGAGTCATAGAGATGTCCATGGAGAACTGCAGAGTTGTGTGTGGGGGAAAAAAAAAAAAAACATCCATGATCTGGTGTCAGAAATATTCTGTGAGTAGTGAGTGAAAGAAACAAGTGTTTTCCTTTCAGTTAGTGACCAGAAGTGTGGAGAGTAGAGTGGTAAGTAGAATAAAGAGAAAGAAAAATAGTGAGTTTTTCCTTTCATCGAGATACCTCGTAGATATCTGTAATTCAGTATGCCAAATATCTAGTTCACTCCTGCTTTTTTACAAACAGCAGCTACAGATGTGGAACCAGATTGTTTCAGTTTGAAAAGTGATTCTATCAATTACTAGTTGTGTGAACTTAGGCAAATCAATTAACATTCCTGTGCCACAATTTA
This sequence comes from Prionailurus viverrinus, assembly GCF_022837055.1. NCBI lineage: Eukaryota > Metazoa > Chordata > Mammalia > Carnivora > Felidae > Prionailurus > Prionailurus viverrinus. The sequence goes on from NC_062567.1 coordinate 83,641,817, forward strand.
CTCATAGTAAAATGGACCTATCAGTCAGAGTCCACTCAGGAGACAGAAGCCACATGTCAATATAAAGTTATGAACTATAACAGGAGGATTACCTGTAAAGAGTAAAGAGAGTTCTAAAGAACTAGGGCTGAGGAGAGTACCTAAGGAATGAATAAACTTGGAAGGAGTCTCCTTTGGACCCCACAGTTGTGATTCGGATCTCATTAGAAAAGGTATGGTTGTACGCAAATGGGCTCTAAAGAAGCTCTCTTAGTGGTCCCAGGCCAGAGTAGATCCACATTCTCTGGGAAGAAGCCAGGGAATGGAGAACTGCAGTTGGATCTAGCACGCAGTTAGTTCTATATTTACTAGAGAAGTGATCTTAAACTTGTTTCGCAATTTCTGAAATGGAGATATTTTATTTCATTTGACTTATACGCCAGGTAGTCCTATCCTGATTAGAGGTAAATTAAACCTTATAAACATTACATGACTTATTCAATGTCACTTAATAAATGGTGGTGACATCATTTAGTTTAGTCTTTGTTATATCGTTAAGTATTTCCACAACTAGCACTACTGTTTGTATTATTATCTTCATTAATTACATCATTGCCTTTAAAAAACACACATTAGAGATTTCTCTGTCTCTTTCATTTCCTTTATTCTCTCTTTTTAATTAATTAACAATTCTTGGAAACCTATCAATTACAAGAAACAGTTTCCTGAATTGGCTTTCTCTCCTAATTACCTCTGAAATTAGTGTTTTCTCTTTTTGTGCCTTTCTAATACAATATGCTCTTAATTGGCCTCCCTAAATTTTGTGTCTCCTATCCCCATCTTTCTTCTACAAAGAAAAAAAAATGTTTGTGAAACAGAGATTTATTGTGACTCTACTGTTACAAGTTCCTTTGTGATTTTTATGTTTCTTCAGTATCTGGGGCCAAAGTATTTTGTAGCCTTATATTCTGACTACATAAAGTAAGCTGCTCCCACAGAGTAGTCCTAAATGATTTCTCCCAAAATATCATAAACACTGTGTATCTGTTCATAGAAGTTCCCCTTTCATATCATTTGGAATTTAAATCCAGCTCAAATATCACCTCTTCTGTAAAATCTTATTCCAAAACTCAGACGTTAACTTTTATCTTATATGCTTAGACTAAGTGAGTGATCTTTGATTTCTCTACTAGCAACACCTGATTAATGAGATTATGAAACTAGAAACCTAGGTTCTCTACTCTGGAGAGTATTTGGATGGTTCTCTATACTCTTCTATAAGATAGGAACATAAAAGAATGCTATATGTTATGAAATGGCTAGATGACAAAGACTAAAAGTTTGCTTTTTTTTTTCAATTCAGAGTCCACAAGTTATAAATATTTATATGATTTATTGTATAAGAATAAAAGCACATGTAAGAAAAAGTCAGTAGCTAATGCTAGTTAAAATTTAATTATTGTTATCCAGATATTAGAGCCTAAATTAGAGGGCCTAGAAATAGACATATTGAACAATTACATCAATTTAAACAAAAAAAAAACCCATTAAATGGATATTAAAATAATACAAAATGACAGGCACTGCATAAACTAATGCCCAGTATATTCATCACTTTGAACTCCCTGTTACTAAATCATACTCTTATTCTGGTATAGGGAAAACACAAAAAACAAAAAACTCAAAACACTGGAAGTAGATTTTGGGTATAATAATTCATTTCTGAGGTATGAGGCCCTATGGTTGTGAATATACATGTCTCTGAGATTTTCCTCCTTTGCTCCAAGGGCTGTCAGACTCATAGAAATGAATGGAAACCCAGGGCTGTTTGAGGGTTTCGCTAAAGAGAAATAAGGGATAGGGAGGAGGAATTGTACCACCCAGACTCAGAGAACTGACATTTCTCGTAACTCTGTGGGAAACAAAGAAACAGCCAGTGAGAGACTGGCTGAGCTTGGCAAGGAAGATGATTGCCCAGCAGCAAAGCAGCAGGAAGGACATGGTTATATGTGAGATGGGCTTTACTGAAGAAAAATCCAATAAAAATGTATTGAGCACCTGCTCTGGAAAGTCATTGAGATGGTATTGAGTGATCAGAATGAACAACTGCATGTGCATATGAGATGTTGATATGAGACTTTTAAAAGGATTCTTTTTAAAAGCATTCTTTATGTTCCATTATGTTATACAGACTGGATTATCTTGGTATGGAGAAGGTTTTACATAATATTGTTGATGGTATTATACACTTGCATAGAATAAATTTATCACATTTATCATGTGATAAAATGTGTTATAAAAAGGTAAATGATAGACACTTTGCTAATCCCAGACACCTAGATAAAAGACTGTCTTTTTATTTAGCATTACAAAGTTGGGGTTTTTTTTGTTTGTTTGTTTTGCCAAAATGATCAACATAGCAATTGAGACAACTAAGTTCCTTTCTTCTCTGAATGGGCCATATGGGGAAGGAAGATAATACCATATAATAAATGTCATCCCTAATTCATCCCTCCTTTTTCTGATATGATGTGCTTGGCGAAAGTAGAGTTTTCTTGCTGTTGTGGCTAGAAAGCAACAGTGAGGAACACTGTAAGAAGTCGATAGTGCATTCCTTGAAGAATGGTTCCTTCTAAAATGATATCCTGAATTCCAAATACTTCTCTGTCTTATTCAGGACAAAGTTAAGTCTTAGTCTAAGTGACGAAGATACATTGCATCTTCAAATCTCCTCTTGCATTCTGAGAGAGGAAATTCCGATACTGTATTATATACCTAGAGAAAATATGGAAGGTAGTTGCATGTTTTATTTCTTATCCTAAGTGGAAGTCTTTCCCCTTCTAAGCGTTTTGGTTTTATGTCCTATTTCATTGTATACTTGTGGCTAAGTTAAAGAGATTTAAAATACATGATTTTTATTCCTCCAGCAGGAATACAGAGGGCATTTTGTCAAAACAACAGCACTGTTGCCAGCTTGGTTTTCTGGGACACAGACTTCTCTTACCTCGCACCACCAAGGAAGAAAAACCTTTTGAGTGAGACAGCTATATCCCAAAGTCAGGAATAGCTATAATGATGGCAGCAAAGCCTATAGTGGTTTGTAGGGCAGTTAGCCAAACATTAGTCTCCCCAGTAATCTGAAAGCCAAAAAATGAGAGACATAAAGAAGGTAGTTCTGGGTTGCCTCAATGTTCTGGGCATTTTGAACTAGAGGAGAATGGAACTGTAATTCTAGCAAAAAGCTCATGGGGACAGAACCACATGCTATTAATATTGTGTCAAAACTGGTGTAGCCCAGAGAAGTATATGTGCTGATGAGTCTTAGTCTTTAGTGTGTTATTCTCTCATTTCCTCCAGTCTCTGTACAGAGATTATTGTATAATTCAAACCAAGAACCAATGCAACAAGTATGGGAAAGTCTGTTTATAATAAACTGTTAGATTCTTGTTTTTGTTTGTTTGCTTTGTGTTTTAACATCACTCTCCTTTCCTCCTCCTCCTCCTCCTCCTCCTCCTCCTCCTCCTCCTCCTTTTTTGGCTTTATCACAACACAGAATAATAGTGAAAATCAAAATTTACCATGATATTTCTATGTTGACCTAGGTATTAATGACTTAAAAATAAACAATGAATCATATTTTTATGCAAGCCCTTACATTCAACAATGTGTGAACTATAGAGTACAGAAGATAATGAAAAGCAGTTAGAATAACATTTGCCTTTTAACATACAGTGTTTGGATGAAATGACATTGTAGGAAGTTAAATGGGAATTTAAGTAAAGGCCTTTTATTTTTTTTTTTTAATTTTTTTTTCAACGTTTATTTATTTTTGGGACAGAGAGAGACAGAGCATGAACGGGGGAGGGGCAGAGAGAGAGGGAGACACAGAATCGGAAACAGGCTCCAAGCTCTGAGCCATCAGCCCAGAGCCCGACACGGGGCTCGAACTCACGGACCGCGAGATCGTGACCTGGCTGAAGTCGGACGCTTAACCGACTGCGCCACCCAGGCGCCCCAGTAAAGGCCTTTTAAAGTTCTCCTTTAAATCCATCCTGGGGGAAGAGAAGTGCCTGTCTTGAGACACAGTCTTCATTCATTACATGCTAACATTTCAATAGAAGAGGTATCATGGAGTTGCAGAAAGAGTTCTAAAGTAGCAACAGGAAATATCAGTTACAGTTTGTGCTACAGTATTAATTAGTCTTTTGTGTTCCTAAAGAAAATTTACCTTATCTAAGCCACACCTTCCTAATTTATAAAAGTGAAAATGCTGGCCTAGATATGATTTGAATTCCCTTTCAAGTCTGGCATTCTGTGATTCTGAATGTAACAACATTTATATTTAAATGCATTGGCAACTGGGCTCGTGGCTCATCTCTGTTGAACATTCTGCAGAAAGAGATAGATATAAAAGATTTCAAAAATTAATTTTAAATTTGCCATTGCCCCTTGGAAGAGTTCTGCTTCCATTGTATATTATTATAAATGGACAATTTTTTTTTCAAAGAAAGATCTTCTGTAATGTTTATTAATAACAAATGCTTATGAGTCACTCACAGATTTGTTCTATTTGTTGAGAGAAAACCTATCTAGAATTACTTATCCATTAAAAATAAGCATTTTTAAAATGAGCAAGTTCAATAGAGGAGGGTTTTATCCTGAATTGTTAAAACCATGTTTAGTCCAGGTTCTTATAGAGGGCCCACCCACTTTGAAATTCATTTCCACCAACCAGCACCAGGTATTTCTGAGAAAGACTGGAGACAGGACAAGAGACCAGAGAGAGCCTTCTATAGTGGAGCAGGTGTACAGATGGGGAATGGCTGCCAACGAGTGAGTGACAGAAAAAACCTGGCCTAATTTTCTGGATTCTTCTCTGATACAAAGAAAATTTCTTAAACTGTTGGAGGAGGGACAGATAGATTTCCAGCCCCAGGGGAAGATCCAGTCCAGAGGGAGGACAGAAGCAAAGTATTCTGCCTCTAGTGTCTGCCTCAAGAATTCTTGCTTCAAACCCACTGCTTCTAAGGAAAAGAGAGAGGTAAAAATCATCTGTCCCAGGAAGATAACAAGATAATCCACTTGAACCCAAGATCCTGTAAAGAAAAGATGTGCTACTGTTGGGAGGGAGCAAGAAACTTTGTCTTACCCCAGAGTCCACAGATGTACAAGAGTCTAAAAGGCTCAGGCACACAGAGCCTGCCTAAAACTGAATCGAGAATGGAACCTAGCTATCTGACTGGCCCATCATGAGCCTACCGTGGAGAAACCAGCAAGGGTAGTTTGCCTTTAAGGAACTGTAGAGAACCTGCAGAGAGACTGCCTCCTTGGAGCAGATAGGCACCAATAACTGGAGAAAGCTGCGTAAATGCTCACAATGACAGCAGCCCACCTATGAAAGAGGTTGAAGTTTCAGCAATAGGATCTTAGGTTTGAACCTGTGGAGTCCAGATTCTTAGGTTAGAAAGATCTGTAAATGCTCCCAAGACGACCGTAGAGTCAGCTTCAGCCAGCATTAAATTTTTCTGTTTCCACTTTATTTTACTTGAGGGGTTGGCACTGACTTTTCTAGAAAATCAGGTTTGGATCTATATCAATTGGGGAGCTGGAACTGGGACTCCTACATAAACATGTGACTTTTAAACAGCCACATCAGTGTAAAAATAAAATATAAAATCTGACCTTAGGCATAGGAAGATAGCTCGTCCCAAAAATTTTTAGGAGAATTTATAAGAAAAGCTCTGCCTTCTTGAAATATTTTCATTTGGATTTAAATTCCCTATAAATGCAAGGAAATTAAGTTCAAAAAAGGAAGTTAACAAAAAAAAATTAACAAAAAAGGGAATTAACAACAGATATTCCTGGATGCATGGTTCTTCAAGGAAGAAGCAATTTAAAGCACCTTGAAAAACACAATTTAAAACCAAAATTCTAACAGTTAAACCCTGCTGACTACAAATTAATAGTTTAACTTAAAACTCATAAGAAATAAGCAATCATGGAAGATGATAGGAAGGATCAAACAAAAATCCAGCAGCAAACTTTAAATCTATAAGAACTTCAGATATTGGAAATCTCATATATAAAATATTAATGTCATAAAATGGAAGTAGATATATATAAATTAATCAAAATATGAGTAATAAAAATATATACTATACAATATCAGAAAATTTGGAAAGAATAGATGAGAACTTCTAGAAATGAAAATAAATTGAATGCAATTAAAATATATTTAAATAGATTAGATGTGGCTGAAAAAATGAGTTAACCACCTAGTAGATCTGAAGAAATTATTTGGAAACGCATTGTAATGACAAAGAGCTTTAAAAATATTTAAAAAGACAACTGAAAGGACATGGAGAAAGTTCTAGTTTCATGTAAATAGAATTCCAGAAAGAAAAACTTAAAGGGTGCCAGGAAATAAAGAAATAGAAAGTGAAAATTTTCAAAATTGATAAAAAATTTTGAGTTAGGATGCTAAAGAAAATATGGGCCCAATTAAGAAAAAAAAAATGATACCTAGACTTGTTACAATTAGACTACTGAACAGTTACCAAGGGAAGTTTTACAATTATCCAGACAGAAAAATGAGTCAGATTTCAGATTATCTAAGAATCAATTATAAATACAGTAACATTAGATTTATCAATACTAAAGATAGAATCCTGAAATAAAGTGGAATGATCATTGTTAAAAGTTGTCTAATCAAAAAAGCTGCCTTTCTAGCATGAAAGCAAAATGAAACCATTTTCAGACAAACATATTTTCCATCCATAGAACCATACTGAAGAAATTTCTTTTTTTTTTTTAATTTTTTTTCAACGTTTATTTATTTTTGGGACAGAGAGACACAGAGCATGAACAGGGGAGGGGCAGAGAGAGAGGGAGACACAGAAATGGAAACAGGCTCCAGGCTCTGGCCATCAGCCCAGAGCCTGACGCGGGGCTCGAACTCACGGACTGCGAGATCGTGACCTGGCTGAAGTCGGACGCTTAACCGACTGCGCCACCCAGGCGCCCCCTGAAGAAATTTCTAAACATAACTGAGAAAGAAGGAATATGATCCCTGAAGAAATTGATGATATGCAAGAAGGGATGGTAGCAAATAAATTGATACACATGCTACATTGAAGTGAACTTTGAATTCATAACACATTAATAATATTGTCTTAATGTGAAAGTAAAAATAAATGGACAAAGATACTGAATAATAATAATGAGGTAGGTAGGATTAATTGGAGTTAAGTGGTCCAAGATCTTTGCGTTGTTCTGGATGTAAGTAGAAATATTTATTTAGCTTTTTTAGATTTGATAAGTATACATGTAAACAAATTAAGAATGAAAGACTAAAATTAATTTTAAAGATTCTGAGATATATAGAAAAAAAGGAAGAAAAACTCAATTTAAAAGGTGACAGAGGGGCTCCTGGATGGCTCAGTCAGTTGAGTGTCTGACTTTGGCTCAGGTCAGATCTCACGTTCATGAGTTGGAACCCTGCGTCGGGCTCTGTGCTGACAGCTCAGAGCCTGGACCTGCTTCATATTCTTTCTGTGTCTCTGGTTCTCTCTACCACTCCCCTGCTCATGCTCTCTCTCTCTCTCTCTCTGTCTTGCTCGCTCGCTTGCTCTCTCTCACTCTCTCTCAAAAATAAATAAATATTAAAAAAAATTTTTAAAAAGGTGATAGAAAAAAGGAGAAAGATAACTAAACTTAAATGGAAAGCAGCAAATAACACCTTAGAAATATTCCTTCATCAGCAACTGCATTAAGTGGTGTGGACTGACCATTTTAAAAGCAGAGATTTTTAAATTTACTTTTGAATCAAAATATTTTATAATTTTAAGCTGTTAAATACTTTGATACAGCATCATATTGTAACACAAAACTGATGATGAAATGATGAGAAATATTTTACTATTATATGAACAGATACCACATTTCTTAGCAAAATATAAAGGCAAAGGCATGTTTTTTTTCAAATTATTGAAAATGTGGAAAGAAATACTATTGACGAAATGCTTAAAACAAATAACGAATATTGCTTTCTGAGTTTAAAGAGTACTTATGCATGCCAAGCTTACGTGATATATTCAGTGAAACTGACCCGACATTAGCCCTTAAAAGCATATCATATTATTGAAAGATATGCAATATAAAGTTCATATATTGCAGTCATAATGCAAGTTAATAACGAAAACAAAAAATGAAAAACTCGAAAGTGTGAAAATTAAAACAAACACACTAATAGAGACTTCTAGGCAAGAGTAAGTAACAGGGACTAGATATACAACTAGAACAAGACAAAATACATATATAGGACTAAAGCTTTCAAAATTGGGTACCATGTAATACAGGATTATAATCTTTTAAAGAAGGGAGACAAATTACTTTGAGGATTGTGTCAGTTTGTTACCTAGAGACCATTTTGGGGGTCCTAACATAGTAAAGATAGGCATAATTACAGCCACGTGGTCCTGCTGAATTATGTAGACAGAGATCAGTATCTGGGGATAAAAGATGGCTCTAATTCAGGGAAAAGAGGTTGTTACAGAGCAAGCCCTGGAGGTATATATAGGGAGTTCCTCTTGAGTCTTTGAGTACTGATAGCCACATGCATGTGAAGAAACTACACAAAACTGGGGAAAGAATAGAAACTCAGCTGTATGTAGTAGGTAAAACAATTCTAGGAACTCACAGGAGTCTAGCTAGACTGTGTTCTCATGAGTCAGAAAGAGAGACATCATAAATAAATGGGACATGGGAAAGAATACGAAGAGTGTTGTCTTACTAGTGGTTTAAATTAGCCCTCATGACTGCTTTGGATTTACCATAACAAATCTTAAAATAAGCATCAAAAAAAAAAAAATAAGATTCCATGAAACGTAACTGCATGCCAGAACAAAATGAAGCACCCCAAATGTAAAACTCACAATGGCATGCTTCCAACACAAAATTAACAGGCATAAAAACAGGAAATCATAATGCATAACCAGAAGAAAAAAAAACTGTGGAACTAGTAGAAGGTATTTTAAGGCAGTTATAAATATGCCCCAAAAGAATGTACAGGTGACTGAAACAAAGAGAAATAGATGATAAAATATGAGGGCATATGATTTAAAGTAGTTGGGACATGAGCAGTGGAGAGCCACTAGAGAAAGGGTTGCAAGACATGCACTGTCATTGAAGGGTAGCCACAATTTCCATAAAAATGAGGGAGTGAAGGAAATACTGAGAAAAGAGCTTAAGGGCTTAGATGGTATTGTTGATGATTGACAGTGTGTGAGTTACAGGGGGCATTGTGGAAAGGATTCATGAGATCCACTATGACAATGAGACTAGGCAAAACATCAGCATGCAGAGGCTGAAAAGAATAAAAGTGTTGGATTAGTGATGGAATATCAGGGAGACTTGGTTTTCTGGTTGCGAATGAGATAAAAATATATAAGACATGATAAAATTAGTTCTGATGGTCTTTTCAGAAAAGATGATTCATAATTTCGTGCTGTAAACTTTTCTCAGAAAAATGGTCAGCTAGGCACTTTTCCCTAGGTACAAGCTAGCATTTTAGCCTAGTGTGGGAAGTGAGGGGTAGGGATAATGTGTGGGTTCATGGGAACATGGAGGTTCCTTCAGCTTCCTTATCAGTGGGTGCTTTTGCATCTGGGAGAAGGACAGTGTTATAGAATACTGGGGAGTTGTATGAGCCTCCTTTAATTTCTCCTGCAGATATTCTTTCTGGTGAGAGTGGAGGAGTTTTCATAAGAAATACTTTAAATCAATGTGCAGGTGGTTGTATTTGGATGGTTCAGTCTCTTAATGTGAATAATATGAATAAACTCAAATTTAATATAAGAATGATCTAGAATATTTTCATGTATTCTCATATTAGAATAAAGGGTTTGGATTTGAAGATTTCTAAGTTCTTTTCCATCTCTCAGACTTTGTAGGATATATCTACTCTTTTTTCAGTGTTTGGGCAAAATGTTTCCTCCAATAACATAACACTGAAGATAATCTTCATTTGAGTAAGGAGATATTAAGATAGAATGTTGACTACACCAATGGTATGATTATTCTCCATACTGAAATGGGAACTATATGTTCTCATGAATTGAGAAAATTTTAAAGTTTCTGAAGTTTTATACATATGCCATATACATAGAGATGTAATCCATTATCATTCTCAAAAATGTATTGATTTATTTTTTCCTTTGGTGCTTAACTGTATAATACTTATTGAGTACCAGCTATGTACTTGTCACTTGACTAATGCCATCAGTTAAAAAATCACATTACAATAGTGATGAAGAGGAAGCATGATAATAAATGACAAACTGCCTAATAGTACTAAAGATGACATTTCAGAGAGAGTGATTAATGAGTTTGATAATTGGATTACATGTCTAAGATGGACATGGAGGAAGGTATTTAACACAATGGAAAATTGCTGTTAAAAGCCATTGAGACATGAAAGGGACTAGTATGTACAGGAAGGTGGAAGTCTATTAGCAAAGGCCATTGTAATACAGAGTGCTTGTTGATGTGTGAGAGGGACAGGTGTAGGAAAGAGGCAGACTATACAGAGATAGAACACTACTTCAGAAAGTTTAGATTTTATCTTTTACCACTGGGAACTCACTGAATACTTTTAAGCAGAAAAAATGATGTGATCAAAATTCAGTTTTAATTTAGTTCCATGTAAATTATGGACTGCAAGTGATTAGACTGGAGAAATGCTGATGAGTAGAGCCATAACAGTATGTCAGGGGGAAAGGATGTGTTGAAATGGCAAGTGATTGTAGGGTACAGAGGAACTGAAGGAAAGAAATATTTATTTGAGTGTGGGGCATGGAAGAATTTTGGCAATGTGATGTGGGTAAAGGCAAGCTGTACAACTAGAATGGCATCAACATGTCAGGCTTCTCTAGAGAAAGGACTAGAGTAGGGGGTAGCAGATTTGAAAGTGTTGTATATGAGGAATTCATTTGTTTATATTACTCAGTGTTTACTTTGTTCCTGCTAGATTTATGGAGCTGTGCTAGCCATGGTGTTATACTCCAAGCCCTTGTAATGAGGGATTTTACAGTCCTGATAGGGCTGTAGGCAAAACCATACTCAACTAAATTACTGTATTATATGGGTCAGATTTCTCAGTTGCAAGCACTAGACACTAATTTTGATCCTTTTAATCCTAGAATAAATTTATCAGAAAGAATACTGAATAAACACTGAAGAATGAAAGAAAGGTGGAAATACAGGTTTGAGGTTACAAACACTGGAGGAGAAAAAAAAAAGGCCCAGTAAGAGGGGGTTCTGCCTGAAGTCCTGTTACCTCCACATCTCTGCAAGAGCAAGTTGCTACCCTATATTGTGGCAACATCTGCAGGCTCCAGAGAGTTTTTATCAGCTCCCTATTTCTTTGTGTCACTAGCATCTGATGTCTTAGGAGGATGCTTCTGATTGTGAGAACCCCTGGGACACTACTTAATAAGCCTACAGTATTGCAAGAAGGACCTGGGAAAGTGAGAAACTGGCATTTACATTATATATGGTGCCAGTGGGCTGTTCCATACCAAGATTGATGATGGGAATAATGCCCCTACTCCCAATTAAAAAAGTAATAATAAAGAAAAAGATATCTAGATTCTTGGTGGCCAACAATATGTATGCAAAATGGTAAGAAATTATAGGACTGGTACTTAATCTGGTTCTGTAGGGTCACATATTGTTTGTGGAAGAAATGATGCCTGAATTGGTATGAAGGAAGAGTAAGTGAAAATAACAAATCTTGGAGCTGAGGGATGTGGGAGGGGTCGTTAAGCATTAGAACTGGAGATAATAGTAAAGTTTATGTTCAAAGAAAATTTTGTGTTTGCTTGTGTGTTTTGGACAGTTGACTACCAGAGTGCCAAGGGGCTGAGTTAAATCTGGGCAAAAGGTAAAGCTTCATAGCATGAGCAAAATTAGGAAGATTAGATATTTTTCATGAAAGCAGTGTGAAGTCAATGAAACATTTTATGCTGGAAAAGGGAGATAATATTGTTTTAATTTTACTTTAATTATGGATTCACCAAAAGTTGCAACAACAACATAAAAACCATGGAGAAGCTCCATGTGCTCTTCACCCATGGAGCTCTTGATGAGTTCGCCATTTTTGTGTGTGTGTGTTTCTGGCAATTTTATCACATGTGTAGATTTATGTGATCACCACCACAGTCAAGATACAAAAGTGTTTCAACACACAGGTCCCCCAGTGCTATTCCTTTATAGCTACATCTGCCCCTTCTCCACCCCAACCATCCCTGAAATGTGGCAACTACTAATCTGTTCTCCATTTTTATAATTTTGTTATTTTAAGAATGTTGCATAAATGGAATCGTATGTAATCTTTTAAATTTAAATTTTTTCAGTCATCATGCGTCCCTTAATATATATCTAAGTTGCTACTTTGGCCTTATTCATTCCTTATAATTGCTGATTAGTTTTCCATGGTGCAGATATACCAAAGTTTGTTTAACCTTTTACTCATTGAGGGGCATTTGGGTTATTTCCTATTTTGGCTGTTATGAATAAAGTTGCTATAAACATTTGTGCAAAGGTTTTTGCATGAATGTGATTGACTTTTCATTTTCTTGGGATAAATCCTGGGTCAGATGATACTTACCTGTGGAGTTTTAACAAAACTGCCTATTTTGCAGAATATCCACACCATTTTACATTCTCACCAACAATGTATGTGTCCAGTGTCTCTACATCCTTGCCAGCATTTGGTGTTGTCGCTTTTTTTTTTAATTTTAGCTATTCTGTGATAGGTGTGTACTGATAATATATCAGTGTGATTTTAGCATTTCACTATGGCTAATGGTATTGGATATCTTAAAAAATTTTTTTTAATGTTTATTTTTTTTTTGAGAGAGACAGAGCACAAATGGGGGAGGAGCAGAGAGAGAGGGAGACACAGAATCTGAAGTAGGCTCCAGGCTCTAAGTTGTCTGCACAGAGCCTCAAGTGGGGCGCGAACTCACGAGCTGTGAGATCATGACCTGAACTGAAGTCGGATATTTTACTGACTGAGCCACCCAGGTGCCCTGGAATTGGATATCTTTAAATGTGCTTATTTTGTATTTGTGTATATTTTGGTGAAGTGTCTGTTCATGTATTTTGCCCATTTTCTAATTGATGTGTTATATTTTTACTGTTGAACTTTGAAAGTTCTTTTTGTATTCTGGATACTAACTTTTTGTCAGATACATGGTTTTCACATTTTTTCTCCAAGTCTGTAACTTGTCTTTTCATGCTCTTTAAATTACCTTTGACAAGAAGTTTTTAATTTTTGGACAGGTTCAAGGAATCAATATTTTTCCTTTTATAGGTAATGTTTTTAATGTTAAGTCTAAGAACTCTTCACCTAATTCTAGATCCTGAGGGTTATTTTCTATTTTTGACTCTAAATTCTTACAGTTTTATGTTTTACATTTAAGGCTATGATGGATATTGAATTAATTTTGTATAAAATGTAAGGTGAGATGTTTTTAACCTTTGGATGTCCAGTTGCTTTAGCATTATTTGATGAAAAAGTTATCCATCCTACATTGAATTGCTTTTACATCTTTATCAGAAATCAGTTTGGGCATATTGTGTGGACCTATTTCTATTTTGTTCCACGGATCTAGAGTAAAGTGGGAGGAATAATTCTTACTGATATTAAGGCTTACTATGTAGCTAACCAATACAGTGTGGTATTGGTAGAAGGAAACACATAGGCATAGGTCGTTTGCTCTTCCATATAAATTTTAGAATAAACTAAAACAGTTTTGAAAAAGAAGAGTGAAGTGAGAGGAGTCATTCTTACTGATGTTAAGGTTTACTATAGAAGACTCAATCTATAAATCAACTTGGGGATAATTGATATCTTTAGTGCACTGAGTTTCCAATACATGTACAGGTTATGACTCTTTCTATTAAATCTTCTTTAATTTCTTTCATAGTATTTTATTGTTTCTAGAATACAGATTCCATATAAGTCTTTGTGGATTTATACCAAGTATTTCATTTGCTTTGACATTATTATAAATTTTATTGTGTGAAAGAAATATTTTTGGCTTTAAGTTTTAGATAGGTTCTATTATATATAATGCAAAGAGAACATAAAGAAAAAGACAGGTAGGGAATGGGAAACACTGGAGTTGGAAGGTCAGTAATAAGATACTTGAAATAGCCTAAGTGAGATTATTTGGCCTGAGTTACATTAGTAGTAGTAGAAGTAGAGATAAATTAATTTCACTGTCAGCATGTGAAATATCTAGGTAATTAAAATTGTTTACAATTAGGGGAGACAAGAGAAGTGAAGATAAAACTTTAAGTATCATTGGCACTTATAGAGGAGGTGAAACTATGGGCATACTTTTGCTTGTGGAGAATACATACAGTGGGGAGAGATAAGAACTAATAAATGAATCATAGGATTATCTGTATTCAAAAACAGGCTGAAAGAGAAACAAGTCAAGATTAAACAGGAGTGGTATGAGGGAAGAACCAAGGAAGAATGATGTCACAAAAGCCAAGGAAAGGAATTTTAATAAGAAAGGTAGTGAACAAAGTCAACTCTTCCAGTGTAATGTAACATGCCACAGAATTTTTAGTTTTCAAGATGGTAGCCTTGGTGTTTGTAGCATTCAGAAGACTGCAGGTCTAGTTCTGTTACTTAATAGCTGTATGACCTTGGGCAAATTGCTTGTTCCTCTTCTATCTCATCTTCTCCATTTGTAAACTAGAATAACAGCTATACTTACCTTATAGGTTTTTGTGAACATCAAAGTACTTAACACAATAAAGTGCTCAGAATGATGCTAGCAATATAGTAAACAGCTGGAAAACTTTATTAGTAATTATTGAGAAACTGTCAGGTGATAATTGGAGAAAATAAATCTTTCTCAGTGGAAGATGTAGACAAGGTCGCTCTGTGACCTTGAAAGGAATAAGACAGAGACATGGCCCTTCATATCTCTATAACAAGCCCTTCTAACCAAAATGAGTGATTACTGCTTCTTTACTGGTGATAACTCTAATCCCTTTTTAGTTTTTTCTACCTCCTAGATAATTGTTAAAATACAAAATATCCAAATTGGCCACACTTCTTAACAGATCTTAACAGAATTCCTTAATTTCTCTTTATAACCATTGGAGAAAATCTCAAACCCTGTAAGAAGTCACTTCAGATTCCCCCTTAGGGGGAAATTTCCACATTTCCTTGAATTAAGTTCTTAACAGTACCCAGTGAAATTAAACTTAATTTGTTTGACTTCAAGTATATTCCTAAAGATTTTGGCTAGATAACATCAACATTATCATAATTATCATCTTTATTATTCAACAATGCATATCCTTTACCTAGCATAGTATTTTGCAACAAAATGTGCTCAAAATACTTGATGAATAGGTGAAAAAGGAACTGACAATTAGGAAGCACTTGGCTTCAAGTAGGGCAGTTTCAGTAGTGGAAAGGCAAATCAAGCTGCATTGGGCTGAGATGTGACCAGAGGAAAAGATAATGAAGACTTCCAGCCCCCAACTGCCCATAAGCTAACCTCATGTACTGCTCCAGTACCCTATCTCAAAAACTCAGTTGTGCAAGGTAAGAGTATAATATAGAGACAGCTAATTGAAGTATGCCCTGTTGAGATATGTTAGGCAATTAACTTTCAAATAAAAGGACTTCAAAATCTCATGCCTTTTGAGATTATTGACTTGTTTTTCTCAAAAGTTAATTTTCTTCTATTAATGTAAGACTGTGTAACTTTTGGGTACCCAGTTATTGTGAGTCCTCCACCCTTTCATAATATGTAGCAACTAAGTTAATCTTCTCATGGAAATCAGAAAATCAAATTTGGCTGGCATGTATGTGAACTTGAGTGTATGCTGAAGGTAACTTTCTTTGAGGAAAATGCATGAGTATTAATGCATGATTGTATAGTTTTGATTCAAGCTCATGTTTAAACTCCTTGGATCTTGAAAGAGTTCCAAATAAAAATTCATTCTACATATCCAGCAGTTAAACGATTTGAAAAGAACAGATTGAGCAAACTTAAGGGACTAATCAAAACTCAGAATAATGAAATAATTAAAATAGATTTAATTAATCCAAATTAATTAATCCTAATAGTTGCCTTACATTTAGGGATTTTCTTACCCTCTCTTATTTCTGTTTCATCATCTGTAAAATACATATATACATATCTATTTCATATTGTTAACATAAGAATTAAAAGCAATAGTATACATTGAATATACTATATGTGGTATGTTCTTGCCAGTTAAGAGGCTCTCATTACATGTTAGTTAGCAGCATTCCATTTCCTGCCTAAAAAGTTACCAGGCTATGGTTATAGAGTCAAGTTTTAGCTCATTAAGCTGTGTTAACATTATACATTAAATATTTAAGTTGATAACTTTCTTTAATGCAATAAAATCTAGATTTCCACAAGCATTTAGACCAGATTATTATTTAAAACTCAATTCTATCTCCAAATACTGTTACTGTGTTTAAGAAAATTTGTGCTGTATTTTTTCCTGAGCTCCAGCAATTAGATGTTAATTGAGTACATATATGTGCATAATACTGGAAAATAAACTTTTTATTATAGACAGTAAAATAAATTTAGCATATATTTGTAATCTAAGCAAATTTCTTAAAACATGGGTCAACAAAAAGTCTAGTTTTTATAAAAAGTGATGGTTTACATATTTTTTAATGTTTTTTTATGACTAGTATAGCATTTTCAATTTGATTCAGGCATATATATCATATTTTTTCACATAAAGCCAACAGTTTTAAAGGATTTTTTTTTAGCAAAGGCAACATAATAAACTATTTTTATTCTTTAGCTTGAAGGCAGGTTATTCTGTTTGCTTAAATTGTTCAATCACTCTTTAGAACTATCCGGCATTCTGCCTGTTTCTTCTGCCTAAAACAAGCAGTCAATTTTAATTAACTTGGTGCACAGAAGTCTTTGGCATTTGTGGAAACTGGGCACACAGCCAATCCTCAAAACACCACTGATCAATTTGCCTAGAACGAAGTAAAGAAATGGAAGATAGTGGCTTTGAAGAGCTATTGAGTGTTATCCTAAAATTGAACATATATAAATCCAAAATTAAAATTTAAAAACAATTTTGACTCAGGTAAAATGTAATGGCATGTTTAAAAATTACAGATTTAGCAATTATTTGGAAGTTTTTCATGTGAGCGAATGATGAGTGGTTAAAGGCCTAATTTTATTTTTTATTTTTAGCATTTACTTAAACAGTGTCCCATGGGTATTAAGGCAACAGTTTAGGAGGAAGGTTGATGAGATTCTTGGACTGATTCTGTGAGGAGTCATTAAGGCGATAAAGTTATATATTGCGTTTCAAAGAATAGCAACACTTGCTATGATACAGTCTCTGAAAAACAAACCTCCTGGTCTTTAAAATATTCAGCTTCTGTTATAAAGCAGGAAGCATACAACTAATAAGCCTGGTGTACATGCATAAATGTAAATTACCTTACCATTGCTCCCAAAATCACAGTTACATTTAGCTTTTTAAATACTTTACATGATAGCATCTTAGAAATGGGAGATTTTCTCCATCTTTCCAAAATATATTCCTTTAGTCAACAAGAACGTTTCATTTTAAGGAGGAAATTTATTCTATTATATAAGAAGAAATCTTGTGATTCTCAAACAGATATATCATATACTAAGAATGGAAAAGTCAAAATTTCAACCTAAACAATGTTTTACGAAATAAAAATAACTTTGGTTTTCTTTTCCCTGTGAGTAAACTACACTGGAAACTAGTGGATTTTGTTTTGTTTTGTTTCAGATTGCTTCTCCTTTTGTTATACATGCTTTCCAGTTTTATTGAGAAATAATTGACATATATCACTATGTAAGTTTAAGGCACACAGCATGATGGTTTGATTTATGTATATTGTGAAAAGATTACCATAATAAGTTCAGCCAACATCCATCTTCTCATACGGATAAAGTAAAAAGAAAAGAAAAAGAAAAACTATCTCTTTGAGATGAGAACTCTTGGGATCTACTCTCTTAATTACTTTCCTATATATTACACAGCAGTGTTAGCTATAGTTACCATGTTTTACATTACATCCCTAGTACTTGTTTATCTTGCAACTCGAACTTTGTACCTTTTGACCACCTTCCTTGAAATCTTCCCCCAACCTCTGATAACCACAGGTCTGATCTCCTTTCCTATGAGGTTTATAATTAGATGCCACATATAACTGAGATTATACAGTATCTGTCTTCCTCTGACTTATTTAGCACAATGCCTTTAAGTTCTATCCATGTTGTTGTTTGTGGTAGGATTTCTTCATTTTAATGGCTATATAATGTTTCATTTTATACACACATATACACATACACATCCCTCACAACTTCTTTATTTATTCATCCATTGATGGACACTTTTCTTGTTTCTGTATCTTTGCTATTGTAAATAATGGTGCTATGAACATGCGGTTACAAATATCTTTGTGAGTTGGAGTTTTCATTTCATTTAGATATATTCCGGAAGGAGAATTGCTAACAATATTCTGATTTTAATTTTTTGAGAATCCTCCATACTGTTTTCCACAGTGGCTGTATCAATTTACAATCCCACCAGTAGTGCACAAAGTTCCCTGTTCTCCACATTTCTGCCAACATTTGTTATCTCTTGTTTTTTTCAGGCTGATCATTCAAATAGGGATGAGGTGATGTTTCACTGTAGTTTTAATTGCATTTCCCCAATGACTAATGATGTTGAGCATCTTTTTACCTATAAGACTCTTGTGCCTCCTATGGAGAAATGTCCGTTCAAGTCTTTTGCCCATTTTTTAGTTGGGTTATTTGTTTTTTATTACTGCATTGTATGAGGGTTTTTTTATTTTTATTTTTTGATGTTAACCCTTATCAGATATATGGTTAGAAAATACTTATTTCCATTCTGTAGGCTATTGTTTTACTTTGTTGATGTTTTCTTTTGCTGTGCAGTGCTATATATTTTTGATAGTTCTATTAAATAAAAACAATTAAAAGCACATTAATAGTATAACATTGACTACTAATGAGAAAACTACATTTTCCCCTACAATTATTGCATAATATGACCTGATATTTCTCTGAGATTTCACAAATTAGAAAATGTGTGTCATCATGCATTTCATTCTTTCTGACCAAGTGCCAAGTTATACTACATGGTCAGAATTGAATGGAAAGAATTGAATTAGATTTGGTTTATTTGCTATTAGAACTGGTATGTAGCATGTGGAAAAGTGACGTGTCAGCATATTATAGAATAATTGGAATACAACAGAAACAAACATGGGAGTTACTTTAGCATTATACACAAACACATATTTGAGGTCCTATTATTGTCACTACTTAATTACTCAAAGGTAGTTAACAAAGTTCATTATAAAGTCCATATTCCTTGCTTGTATGTTAGTGTTAGAAATATTTTCAGTAATGTGTAATAATGGAGGAGGGTCCTCTCTGAAGACTAAAGCAAGTTCAAGCTTTGGAGATCATTGAATATTTATTTTTATGAAATCTTAAAAAGTGATATTAAAATGTAGAAGATAGATAAGAGGAGGGAGCACTTAAGTCAAAGAAGATGAGGAGGCCAGAACTTACCAGCTCTCCCTGCCACCAATTATTCTCAGCATTGACTTTCCAAACACACTTGATAATTGTCTAGACTTGCAAAGATTAGTTTGAAGAGCAGTGGTCTAATCTATCGTATAGAATTTATATGAGCCATTTTTAAGAGAAATTAATTATTTTAGATTTAGTAGATGTTCAGATTTAAATAAACCATTAAACCTTAGGGCATTTTTCTTTCTTTTTTAGGTCAGTTATAATTCCTACTGCATCTTTTCTCCCTCCCACCACATACACATTTGTAAGAACTACAAAGATAAAATAGATTTGAACATGCATTTGAACATGCGTGTCCTCCATTGAACTGGAGGACAAGAAGGGGTTAAAGTGATTGTAATTATTTGTGAATGGAGTCTCTAGTGGAGAACGGAATATATTTAGGTAAAAACTTGTGTCGGTGGACAGATCAGGTCAGCTTAAAACAGATGTTTTCTGTTGTGAAAACAGCGACGCATCGTCAGCATGATCTTATGTGGAAGCCTTTTCTGATCCACCAGGATGCACTGGTACCACTTTTCTTTACCCATATCCTATTCATTGTCCAACATACGGTATTATTACTGTTTGCTTTCGTGTCTTTCTAATCCAATAGACTTTGGAATAATTCATGACTGGAACTATTTTACTTATCTCTGTATAATCACATAGTATAACCCCTTTATATCAGCTCATAGCACAGAGTAGCTGCCCAATCTACGTTTGCTAAAAGACTTGCTAATTGAAAAAAAAAAAAGGAATGAATTATGTAATGTAATCATGTCATTAAGAAAATCTCCTGCATTGCAAAACCTGATCAGTGACTCATGAAGCAAGAAAATGTAGTAACTTAATATTCCTTTTCTGCCTTGGCCTTTATCTTTTTGCATTTCCTTTCAACCAATAGTTGAAAGGTTTACAAATTACTATCATTAATTAATAATTTTTAATTAATAATCAAATAATTAAATACTACTAAAAATATTGCTAAATTATTGTTCAATGAATAGTTTAAAAACTATTAAAATTTTTAACTCTAACTCTGGGGTTACAGGAAGCTTATTAAGCTTGGAGTTTATAGGAAACAGCTGCTTCCTAGTTTTCTACATTTAACATCTTTACTGGCAATAGATAATCCTTTCCATTGTTCATATTCTCTCTCATAATTTACTTTCTTTTTTGATTCATTTTTTATGTATTTCACTTACTGTTAATCACTAACTCAATCATTAATTCATTAAACATTTAGGAGCTATTATATGACAAGCACTGAAATGAGGTCTGGGAAAATGGAAACAGCTAAGACATTGACCCCATTCTTAAAGGCTCATAATCAACTGGAGAAGGCAGGAAAAACCACAGATGTGACTCCTTGTTTCTCGAACTCCTGGAACTAAGCACTAAAACTACAGTCATAATGAGAGTAGCAAGATTCTATTTCTGTTTTTAATCTACCCAACAATTATGGAAAGGTCAGGACCTCAGAGAGGTATTTTAGGGAAGGGAACCTGGGTGGCTCACTTGGTTGAGCTTCAGACTCTTGAATTCGGTTCAGGTCATGATCCCAGGGCCGTGGGTTCGAGCCCTGCATCACGCTTGGCACTGAGCATGGAGCTTGCTTAAGGTTCTCTCTCTCTTTCCCTTGCCCCTTTCCCCAGCTTGTGTGTGCTCTCTCTCTCTAAAGTAAATATTTTTAGGGACTCCTGGGTGGCTTAGTTGGTTAAGCCTCTGACTCTTGCTTTTGGCTCAGGTCATGATCTCATGGTTAAGTTTGTGAGTTTAAGCCCCGGATTGGGCTCTGCGCTGACAGTGCAGAGCCTACCTGGGATTCTCTCTCTGTCTCTCCCCCATTCACTCTCTCTGTTTCTCTCTCTGAAAAATAATTTTTTTTATTTAAAAAATTAAAAAATAAAATAAATACATATGTTTAAAGTATTTTAAGGAGTCCCTGGAACATTAAGTATGCTCATGAGGTCCGCTATTTAACCTACAATACTGAAATGGACATTTTACTTCGTGATATATGATTTTTGTGGAGGAGCCAGATGCCCACATGCAGGACATTGCATATGTTGATATTGAATGTACCTGTGAGGCTGTGAGACAGCTGCTGTTGCCACTGCAATACTGCCTTGAATCTGGCAAAAAAAGCCTTCTGAATCAGCCACTGCTGCCCTCTGCTCTCACTCTTCTTATAGAGAGAAGTGTTCAGTGGTGGCAAGATGCATGATAATTGAGGTCCAACTGAACTGAGGCCACACCTTGTCCCCTTCATTCAGAAAATTTTAAAAAGCCTTAAACATGTCTCCTTAACCTGTCTGAGTCTCAACTTGGTCATTTACGAAATTGATATGTCTACCTTGCTGTATTAGTATGCAGACTCAGTATGATACAGGACTACAAATATTTAATTATAAAATTTTCTAAACTCCAGGATTACAAGGATGTAATTTTCCTGTCAGGTTGGGTGCAGAAATTGTGTAGTATCTCAATAAATAAGCCTGATAAATCTAAGTGAACTACTACTAAATCACCACGGCTTTTCCTTGTATATCTTCCCTTAAAGTAGAGACAGCAGATTTCTCTTCTATAGCCTTTGTCTTAATATCATGTTTTTTTTTCTTTTTTTTTAATGTTTATTAATTTTTGAGACAGAGAGAGACAGAGCATGAACGGGGGAGGGTCAGAGAGAGAGGGAGACACAGAATCTGGAACAGGCTCCAGGCTCTGAGCAGTCAGCACAGAGCCCGATGCAGGGCTCGAACTCATGGACCGCGAGATCATGACCTGAGCCGAAGTCGGGTGCTCAACTGACTGAGCCACCCAGGCGCCCCATTTTTTTTTCTAATTCTAAAAAGTTACAGGGCTAAAGACAAAGTGAACTTCTATTGATTTCATTTTGGCTATTAGAGGACTTTGGACTACTCTGCTTAGAGGGTTAACATGGAAAAGGTAAAATGCAATAAAATATGTACTTAAAAGAATCACTAGCACATATGTATTTTCTTATGAAAAAATATGATTTAGCTAGACATAGCTCACCCATACTAAGCTAATAATATCTCCATGGTGTCCCCCAAATCCAAAATGTGATACAATCATACCTCCTGTTTGTAACCCTAATGGTAAACTTTCCCTCCTTCTGGGCATTGACTGTCAAAAACTATGAAGGTTCTGAAATGTTACTCTATTTTCAAGCTGCCAAGTCAGACTGCCACATTCTCATAGGTGTTGATGGAAGATGTAGGACTCTTGGATCAAAGATGAAATCAAGTTTATTTACATAAATAACAATGGCCAAAATATCAGTGCTTTTGCATTGATTCTCTAAATTCTACTTCTTACAGCATAACCTGAAAAGGACCATGTGATGTCTGCATATATGATATGTTTCCTTATAGGAGAGGAACACCAAGCTTAGGGAACCCAGAAATTATAATGGGCAGTAGCCCTTTGGTCCAGAGGGGAAACATTGCCTTTAATACACTGTGCAGTAAGTAGCCTGTCCTTGGCTTGGAAAGGGACACTATCTCTATCTCCCAATGATGGTTGCTATATAAACATTCTTAAAGAGATAGTGAAGGACAAAATGTTTGCTATAAAACATGGAGAAACACAGGAGACCAGTGAAGACTGGCCCAGTCCTTGAACCTTGTCTAGCCCTTTAACGTCTTTAATAATTATAATAATTATAATAATTATAAAAATTATAATAATATATTTGTCTATCAGTACACAAATACAAAGCAGTACATCACAACACATTTTCTAGAGTCTTTAGGAAACCATAATTTTAAAATGTTCTATTGAAGTCAAAACAAATTTTACATACATGGTGAACAATGTGTTTTATGTCCTTTCCCCCCATTTTCCCTCCTTACGGATTTAAAAAAAAAAAAGGAATTTTATCTCCTCTCTGAAAATGTATAGAGTTTATTTCTTTTACTTTCATTTTATCATGGTTCAACATAAACTATCCTATAATTATGAGGCAATATTTCCCATGTCTCAAGTAATCTTTTGGTAGTTGATTCATGTTTGTTTACATACTTCGGGCATCCTTTTACTAGATGCTCCTATATAACAGTGTATTGATTTTATTTCTAATCCATGATGCAGCTGCAAATAAGGATCAACAATTTAAATATCTGTTCATTTTCTTGTTTTAACCAAGCAATATTTTCAGGAGATTGCATCATAAAAAATAACTGTTGTGAATAACATAACCAGTTGCTGGAGGGAATGGGCATAGTATTCTTGTTAGGGAACAGAATGCCCATGATTATAACTAGAACAGATTGCTTACAGGAGCAGAATCTGCACAATGGCTCATTGGTAATAATGGATCAAGGGCTGTAGGGGAGGCAAAGGTATTGTCCAAGGTTGGTATTTTTTCTTACATGCACCGTGCTTCTAATAAGTGAGAACAGCTGTAGAGTAACACCCCTGTCCTTGCTTATTATAAATCATTCACACTTTGGCATTAGAAATATGAGTAGACCCTACAGGAAAGAATGGATTCCAGTTCAACAATAGAGACCATTTGCAAATGAAAAAAAATGTATGAAGCTATATTATTTCCAGGATTGGACTGTGTCACCAATTGGAAATGAGGAAAACATCTGCTACTGGTTTGTTTGGAAATTTTATTTTTTAAAAAATTTTTTTATTAATGTTTATTCACTTTTCAGAGGCAGAGAGAGACAGAGTTGAGCGGGATAGGGGCAGAGAGAGAAGGAGACACAGAATCTGAAGCAGGCTCCACGCTCTGAGCTGTTAGCACAGAGCCCGAAGTGGGTCTCGAATCCATGAACCCTGAGATCATGACCTGAGCCAAAGTTGGATGCTTAACCTACTGAGCCACCCAGGTGCCCCAAATATAGCTGTTTCCTGATCAGATCTGTGGGTGCTTAAATTTGACATCCCAGTTAATCCAGTAACAATCATTTAATGTCATATTTAATATTAAATACAAGTTAGAGCATAGTGCAATGCACTTGATTTCAATTAAAAATATTATAGTATTTGAGAAATTACTTGAAAATAAAGTAGATTTTAAGCCCAATATAAACTTTCATGTCATATTGTATGTGTATGCATGCATGAGAGGAAAGGCAGCTGAACACATTTGAAATATTTATGTAACAGACATGTTTACTTCCTTCACCTTTACATGACTTCAGATAAACTATGTGTAGCAGAATATCTGTAAGAATTTAAGATCATTGTTGGGCTATCTAGAAAGCCCATAGGATCTTTTTACAGGACAGATAAAGAAACTTTAGGAAAGTGTTTTGTTTTGTTTTGTTTTGTTCTTGTATATGATACCCTCTCGCTACAATGTTGTTCTCATTTAGTGATTGTGGCAGATTCCAATAGAGGCCATAAATGTAAGAAAATTTTACTAAAAGCTCTCCAACCTTAGAAGCACAAAGAAATATTCTTTGACCCTTGCATGATAGGAAACGTTCTGACTACAGCCAGGAAGTCAGTAGCCTGATCAATTGGCTCTGTATCAATCACTGTGGCAACATCAGCAAACATTGTATGAAGGATAGTCTTGGTTTTCTTCTGCAAATTTGCTCCCAATCCTTTCTCAAAAGAGACTGACCTCTATTGACTGAATCATACAGGTTCCCTAGCCCCACCCCCCCACACTTTTTCTTTTTGATTTGCTTTGGATAATACCAGTTTCATACTGATAGACTACAATGCTAGCTAGAAATGTAGGCCCATGATTATGAGAATATGGATAAAAATTAAGACAATTCTATATATACCTATAAAAGAATTTAGTAAGTTTTAAGCTTAGGAATAAAAACTAGAACATTTGAATTAGTATCTATGAAGTAAAATAGAATTTCAGCTAATCTTTTTGGGTTGAACATGACTTACATTTGAAGAACTATAGAAACAGAGCAATTGTGATTTTTTTTTTGCTTGAAGGAAATAGCTTAACTGTTAAATGTCTATTTTAAATAACAGCAAAAATGTAAATTGCAAATACATACATATTTTTTCTCTAGTATCCAAAGTTTCATTTCAAACAGAATTGCAAAAATAATACTACCCCACTGTGTAATGGAAATGAGAAATGCAAAGGCCATTAAAGAGGATGGTGAATTTATACAGTGTATTAGCACCAGAGAATATAGCATGGATATTCCTTAAAAATTCAGTGTTTAATGACACTTGGATTTACACTACTATCTGTCTGAGCTGTTAAATCTATGATGAGATAATAGTGTACCTTATCTTGCCAAAGAATTGTGAGATGATTTTGTCCATAGTAGTGTCTCAATTTGTTTATTTAACAATGAAGAAATAGTTCACATTAAACACCCCGAACACAGGAAAAAGAATAACACATTAGTTCTTGTCTAACTAAAACAGAGCAAAACCAGATAAAGCTCATCTATGTTGTTTGTGGGTGCTGGTTCCTGATGTTTTTGTTCAGCATTTAGTACTGAGGAGTCAATGAAGGCAATAGAGCTCTGTCCTCTGTACCCCTTCCCCATTCATATCACCTTGCCTCCTCCCCACCCCCGAAAAGAGGAGCCTGAACCGGTGCACTAATGAATATATACCCATATTCAAATGTATATTTTATATACATCTCTGTGAATTTTAAGCATATAAATATATGACCTATATTCGAATGTGAGTTTTATAACTCTTTTCAAGCTTTATTATGAAAATGATGCTTTTTTGTGTGTGTTTGTGTTTGAAGCTTTCAGTATTCAGTTATTAGGATTTCAAATATTAGTAAAACATGGCCTTCAGTAGATTTTTCAAAGTAAATGATATTTTGTGAATAGCAACTCCAAATTCAAATAAAAATGTTGTCAGATCTTATTCATAAATTTCTTTCACTTTCCTTTTTTTTTTTCAACGTTTATTTATTTTTGGGACAGAGAGAGACAGAGCATGAACGGGGGAAGGGCAGAGAGAGAGGGAGACACAGAATCGGAAACAGGCTCCAGGCTCTGAGCCATCAGCCCAGAGCCCGACGCGGGGCTCGAACTCGCGGACCGCGAGATCGTGACCTGGCTGAAGTCGGACACTTAACCGACTGCACCACCCAGGCGCCCCTCTTTCACTTTTCTTAATATGATGGTTAGGGGCGCCTGGGTGGCTCAGTCGGTTGAGCGTCCCACTTTGGCTCAGGTCATGATCTCACGGTCTGTGAGTTCAAGCCCCGCGTCGGGCTCTGTGCTGACAGCTCGGAGCCTGCAACCTGCTTCAGATTCTGTGTCTCCCTCTCTCTCTGCCCCTCCCCCACTCATGCCCTGTCTGTCAAAAGTAAATAAACATTAAAAAAAAAACATATATATATATATATATATATATATATATATATATATATATATATATATAAAACTCTGTTTTTTTACTGTGTGTGAGGTGACTGGTGCTCAGGATTTTTCCATTTTTACTTCTTTTTTTCATTTTTAAGGAAGTATATTGGTATTTACATCCATTATAAGGGGGGAAGTTACCTATTTCCAAAAGTTTTCATTAAAGTGCTGGTTTTAAACTGGTCCTGTGTGCATTTTTACCCCTTACATAATTAACAGTAATTTCACCAGGTTTTATGGCAAAAACCAATAAAGATCTCCTTGTAACTCTGGCAAGAGAATAAGAAAAGCATATCTTGTTGAAACCTGGAGAAGACATATAAGGTAGTAGGAACTGAGATAAAGAGACACTTAGTATGAGGTTTTATGTTAATCAGGCCAGGATTTGGGTTATGTTCAATTTTTTTTTGGTTTTGTAGCTGCTGGAGGCTTGAAATTCTTCTAATGTCTTTCTGTCTTTTGACCTTCAGATTTTCTAATAACTCCTCTGCAGTTGTAATCTTGAACTCTTTTATCGGCAACCCACTCTTTATTCTGGAATTCTGTTGATGTGCTGATAAGGTGTGTGGAGAGAGAAGTGTTCTCTAATCTTTTGATTAAATATCAGCCGTTTCATGGGCCTCAGTATATGTACTGTGCCCTTTGGAAATGTTTCTTAGCTTTATTTCCTTCCCTTCCTGAGGTGAGATTGGAAAGTGAGAGGGGCTAGCATAAGAGAAATGTCTTCCCCAGAAGGGATAAGAATCTGTGAGGTATTTTTCCTGGAGTGTAGCCCTTTGCTATAGAGGACAGTCTGGGTATATTTAATAATGGAATAATTAATGCAATTCATAAAAAGAAGTGAGATATCCACGAAGACATAACAATCCCAAACAGGTATCAGTGCTTTATGTATTAAATAATTTTTATTTTTCTTTTGCTGTGATTGTCATGTATTATAAATAAGCTTATTACAGCACATAACATAACCTAGGAACTTGAGATTTCATAAGTGATCTCTTGACAAAGAGGAGCTTCAAGTGCTGCTGGGATGTAGAGAACTTGGAAGCCTTATACATTTCTGGTGGGAATTTAAAATGGTGCAGCCACCTTGGAAAACAGTTTGTCCGTTCCTCTATATGTTAAACATAGGCTTTCCATATGACCCATCAATTCTCCTAGATATATAACCAAAATACATGAAAACAGGTGTTCAATTAAAATGTTTAAAAGATGTTCATAGCAACACTATTTACAATAGCCAAAAGATGGCAACCCAAATTCCATAAACTGGTGAATGGATCAATAATAGATAGTATATCCATGTAATAGAATATTATTTAACCATACAAATGAATGAAGTACTGGTGAATGTAAACATAGATAAACCTTCAAAACATCATGGCAAGTGAAAGAAGGCAGACACAAAAGTTCACATACTATATAATTTAACTTACATGAAGCATATAAAATACGCAGATCCCCAAGACAGAAATGAATCAGGACTTGCCGGATGCTAGGGGATAGGGGAATAGAGCGTGACTGCTTAATAACAGATTTTTTTTTTTTTTGGAGTGAAGAAAAATTTCTTAATGAGATAGTGGTGAAGCTTGGAGAGCATAGCGAATGTCCTAAACACCACTGAATTTAACTCTTTAAATGACTAACTTTATATTATGTGTTTTTATTACGGTGTAAAAAGCAATTGCATTTATGAAGAAAATACAGTTCAGTATGAAATATTTTATGGGTCTCAATTCTACATATGATCCAGTAGTATGCTTTATTTTTTTTAATTATTTATTTATTTATTTTGTGAGAGACAGAGACAGCATGAATGGGGAGGGGCAGAGAGAGAGAGATTCCCAAGAAGGCTCCACATTGCCAGCATGGAGCCCGACGTGGGGCTTGAACCCATGAAACCATGAGATAATGACCTGAGCTGAAAACAAGTCGGATGGCTCAGCCACCCAGGTGCACACAGTAGTATGTTTTAAAGTCCTGTTTAGATTCAACACTAAACAACAGTTGACTATACACTAATTAACCTAAATTATTATCTTTTTTCTTGCCTTCATGTTATATGTGAACACAGTGCTTACATACAATATCCCTTTTG
This sequence comes from Prionailurus viverrinus, assembly GCF_022837055.1. Classification (NCBI taxonomy): domain Eukaryota; kingdom Metazoa; phylum Chordata; class Mammalia; order Carnivora; family Felidae; genus Prionailurus; species Prionailurus viverrinus. The sequence continues at coordinate 83,670,940 of NC_062567.1, forward strand.
AAGCAGGCTTAATTAGTATAGGCTTATAAAGTCAAACCCAATTGTGTATTCTAACTATTTTGTTCAGAAACACACACACACACACACACACACACACACACACACACATTTGGCTTCATAGTTGTTCAGACTTCATGAAACAAAGATATTTAAAGGGGCAAGTGAAAAAAATCAACAACTTTCCTCCAGTTCTCTTCAATAAGGGCCATAACTTTTTGTGGTATAGGGTTTTAAAAGAATTGTCGTTTGGCTGGTTATGTGATTATCAGGATCACTTTTTTAACTTACCCTTTGAATGTAGCTTTCCACAGTGATCATGATGGGAAGGCCAATCCCCACAGTCAGATGACCTCCTAAAATAGGGCAAATGAAATAAACGAATAGCCTGTAATGGAATGAAAAGCTGTACTCATTCTGGGTCCAAAGAGAGTTTAGTTAATTATATTCAACCCACTGTGTAATTTTTCAGTGTCTGTAATACTAGTCCCAACATTTATTTACAAAGGTAAATAAAATGCATTTTGATTAGGGATTTGTATTCCTCTAGAAATTGGTTTTCCTTATAAATATTCACATTTGTTAAGTATTTCCATATATTTTTATGAAATGTTGGTCATTTCAGTTCACGTATTTCACATTTACATACCTCTCTTACCTCCCCTTTTTAAACTTGGCTTCTACGTTTGGTACAATTTCCAATTGTTACCTACATCTAATTTTTTTTAAAAAGATTTTTTTAATGTTTATTTTTGAGAGAGAGACAGAGGGAGAGAGACAGAGCATGAGCAGGGGAGGGGCAGAGAGGGAGACACAGAATCTGAAACAGGTTCCAGGCTCTGAGCCGTCAGCCCAGAGCCCGAGGCGGGGCTCCAACTCAGGAGCTATGAGATCATGACGTGAGCTGAAGTTGGACGCTTAACCAACTGAGCCACCCAGTGCCCCTACCTAGGTCTAATCTTAAAGTCAGGAATATTTTCCACAGTATTCACTTGCCCCAAGGCCTTTACAAACCATCTGGATGTTCCCCAGTACAAAAGGGCATCTCTCCCTGGCTCCACCTTAGAAGAGGGATTGGAACACCACAACCAGTCAAAATGGATTCTAAATATCTTCTGAGGTATCACTATTTTCTTTTTTCTAACGTCACACCATACATGCTTTCTTCAGAATATTGCAGTGACATCTTTACTGACAACTTTCCCTTATGGAACCAGCATCCTGCAATTTATCCTCCTCACTAAAAGTGTTCTTTAGGATGAAAAATTTGATAATACCACATTCCTGACAAAATTTCCGTAATGGCTCCACAAAGTCTACATAAATTCCACATCATTAAGTCTGGTGTTGATCTTTCAAAATCTCTACCTGTGTATATTCTAGGAATCATCTCACGGTCTCTTTTCTATTGTCTGATCACCATCCACATGATAGAGATATCAGACTGCTCTACATTTTTAAACACACACTGTTGCCCTCTTCCATTTAGAAATTAGGAAATTAGGTTCTTTCTGCCTAGATTATTCTTTCTAATCTTATCTGCCTGGCAAACATTCATTCAAACTTCAGTACATTTTAGTTTCAACTTTGAGAAGTTTTCTCCATTCTTTAAAGGTAAAAATAAGACCTTTCTTTTTCTTCCTTTCCATAGCATTTTGTAAATGTCTGCATTGTCAATGTGCTATCATAATTAATTACTTGATTACACATCTGTCTCACCAAGTAGACATGGTTTTCTTCTATGTCTTTGATCTTTTCCTCTCTACTTATAGGTTCCAGGGTCTGATATCTGTTTCTTTGCATTTCCGTGAATATTTGTCTTTAAAATGTGGTGTCACTGATGCTGATAAAACCTATGACAAAAAAGCTAATTATATTAAATGTGTGCTATCTGGGGGCGCCTGGGTGGCGCAGTCGGTTAAGCATCTGACTTCAGCCAGGTCACGATCTCGCGGTCCGGGAGTTCGAGCCCTGCGTCAGGCTCTGGGCTTATGGCTCAGAGCCTGGAACCTGTTTCCGATTCTGTGTCTCCCTCTCTCTCTGCCCCTCCCCCGTTCATGCTCTGTCTCTATCTGTCCCAAAAATAAATAAACTTTGAAAAAAAATTTTTAAAAAATAAATAAATGTGTGCTATCTGACAGTGCCTGGGACAAGTGCTTTATGTGTTTTAGTTACCTTAACTTCTTGGAAATTTCTTATTTTCTTTCAAATCTACAAGGTTACTTTAATTCACATTTTTCATATAAATCATAAAGATGGTATTCAGAGAGCATACTTAACTCTTTAAGATCATATAGCTATAAATGGTGGTTCTAGGTTTTCTCCTTAATCAGGCAAAGTGACAAATGGTCAAGACGAGACTTACTGGATTTGACTCCTAGCTTTACCACCTCTTGGTTGTGTGATATGGACATGCTCTATTTTCTCTATTTCAGTTTTCCCATTTCTAAAATGGACCAATGCTAGTAAATACCTCATAAGTTATAATAAGTCTTCAATGAATCAATAGTTATAGAAAATATTTAGAATAGCCTTTAGTGTGAAGTAAGAATAATGAACATATCTTATTTTTATCACCTCCCAGAATTACCTGACCTGTTTTTTTCTTTATTCTCACTCTTTATTATTTTAAATTTGTCCTCTCCATACCCAGTTGCCTCATTGGCCTTCCTTCCTAGATATACAATAACATACGAACAATGAAGGTAAGTATTTTATTATACCTTGACTTGAGTATACAGGTAGAGCAGAGTTCTGGAATCTATCAAATACATTTTCATGATACATCATAGTGAATTGAGAATATATTTGGCACAATTAAAAGAGAGTGGATGTGAAGGGTTTACACCAGAGGTTGACCACTTTTTTCTGTAAATATCCAGGTAGTAAATACTTTAGGCTTTGCAAGCCATATAGCCTCTGTTGCAAATGCAACCTTGAAGTGCAAAAGCAGTCATAGACACCATATAAATGAGTGCACTTGGTTTTGTTCCAATAAAACTTTATTTTTGAACAGTGAAAGTTGAAGTTCACATATTTTTTATATGTCAAAAATATTCAACTTTTTCAACCATCAAAAAGATAAATAGGTATATATGGCATATATATCAGCATATGAACTATACAAAAGCAGGTGTTAGACTGGATTTTTCCTGTGACCATAGTTTGTTGACTATGATTTAGACAAAGAGGCCCACTCCAGAGATTTTTATGTTTAGTTCTCCTCCCATAGGTTGCTGTGTTAGTTGCTATTCAGATGTTCTTCTAAAGATTTTTTTTGTTTTTGTTTTTTTTTTTGTTTTGTTTTTTATAAATCACCAGTCAGCTTAAGGTCTTCTCTGATGCGTGGACAGCCATGGTCTAGGGAGCTAAGACACCATAAATACTAACATGGCAGGCACACACATGCACTTATATTGAAATTGCAAAGCATGTTCTTACCACGTGTGTATCAGTGAAGAAATCTGATGAGTGCTAACTCTTGACTTGAGATGAAGGGATTTCTAAGTGAATTGAATAGAGTGAGCATGTAGACAATGCTTCCTTTATTTCTTTCCAACTGATATGGTCATTTACCACTGTAGGTCAGTGTGAAATATCAAATGTTATTTGAAACTTAAAGTTCTTGAGATCTACCTTTCGTTCCTCTTAGCACAAATTACTGCCTTTGGAAAATCATGCATTTGAGAGGTCAAGCAAGAGAGGACCCTTCTGACATAATGCATTTCCTTTGGAGATGTCCTGACAAAGAGAAGAACAAATGTAGAAAGTAAATATCTGACAAAAGCAGAAAAATTAGACAGGTTCAGTTTTTCATTTTACTCCCTACCTTGCAGTTCAGTTCCTTTGAAATCAATGAGAATCTTTAATGCAGGGGAGATCTGCACAAGGCCAAAAGAAATGAAAGTCTGATCCACAAAGACCGGTATTCAATAAAAGATTAAATAAAGTGCTGCTGTTTTTTTTTTCTTTTCTTTTTTTTCTTCCTATCAAAGCAAATGATTTTAGAGATAGTCATTTGTAATTATAGTAGTAATCTGGTTAATTGTTACATGGTACTACTTTACCTAGGTTTTAATTCAATTTTGCTATGGTTTAAAATATATTAAGGATGCCTGGGTGGCTCAGTCCGTTAAGTGTCTGACTTCAGCTCAGGTCATGATCTCGCATTCCCTAGTTCGAGCAATGCATCGGGCTCTGTGCTGACACTTCAGAGCCTAGAGCCTGCTTTGGATTCTGTGTTTTCCTCTCTGCCCCTTCTCTGCTCACACTAGATCTCTCTGTCTCTCTCTCAAAAATAAATAAATAAATAAATAAATAAATAAATAAATAAATAAATAAATAAATAAATAATGGAGGGGCTGGGTGGCTAAGTCATTTAAGTGTCTCTCTCTTGATTTCGGCTCAGGTCACAATCTTATGGTACATGGAATGGAGCCCTGTGCTGACAGTGCAGAGCCTGCTTGGGATTCTCTCTCTCTTGCTCTCTGCCCTTTCCCCTCACGTGTGCTCGCACTCTTTCTCTCTCAAAATAAATAAACATTTATACCAAGTAAAATATAATGGAGATTTTAACAAAAATAATTTGGTAATTGTAAATGTTAAACATACAATTAATAAGGAGAAAGTTTATAATTTAATCAGTAGAGTGAAGTATGTAGGTTTTTATCTGTAGCTCTATAGAATAGTTTACTAACTATAACAAAATGTTTTTGTGAAAAGCAATACTTACATCTTTGCACATCCCGATTTGCCCACTTTGCTTTTCAGTTACTCCACTCAACTCACTCAGGTCAGTCTCTGTCTTTTTGGAAAACCTGAGAGAATTAAAATCTCCAAAGAGAAAAATCGAACTATAAATTCTTTAAAGATTCTTACAGTTTAGCAAGTATTTAAGCCTTGTGATTACATATTAAAAATTCATTTAGGTGAAATGAAATTATAGAAAACACTTTGAGTATATTAATTCTAAAGCAAGTATAGAAAAATTAGGAAATCTTTCTACATGTCAGACTTTCTTGTCTATCACTTCTCATAGATGTTATTGTAGAAGAGGAAATGTATGTTTATAACCCACAGGAAAGTGTATTTTTGTTTGAGTCTCATACTCACCCAATGCCCATGTTACTCCGTCCTTTCATCAAGTAAGCTGACTGTTTAGCAAATGTCATATACTTATTTCTTCAATTTTGAACAGTGTCTAGATTCAAAAAAGATAAAAAAGAATCAACCATCACGGTTGTTGTCTACTCTTCTAAAAGTTTTGCCTTATGACAGTGCATTAGAAAGTGTAGAAGGAAATTAGTTTTTGACAACCATAAATTTTCCATTCTTCAGATATTATACACAAGGAAACACATAGTACTCCTTTTTTCTTATGATGAAAGAAGAGCCTACTTTTATCATCCACAAAGGCTGGTAGTTTTCTCATTTCTCATTTTATAAATATTAATCGGTCAACTTAGTCTTTATATAGGCCATGCTGGTGCCAGGAGAAGGTCTTCATATATTGACCTCAAGGAACTTACAGTCCAGTTGAGAAAATTTACTTTCTTGTTAAAAAAACCTTTTATACAAAAGAATTTAAGTACATTATGTAGTTGCACTGCCCTCTTTAAAATAGTGGAACATAATTACGAATCCATTAAGTGTAGTTTACTTTTAGTGACTTGCTTTTGAAGGATAAAGTAGTGGAAGGGAGAAAAAAAGTAACTTTACAGTGGAGAAACCTGACCAAAAAAAAAAAAAAGTCTGCCATATACTTCCCATATGATAAAAGTATATGTTAGTGAAATGTTTTATTGATCGCATATACTCTTGATATGATGTGTTCACAGTTTTGCTGTACCTCTGTTGTCTTCCTCCAAAACACACATAACCCCAGTCTAATCATGAGGAAACATCAGACAAATCCCAATAGAATGGCATTTAGCAAAATATCTCATCAGTACTTCTGAAAACTATCAAGGTCATGAAAAGCAAGGAAATTCTCAGAAACCATCCCAGCCAAGAAAAACCAAAGGATACATGACAACTAAATGTAATGTGGTATCCTAGATGGTCTCCTGGACCAGAAACAGGATATTGAGTAAAAACTAACAAAATCTGAAGGAAGTATGGACTTTAGTTAACCACAAGGTACTACCATTGGTTCATTAATTATAATTAATGTACCATACTAATATTAGAGAAAATTAAATATAAGGTATATAGGAAATCTGTACTATCTTTGCAAATTTTTGTAAATCTAAAATAATTCTAAAATAAAAAGTTCATCAAATGATTTTAAATCATCATTTTTAAGAATAAAATCAACAGGGAAATAAGAGATCACATATTTAATATGTATTTGGAGAAAAATTGGGGGAACCTAAGAAACTCAGAATCAAAGGACACATTTTTGACCTGTTAGAAATTTCTTCTAAAATATTTGCATGTGAAGTTTTTGTGCTATATCATCTGTCATAAAAGTAGTACAGGCATATTATACAACAAATAAATTTATTTACCTATTTATATTGGCACAATTAAAGAGAATATAAGACTATATGTATTCTTAACATCCCTTCTAAAGAGAAGTGTGGTAGAAAATTTCTGTTTTAAAACATTTGGTTTAAAAATTGTCTTTTAAACTCAGACCCTGGTACTTTTATGTAGTGATTCACATTGGGTAAGCAGTTATAAACACACATATAATTTTATTGCTGGTACTCACCACAATAAATCACAGGGTTTTATTTTTCAATGTTTATTTTGAGAGAGAGAGATCGAGCAAGCAGGGGAGGGACAGAGAGAGAGGGATAGAGAAAATCCCAAGCAGGCTCTGCACTGTCAGCAGTGCACAATCTCATGAACTGTGAGATCATGACTTGAGCCAAAGTCAAGAAGAGTTGGGCATTTAACTGACTGAGCCACCCAGGCACCCCCACAGGGTTTTAAGTGGGGCCACAGTAGTTAGAATATCTATAAATTACTTAAAATATTTCTGTAGAGACAGTAATATTTGTACATGTGTGTTAGTTTAAACTATAGGAGCATGAGTTATACAAGTCAGAAATTCTGATTCCAGAGATTATTAGCATTTCATAGGAAGACCACATGGGTAGATTATACCCACATGGGTGGGTATTAATAGTTCCCACCCATACTTTAGCCATCCTGATTTCCTTCGGCACCTGACTTTGGTGGTAAGTGAAATAAATGTTAGAAATGATTTTCATTGGTAAATGAATAGCTTGTGAATTAGCAGTATGATATAGGCTATCATTGGGGATAGTTTGTTTTCAAATTATATACATGAATCAAAATACTTCACAGACACATTCTGTCTCTGACCAGACAAAATAATCAACAGTAGTGGTGTTCAGTAGAAATATAATGAAAACCACATGAGTGTTTAATGTGAGCGTAGTTTCATTATCAAAACTAAAAGAAGAAAAAATACACGTGAATTAATTTTAATAATATATTTTATTTAAACCAATAAATACAAAATGTTGACATTTCAACTTATAATAAATATTAAAAACATCAATGAGATATTTTGCAGTTCTTTTTATACTTAGGAATTGAAGATGTATTTGAAACAACACCTATCAGTTCAGAAGGTATATTTAAATGAGAAAAATTGCTCTGTATTTAGCGTTAATATAAGTTATGGTTGAAAAAGTAGTTTTACATACTCCGATATTTCAAAACATGCCTAAAAGTTGGCCAAAACTTGGATAGAGCATAAAAATAATTTTTCTTTAAAACTCATTTTTATAAAACCTAGTTAATTTTTAGAGTAATTGATTTGACTTTAAAGCAAACTGTATTGGTTTCAAAACTATGTCCATGTTAAGTAAATACACCAACTCATGTCAACTCACAATTACTGAATTTGAATTCTAATGGGTACTATATAAACTTGAAAGCATTGCTAAATTTATCAATATCAAGAACATGTTCTTTGAAAAATGTTATATTTTTTGTAGCTTTCCATCATGAAATGCTATCAGTTATAATTACAACCTTTTCTATGTTGAGTCATTTTAGAAAAAAAATGTGTAAAATTATTAGTGATCTATATTATGAAAAGTTTGAATTTTATTTTTATTTTTTTTTTAAATTTTTTTTTACATTTATTTATTTTTGAGAGACAGAGCACAAGTCAGTGAGGGGCAGAGAGAGAAGGAGACACAGAATCCGAAGCAGGCTCCAGGCTCCAAGCCATCAGCAAAGAGCCCGACACGGGGCTCGAACTCACGAACCGCGAGATCATGACCTGAGCCGAAGTCGGACACTTAACCGACTGAGCCACCCAGGCGCCCCGAAAAGTTTGAATTTTAATATAAACTCTTGCATTGTTTAGCTAAATAACAAACTTTTTACCCTTATATCTTCAAATTCAATCTTTTATGTGCAGCGGAAGATTGAAGAGAAAAAGTAAATGACATGACAGTATATTTTGACAATATATTTGTTTTTGATTATTGAATATTTGGCAACCATTCCTTTTAAGAAAATCTTGAGTAAGAATTGATGGTAGTAGGAGTGTTGTCACCAAGATGGCAGAGTAGGAGACCCCAGCCTTCTTCCCCCCGCAAAAGATCAACAACTAGACAGCTGTGTGTGAACAAAACAGCTCTCTGGGAGAGGTCTGGAGTCTACTTAAGGAACCTCAGTAACATAGTGGGACACAAACCTGAAAATCATTATGCACAAAAGGAAGGAAGAACAGCTTCATTTTGTCTGTATCATCTAACCCCCGAAGCCAGCATAGCTCAGCACCAACAGGAAACTCCAGCTAGAAAGAGATTTCTTCATCAGGAAAGGCAGAACAGGGTGAGTTACCAGCTTTCCTAGCCTTTGGTGGCACCACATGAAGAACAATTCAGCTTCATCTCACCCAGAGCCCAGAAAAGCTGAGATGTATAGAAATGGCTGAGAATAAGGAAGAAAAACAGGAATTATCAGTATCAGCCACATAGTAAGGCTGACAGTGGTTGCTAGTGGCCTGCTTTGCAGGTGACCTCACCAGCTTTTGCCACTGAAGAAACCAAGGGCTGGCACAGCTGCTGTGGATCCCTTGCAAATTTCATGGTTTTTGCAGGTATCTGTTAGCAGAGGCTAGCTACTTGAGACCCTCCCTGTTTACTCCTGTACATATTCCCCACTGTGGAGCCTCGGACCCATACTGGGAGCCAGCAGAGGCCTCTGTGGCTGTGCAAGTACAAAATGCCAGCCAAGATCCCCTGCAGCAGATCCCCACCACCAAATGGACTCTTGGGGCTAGCCACCACCCCTCTTTTGGCTGTCTGCATGCCCATGCCCAGTGGCTCAGCATTAGCTACCACCACCATGTACATGCCAGTAGGAGGACCATGCCACAGCCATAGAAGTGGCATAGAAGATCATGTCAACAGCCGGGACCCTGAAGCCACTTATGGGCCCAGAATTGGTCCTTTATCCTGTCACTTGCCTGCACTCCTGGACTTGAACTTAACTATAACTGGCCCCTCCAGCCTTGAACCTGTACATGTCCAGCCCAATGCCCCAACATTGACCTTTCTTGCTATATACCCATGGTGAGAATCAACAGTCCCAACACTGGATTAACTCTGGGAGATATACCAAGAGAATTTATGATCCTTTCCTGTTGGAATAACCTTTTTACTATTATGAAGTGTTCCTCTTTATTTGTGCTAAAGATCCCTTACCTAAAATTGACCTGGTATAATATAAATACACCAGTTCCTTTTTATTAACATTTGCACATGTTTCTTTAAGTCATTCTGAGTACCCTTATAGAAGTGTCTAAGCTATTGAAATTGAAATAACTTTTTATCTGATTTTGGCAATCTTAAACTTTTACTTGGTGCATGTTTCTTTTTGATTTGAATAATACGGGTTTTTTTTTTTAAGATCTACCATCATACTATTCATTTTCTATTTGTCTCAAGTTTTTTAAGCTATATTATCTGTTTGTCTTGTCCTAATGACTTTTAGATCATACAAATATTATCATTTCCTTTTTTTCTACCTCCAACTTGTAGGTGACACATATTTAACCATATTTTAGTGATTATACTAGAGATTTACAATATGCATCATTGTCATCAATGTTAAAGAGTCCTAATAACCAATTAGTGAAGTGAACCTTCTTAAGAAGTCATACTTTAAACCATTAATTGAATTTACTATTTTTAAGGGCACTTCTATCAAGAAAATAATGGAAAATTATCATCTTGATTTTATCTTAGTAAACATTTTGCTTTTTAAAATCTACAACTAGAGGAAAATTGATTCAAAATAGCAAAGCCCTCTTTTCCAGTTACTAGGACTGTAATTGAGAATGGACACTAAAATTAAATAGCTGTCAGAGTTTGCTTGGCTACTGATTTGAAAATTTCAGAGATATAGTTTATAATTTATCTGATCCCTCCTGCCATTATACTGAAAAAATGCTTGGCTTTTGTAAATGATTCAGCTTGCCAATTAATCCTACAGCTCTGTTGAGGGAACAAAGATATTAAACAAAGGGTGCTCTTTAATCTATGAGATTCCCCACAGTGAATTCATGTACTGCCAAATTTCACAGATTGACATCTTATTGTAATCCTACATAGCAAAGCAGTAATATTCACCAGAGGGAGATATTTTGACCTGGAAAAGAAATGAGAGCATAAATACAATCTGTCTACTGTAGTGAATATTGGTATTTTTTGACCTGTGGTAAAAATAAAAGGCATGGTAGATAACTATTCTACATGCAACTTTATGCCAAAATTAATGCAGAAATGGAACAAAACAAAAATCCTCCTACAATTTTGAAAGAATAAATGGAAATAGTTGTGACAGAATATCTTCTTTATTTAAAATAAGTGTACAATACTAATTTATGGGCCATTAATTAGTATATAATATTTAGAACTGGGATAGTTCTTTAATATAATCAAAAATTAATTTTACAAATGAGGAAATTGAGGCTGGGGATAAGTATTTGGAAGGTCTATCAAGCTTGAACTCAAACCCACTGCCTTGAATACATCTACAGCATAGTAATTATCATATATTAATGCAAATGGCATTTTTTTCTCTGAATGACACTTTATAATCTCAGTTCTTCAAGACTAGATATGGTTGGTTAATTTTTGAATTCTTAATACCTTTTATCATTTTTAGTACACTGTAAGTATTAAATATTACTGAGTAAAAGAGAATATTATCACAAAAGTTTCATATTTATAATTTAATTACTTAAGAAGAAACATAGTAATATTTAAAAAAATATTTAAGTGCCAGTTATTTCTATATTCTCACAAAATATAATGTAATTAAAAATTAGTAATCAATACAAATTCCAATGATAGTGTGGCCATTAACTAAACAGTCATATATCACATACTATTTGCATGATGATTTACGTGGTTTAGCTCACTGAATGTTTAGAGTTTTCATAGTAATAGGTACACAGGAGTAGTTACAATTAATTTATTCACTCATCCAACAAATACTAAGAACCTGCTGTGTGTTAGATATTGTTTTAGATGTTGGAGGATTTATCAGCTTGTAAAAAGATAGTTTCTTCCTTCACGTGTCATATGTTCTGGTGGGGCAAGATATTAACACAAATGTAAATAAAACATGAAATTAGAATTTCAGATACTGAGAAGGTCTAAAAGAAAAAAAACACAGGAGAATGCAATAGGGAGTTGTAGTAAGTAGATGAATGGAAACTAATGTATCAAAAACAGAAAGAGCTTTCTTTAATGGTTGACATCTGAGGTAGAGTGGATGATAACAGGTGAGCCATGGAAATATCAGTTACAATAAGAGAGACAGAATGGCCAGAGGTAACTTAATGTGGAGTTGATTTTAGTGGTTGAATTTAGGCACACAGTTGAGGTAATATAAAGTTATATTATCGTATTATGTGTACAAGGTACAGTAGAGTGTTTTGTAGGCCTGAATAAGGGGTTTATGCTGTGCTCCATATACTATGAAAAGTCATAGAAAGGGTTGAAGCAGGAAGAGGGCGATCTGATACATACTTCAGAAAAAGGAATGTGGTTTTTATGTGGAAAATAGATTATTGTAAGAAAAAAAGTGAAACAAAGCTAGAGAGAAGACTCTTAAAATAGCTCAGGTGAGAGAGGATGATAAGTTGGTCTAGTAATGAAACAGGAAATGGTGAGAAGTTACTAGATTATGAACTTATTTTGGAGGTAAAGCCAGCAGCAGTGGTAATGGATTGAATATTGATCTTAAGGGATCCAAACTAATTAGGAATGGCACCTGAGGGGCGCCTGGGTGGCTCAGTCAGTTGGGTGTCCGACTTCGGCTCGGGTCATGATCTCACAGTTTGTGAGTTCAAGCCCTGCGTCGGGCTCTGTGCTGACAGCTCAGAGCCTGGAGCCTGCTTCAGATTCTGTGTCTCCCTCTCTCTCTGCCCCTCCCCTACTTGTGTGCTCTCTCTCTCTCTCTCTCAAAAATAAATAAACATTAAAACGTTTTTTAAAAAAGGAATGACACCTGGAGTTTTGGTCTGAGCAGTGGGGTAGATGATGCTGTCATGTACTGAGATGTGCAAAACGAGGGAAGGAACTGGCTTGTGAAGGGGGTCCAGGAGGAGTGATGTAGCATGCTTTCCAACCCCTTTCTATTCTTTGTCACTATGGTGAGCTTGAATGAATCCATTAGAAGCCTGGAGGATCCATTTTACTTTGTATAGAATGGATTACAGAGTAGAGAGGGACGGGGAGATAAAGGAGGGATTTTAAGGATGGGAAGATTGATCATGTTTAATGACTGAAGGAAGGGAGCTAGAAGTGATACAAAGAGTGATGGAAAGGAAATGATTGATGAGCAAAATCCCAGAAAAGGCAAGAAAATACGACATTGTGTGCACATACTTAAGAACAGGTTATGTACAAAGTATTCTGTGATAAGATACTTGAAGGTGTCTAAGGATTGGTTTGGATGAAGTAACAGGAGTGGTGAAGGATAAAGGTTATCTACTGAAAATAAGAAAGGATTTGGGAGGAGATTTAAAGTCTAAAATCATTGTTAAAGGAAATGTTAATGAAAAGATAAGGAGAACTGAAGACTAAAACTAAAATGGAAGTTCCATAGTTGAAAATGATGCACATTTTTATGGAAGGTAAATCTCTATAGTTGTTTCCAGCCACCTAAATGTGTAATTGTAGATGTTATGCTATAGTAAGAACTACTGTTCTAATTGGTTTGGACTGTGCACGACTAAACCACAGAGATGCAAGGGCAAAACAATGCCTCATGGTGAGTGAGCATATGGACTTCAGAATCAAATCTGAGTTTGAATCATGGTTCTTACAGTTGCAAGTTTTGCAAGCCCAGAAATGTTACTTAAACTATAAATCCTCAGTGTTCTCATAAGTAAGATGGACTAGAAATATCCACTTCATAATATTACTTTCCTTGTTCTGATATTAGAGTAACAGCATCCAGTCTTTCATAATTTCCTGTGATGTTGGCCTGGATTTTCCACTGATACCCATAATCAAGTTAAAGAAATCTCCTTCTATGCCCAGTATGTTGAGACTTTTTATTAAAAATAGGTGTTGGATTTTTCAAACGAGGGTTTTCTTTCTTTCTTTCTTTCTTTCTTTCTTTCTTTCTTTCTTTCTTTCTTTCTTTTGCATCTATTAAAATGCTTATGTGGGTTAGGTCTTCTATTAAAATAATGTATTACATTAATTGGTTTCTGGGTGTCACACCAGCTTTGGAATAGATACCACTTGGTGATGATGTGTTATTTTTTTCTACATGACTAGATGTGGTTAGCTAATGTTTTGTTAAAGATTTGGGAGTTTATGTTCATGCGTGATATCGAAACACAGTTTTCTTTCTTTCTTGCAATGTCTTTATCTTACTTTGGTATCAGAATAATACTGGGCTCATAAAAAGAGTTGGAACAAATTACCTTCTACTCTGTTTTCTTGATGTTTCTTTAGTTTTTAAGGTTGTTACTTACCTTCTCTCCTTTTTCTCTGTGACTTTAAGAATGTGTAGTTTCTGTTAATATCTTTTTAATGTCACTGATTCTTTTCCTGCTATCCCAATCTGATACTGAGTCTAGTGAATTTTTTTCACTTTAGGTATTGTCCTTTCAACTGTAATTTTTATGTGTTTTTTAATAGTTTCCATCTATTAAGTCCCTTTTAATGTCACTGTAATTTTATTTTTCTTCAGTTATTTAAATATGGTTTAATTCCTTGAACATGTTTATAGTAGCTGCTCAGAGGTTTTTTCATGATAAATTTAACCTCTAGGCCCACTTATGATTGTTTTGATTGACTAATATATTTTTAAACTGAGTATACAGTAGACTGCTTTGTTTCTTTGCATGTCTCATAAACATTTATTGAAATCTTGACATTTTAAATAGTATGTCTCAGTGATTTTATATCACTTTTTAAAAATTTTTAACCTGTCTAGACTTAATGTAATTGACAGAGCCCTAAAATAGTTGTTTTAAGCATACTGTCCAATAAAATTCTTATTTCTTATGGAGACGTTAAGTTCATTTCTTTGCACCTTAAAAGCTAGAACTCCTGTCTAACTGTGAAATGTATTTAAAAAGACACCTTTTATGTGTTTCTCTCTTTTTTTTTTACAATAAAATGAATAAGAGCACCTTAGACTAAGAGAGGGTTAAGAAGATTAAATAAGATATTATGAAATACTTTAAAAATTGTCTGGAACACTATAGGTGTAACTTAAGTATTGGATTTTATTATCTATATTCTTTTTTGTTAAGTACCATAAAATCTATACAGAGAATTATTTATCTTTAATGTAATTGTGTCTCAATTGATAACCTTTTTTTTCCGTAAAAATGAGTCAATGATTATTTCTGCAAAACATATAATTTATTAAAGGCCTTTCTCTGTACTGGAAATATGTTCCAATGGTCAAGGAGATAAAAATCAATTTTAAAGTCTCATAAATGTCCCAGTAAAGAATAGTGCAGGTTTTGTAAAGCTGAAAATAATTAAAGGAAACACTACCAAAAAATTCACATGCTGCAATAAAATAAAATATGCCTTAAAAACTTTGCCTTGGTAAGATTAAAAAAAAAATTTAACATTTATTTATTTTTGAGAGACAGAGACAGAGCACCAGCAGGGGAGGAGCAGAGAGAGGGGAACACAATCCAAAGCAGGTTCCAGGCTTTGAACTATCAGAACAGAGCCCGACACAGGGCTCGAACCCATGAACCATGAGATCATGATCTGAGCCAAAGTCGGGCCGTCAACCAACTGAGCCACCCAGTGTCCCTTCTTGCTTTGGGAAGATTAAACTAACAGGATAGGAAAATACTTTTTATATTATCGGAATATTTAAATTCATTATAAAGTTTAGTTTCTGTTTAAAAACTAGTATGGAAAAACAAACTTTTGCTTTTTTATGCTTGTATATCTTTAAAAATAAGCCTGATATCTTTGATAATATATTTCAACTAATTGTTCATATTTTATGATTTTATGAAAGGAGAATTAGGTAGCAGCCATTGATAAAGGGCAGTTTGAGAGACATATACAGATGCTACTTGTTCCCAAAGAATTTCCTCTTTTAAACCAGGATGTTATTAGAAACTATCCCAATCAACTGGCACTTCCTGTGATTGAAGGCAATAAAATCTAGTTCAACCTTAATCAGTACATATTGTTTCAGGAGCTATACTATGCAAAATATTCTGCTGGAGCTTGACATACACAGGGTGATAAATGATGGATGGATGGACAGATGGGTGGATGGATGATATTTTAGAATTATTCCCTCTATAAAGTAAAAGGTAAATTACATTTTTTTGTTTGTTTGATAAGCCATCTCTTAGGGTTTGGATGAAATAGGACAGTTGGGTGAATAATAATATAGAATAACATGGAGGTAAAAAGAAAGTACATGATTCTGGTCTGAGTGAGATAACCAGAAGAAATTCGGTGGATTATTTTAGGTGCATGCCAGTCCCCAGTGACTATTGGTGGAAAAAACATTATGTTCGTTTCATGATCAGCATTAGAAACTATCCTGCCACATACTGATGGCTTAAGTCTGAAAAAAATCCACCAAATCCTTTGAACTTCAGTTACTCAATTTGTAAGATAAATATGACATTGTTCTTCTCACAATGCTGTGAAAATTAAATAAGATAACACATAGAAAAGGAATAAGCTCATTATTTGGTGAGTAGAAGATATTGAACATAGTAGTTGAATATGAATTTCCTTCATTATTTTGGCTAATTTCATGTTATCACCACCGCCATCATTATTATCATCATCGTCATCGTCATATAGCCCTTATCATAAGAGCTTGCACTTTATAGTAAGTTATATATACTTTTATTACTTATCTGTCCCTTTATTTATTCACTCCTTCCTTTATTCATTCTTTTGATAAATAATATCAAAGACTTGTTATGCATCAAGCATAATGATGAAAATATCATCATGATTTCTTTCTTCTGAACTTTTAAAGTATTATTTCATTTAATCTACACACAGTCCCGTGAAGTTGGGAGTCATTTTGTGTATTGGTTTTGCATATAAAAAATAGTTTGCACAAGTTAAGTAACATCCACAAGATCAGAAAGCCAGTAAAATGAAGAATTTTTATTACAATCTTGTTCCAAAATCCAGAATTCGTGCTCTGTGATACCTTCCAGTGGTTCTCAAATTGATGTGACTATGACAGCAAAGAAATGATTGTTAAAAATCCACACATCACAAATCCTCTTTCTTGAAGTTTGACTGGTATCCCAGCAGTCTGCATTTGTAAGAATTGCTCCAGGATATTCTGATCCAGATAGTCTTGGAGCCACATTTGAAGAAGCACTTGCATAGACATTTTCTTAAACCATTCTAATTACCCTCATAATGGAAGACTATGGAAACCTTTTTGAAAGGCTTACCTTAAATGATTTTAGTGCTCTAAGTGGTTTTTTTTTTTTTTTATTTTTTTTCAACGTTTTTATTTATTTTTGGGACAGAGAGAGACAGAGCATGAACGGGGGAGGGACAGAGAGAGAGGGAGACACAGAATCAGAAACAGGCTCCAGGCTCCGAGCCATCAGCCCAGAGCCTGACGTGGGGCTCGAACTCACGGACCGCGAGATCGTGACCTGGCTGAAGTCGGACGCTTAACCGACTGCACCACCCAGGCGCCCCTCTAAGTGGTTTTGTCTACTTCCCTGGGGGTCATGTAGGTATAGCTTTGTGTGTTGTTCTTCCTTCTGACATTAAAGGAGAGAACTGAACATAGATCACCTGATGATACACACATTTCCTTTGTGCAAAAACTACAATGGAGATGCGCCATTCCTTCCTGTCTGGGCTGTGGATTTACATTTCAGATTGATTTCCTTTGCCTAGACATTTAATATTTCTAAAAGTCAACTGTAAACTTACCTCAAAACAGTTTGCTTTATGTGTTTGTATTTCATTTAACAGCTTCCCCACCTACTGCATCAGTGTAAGACATTTTACACTCTTCATTTTTGCTGCCATCTACTTCCAGTTTCCATGGCCATTCGAATCTATGTCTATTGTCTCAGATATCTGTTTTTCCAGTCACACTGATGCCAACTTAATTCAGGCTCTCGTTATATTTTCCTGGATTTGGGCCATGTTTTCATATATTTCCTTCCTGCTTCCAATTTCAGCTCTTCCCTATATAACCTACATAGCTTCTGAATCTTTTTCCAAAACACATACCTTAAATATTGTCATTTCTCTCTCCACTAAGTCATCAGTGTCTCATAAAGGCTCCTGGACGCTAGTAAATTTTTTTTAACTTGTTGCTCAGTGTTTTCCTTAGTCTGACTCTGTAATTTATTTTTCTGACCTGTACTACTTACTGCTTCCTAACATAATCTCTAACGTAATTTTTATCACAGTGTTATGTTCTATTTTATATTTTAGCTACTGTATTGTAAGCTCCTTAAGGGCAAGGCACTTTTTTTTTAAACATTTTTTATGATCCATTGAACACTGGTTTATTTATAGGATACAGTCAGTAAGTACTATTTGATTGAATGGTATTGTCATTCATTTGTGTAAAACTTAATTTTTAAGGTAAATGAGAATTTGTTTTAAATTTAGACTTATTGAAGCCTTTAAGCAAAATGTAATATAGTTGACCTTCATCTCAAAAATGTTGGCAAAATATCTCCCTCTAGGTATACTTTCTCTGCAGGTTCTTGTTCAGTGCTTTTAACCTTTTGTACAAAATGCATGTATTTAATGTCTTGTTTCATTGCATGTTTTCCTGGATTTTTTAAAATTAGAATATATCCTTGAAATAGAATGCCTTAAAATAAATGTGCTTTGTTCAGCTATGGCCTCCTTAGTATAGTATTGAAGCAAATACATTTCAAGCTAGTTCCGAACAAGCAGCAATTTTAAACCTTTTATGCCTATGCTGGTCAACTCTATGTGAAACATTGAAATGTTTAAGAAAGAAAATCATAGGTTTAAAAAAAAAAAGATGTTTGAGTTTCAAGTTGTATATTCAAATGACTAAACTCCTGTGGTTCAATTGCTATCAAGTAAGACCTTTTTAATATTTTACTTTAAATTTTCTGTCGTAGGCCTGGAGAATTTTAAATAGTCATTAACCTCAAAGTTTGCATTCAAGTTCAAAAAGGACTTAAGTACTTATTATTAACATTTTTATTTTTACGCAAACATTTATTTTACAAGTTTATCAAAGATTGTAATCTCTGCTTTTAATTTAAATTTCTCTGAAGTAAGTTCTTTGTCTACAGTCAGAGGAGTGATGATGTGCAGCTTAGATAGCTGGTAAAATTAATCTCTCTTCCTTTCAGTTAGCCAATATGTGGAACAAAATGTACAAACTGCAGTAGTTTCTAGGAAAAGAGAAACAGTTTAGTGACTCTGATCTTTGATCTTGATGAAGGGACTGTCACTCTTAATTTTTATGAGAAGGCTTTGCTTGATTTAGCCCTAGGAAACAACTACACAAAGCATTAAAAAAATAAAAAAAACACTGTTGAAAGAAGGAATGAGAGAAGGAAGGAAGGAAGGACAGGAGGGAGGGAGGGAGAGAGGAAGGAAGGAAGTGAATGGAAGAAAGGAAAAAAGAAAGAAAAGAAAGAAAGGTGGAAGACAGGTGTTTGAAGAAAAAACTCAGGAGGCAAACAAGAGCCAGTACTCAGTATGGGGAGGCTGTCATAGTCCTGAAGAATGCAGGTTGAGTATAGACAGACTAAATCAAATTCATATAAGTTAAGGCTCTTGGTTTCCAAACACAAATAATGGCTCTGCTTTCCTTATATCATAAAATCAAAGGACATTCTTAAGAATCGGTCTCAGAAAATATAGAGATCATAGAAATTTAGAGAATCTAGGTGCTAGACCTAATTGGGCAAGGAATTATTTTAATAATTTTTATCTGTTCTTTGGTCAGATTTCAAAATTTCAAAAGCATTCAAATTTCGAAAGCATAATTATATAAACAATGTCTCTGAAACATTTGGAATAAAATCATTTAAAAGGTCTTTATGTGTTTAAGGAAATAAGTTTATTAGCTTAAGGGAAATTCTTTTATTTTTTATTTTTTATGTCAGAAGCCTGAGAACAAAAGACTCATTAAAAGCAAATTATATTTACTTCCTGTTTGTGTCTCCTCCCTTCTGACGGATCTGTGCTTGACCTAAAAGCTTACCAACCAACTTACATTTCTAAGAATGCTAACACAGGGAATACCATCCACAGAAAGCACAGTCTTTACTTCAGATTGTGATCTCTATCTTGATGCTAAGTTGCTTGTTTTGTTTTGTTGTTATGTTGTGTTATACTGTGGATTTTTTCCCCCTTCTGAATAAACTGAGGTAGCGAATATAAATGGAACTTCAGGTCTCCATTAGCCATTATTGCTTAAAGCCTAGAGCTAAAGGCTGTCCTGATCTGCTGGTGTCTTTTCTCCTTTCACCTGGACACCAGCCTCTCCAGGCTAGGTCCTGCTGAGTGTGTGATACCTCCAAATCCAGCCTGACTTGGGAACATTGGGTCAGCCTGAACAAAATGCCGCCTCCGGGAATATGAAGCACCCCATCTCGTACAACAGGCCCCTGCCTCTGACAGTGATGAAACAACATAGAAGGGAGAAATAGTCATTTTAGGGTGAGAAGACAGATTCTCACATGTACACCAATGAATTTCATCATGAGCTTTTGAACTATATGTATGTAAAATTCCTGTAAATACATGACCTGATTAAGGTTGGAAATAAGCTCATATTTAAAAACCAGCCCAATAGGAAAAATAAAACAGGCCCATATATCATTGGCATAAAAAAGACAATGTATCACCGGGAGGTGTTTTGCAACAACATGTATGTCCCAGGTGTATGTAATGTGAGGACAGTTTAGTGGAGAAAGACTGATGAAAAGGAAGATTGTGTTTTTCTCTCTTGGAGTGTACAGGATGATGCTGCATGTGGAGGTAAATGTGGATATGGAGAGCCACTATTGGCTGAGAAAATTCTCCAAATATCTGAACTACAGACGCTTAGTATGCACATGTGTATGTAGGTGGTTAAGTAGATCAATACTTTGTTAAATATAGTATCAGTTCATTTATTTTTTGTAAAATACTATCCAACCTAAAGCAGTTCAGAGTTTTCTTACTTTGCAAATGAGCTGAGTAAAAGGTGTGGGTGAAGATTTACCTGGGACATTTATCAGGATACCTGTAATTCGTCAAATTTGCAACAATCCACAACGTATCACATTTCGGGATACCTTCACTTAGGTAAGTCATATTCAGACCAGAATTTTTAGAATAAGGCAATCTTCAAAAAATACATTTGGCTGAAACAATAACGTGAACACAATTCGTATAGGATAGTAGTCACAATGAATTTTCCATATGCTCAGTCTACAGAAGGGCAAATCTTGTTTCAGCTACTTAATGACATATGCACTACAATATGCGATTTATTAATAAGGTCAGTACTATGACTGCCATATTTACCTAGAAGATTCCTGAGGTCAACATGTGCCTAAAAAAGAGAAATTACCCAACCTGCTGAAATATGTGCAGAAGGAAACTATTCTCCCTGCATTCATTTATCATCTGTCTGAGTACATTTTCTAAGCCACTTCAAGTCTGGCACTTTTAGTGACTTCAAAGACAGTTTGGCACCACACTGGTTTTGTGGGAGCATGCATCCAGGCTAAGACATGGTACCTGTTGGTATTAAAAGAGTCTATGATCCGTATTTTAAAATAACAGACCAGGGGTGCCTGGGTAACATAGTTTGTTGAGCCCATAACTCGTGGTTTCAGCTCAGGTCACGATGTCAAGGTTTCATGGGTTTGAACCCCATGTCGGGCTCTGTACTGGCAGTGCAGAGCCTGCTTGGAATTCTCTCTCTGTCCCTCTCTATCTGCCTCTCCCCTGCTCATGCTGCCTGTGTCTCTCTCAAGATAAATAAATAAACCTTAAAAATACATACATACATACATACATACGTACATAAATACATAAAGACGACTGCCCATAAAGATATAGCCATTTGTAGAAAGGAGCAAGGCCCTGAACAAGGAAAGTATGTTAGATAGCTGATGAGTTATAGAAGATAAGCATTGCACATAATGAGAAACAAAAAAAGGAACTATACCATTTAATTCGAAACAGAAAAAGGAACTATACCATTTAATTTGTAATAGTAGCTCCATGAGAGTTTCAGCATAACTGCATTCCTTATGAGGTATATGACATAACTATGAATATGAGATAATTTGTTCTCATAATGTCATTGGCTTTTATTGTGTGTCTATGACCATCTCTATATAGGCACTTTCCCCTCCAGAGTAGTATAGTGATAGTGTTGCTTTCTGGGTAAAGTGTATGTGCTGGAAGTTTCAGTGTTTACATAGAAGAAAGGTGAAGGATAGACATAATGGTTAGGTAAAGGAACTCTGCACTATGTTATGATATGCTTTGGAGGGGGAAAGAAAAAAGATTTCTTTGACCAAAATAATGTTGTCAAAACCTTATTCCCTTGGTGGTAATGCTTTCATTCTCCTATCAAAACCACGGTGAAGACAGTCTGTTATCCTGGAGATCCGTCTATGAAAATTTAAAAGTGCAGAACAGGTAAGAACCTTCCTTTTTTAATTTTTTTTTCATTTTGAGACAAGAGAGAGAAAACACATTCATGAGCAGGAAAGGGGCAGAGAGACAGAATCCTGAGCAGGACCTGTGCTGTCAGTGCCGAGCCTGACACTTGGGGCTCGATTTCACTAACCGTGAGATCATGACCTGAGCCGAAGTCAAGTGTCAGCCACTTAACCTACTGAACCAGCCAGCTGAGAACCTTCTTATTGATTAAGAAATTAGTAAAACAAAAGAATGGATACAGAGATAGCAATGAACCAAAATATCATTGAGTGAAGACAGCTAACCCTTACCTCGCTGTTCAACAGCAATGAGGCCACTGCTCCTGGAGACCACTACTCGTATCTGAGGGACTCCCTTGACATTCCTCATTGTTGGTACTGTAAAAAATATTTAAAATAACCTCAAATCAGGCAGGAAACCTAAAATCTGGGATCTTTGTTGAAATTAATTTCTTTATTGTTGATTTCTATGTTCTCCGTTACGGAAGGCACAATAAGAATAATTACCTTAGAGCTTTTCTGAACAAAAAGGCAGCCCTCAGCAGCAGTTGTTCAGGCAGTTACTTTCCTGAGTAATTATAATCATCTTTGTCAGAAGTGAAATTCAAGAAGGTTGAATCCTATTACAGTCTCCACCCTAGGTTTTAACTAATAAGAGGAATTATAGCTTTATATAACATAACCGTTGCTTGAAAACATGACTAGGAATCAGTTTTGAGTAACTGAGTTATATGTTAAAATACAGAAGTCGCTTCTAATAAAGTGCCAGAAAATGCAAATTTCAGACATTTATTCTTATTTAGTTACTTACATAAGTCATATATGTTTTCCTAGGAGTAAATTAATTAAATGAGAACAGCTGTATCTTACTGCAATTACAGAGAAATGAAATATACAGACAAAAATATTAAGAGAAACCAATGAAATTTCTTGTTCTCTCAAGTAAAATTAGAAGTGTTTTAATTAAAATGAGATGTTATAAATCCACATTTTAAAAGTTCTTGATAGATATTTAATATTTAGTCAATATATTTTAAATGCTTTATTACAGACACAGGTCCATTTAAAAAGTAAATCCAGCAACTATCTAATAAGATGTATTTCCCTGTCAGCATATTTAAAAAGCAATCAATATTTCACTTGACACTGCTCATTTTGTCTCAATTAAAATGAAATATAAATCCACAAAAGCAATTTCAGAAATTGCTTGAGCAAAATAAATTCAGACAAACCAAAATGATCACTGGTATTTGTCTTAAATCTTGCTGCTCTGCAAACCTTTCTGCTGTAGAAAAGAATAAAAGTATGTATAGCACTCCTTATAGAAGAAAAAGCTCTTCCAAAATTAACTCTAAAGCAGTTTTATTAAAAATTCCACTAAATGTTTTTTTTTTCTAGTAGTGATTTTAACTCAGGAAACTGACATTAAAAGCAGGGAAATAAGGAAAAAGATACCAGTAATCATGTTTCACAAAATAGGATATTCTTTTATATTCTTAAATAAGTTCATAGATTTTTTTTGTTGCTTAATTCATGTGTCCAAAAATATGTTTTATAAAGTTCTTGCTCTGTAACTCCAAAATTTACTTGGTAGTGGGAAATGGGTCATTACCACAGTTTCTTTGTGATTCAACAAAGTAAAATGAAAATGAAAAAGTGTTCATTTTGAATGGAAATATATGTATGTGGTTTATTGTTATATTTAACTGGAAATAACAGAGATTAGATTTTGTATATTTTATGGTTTTGGGATACTGACAAACATCTCTAATCATCTATATGCTTGTTGTTTTTTTTTTTATCACATCCTAGTTTTAGACATATATCAAGTAACTTGAAATTTTATTAATTGAAGTACTGGCCATAAACCTTTTTAAAAAAATTTTTTTAATGGTTATTTATTTTTGACAGAGAGAGAGAAAGAGCATGAGTGGGGGAGGGGCAGAGAGAGTGGGAGACACAGAATCCAAAGCAGGCTCCAGGCTCTGAGCTGTCAGCACAGAGCCCGACATGGGGCTCAAACTCACAGACCGCGAGATCATGACCTGAGCCGAAGTCTGATGCTCAGTCGACTGAGCCACCCAGGCACCCCTTTAAGCCTTTTTTAAAAGAGGGTATTAGAAAGGGCAGACACAACAGGAGAGAGAGGATGAAGTGCTGAGGAGGCATCATTTGCTGAGCCCATATTATCTATATGGTTCATTAACATATGCTAATTTATAAGACTACAAAATAGTCCTATAACAAATCCTATTACTACACAATATTTCATAAAGTTAAGTAATTGCTGCATGTGGTAAATAATGAGCAGTCTCTAGAGTGGCTCAAATATAGACTAAATTCTAAATTGTCCTACTATTGATTTTATTGTTTTGACAAACCATTCAGTTTCTCTTAAGTTTTATCCTCATTAGATATACACTCAGAAAAATAATATTTGCTTTACAAATGTATGTTCAAGATGAAATATAGTATATATAATGTTTAACACAATACCTACCACATAGTAAATGTTCAATACATAAATTCACCTCCTTTTCCAATGCCACAGAGCTAACCTATGGAATATAAAATAAATTTGAATTCAGAACTGTTCCACTCCCTTACCTGTGCTTACGCTGTCTATAAATATGGAACATTTCAGGGAGAAACTACAAATATTTGATGAAAAACACTTATAATTGCCTTGGGTTTCAGAATTAAAACTGTGGTAATTTTAAGAAAACAAAAGTAGTAATATGAATATGTGGATATTGATGAAGGCTTGTAAATGGGCAAGTTTATTATCAGTCTTCTATAAATTAGAAATTAGTTATGATTTTAATGAGAAAATGACAATCAGTGAATCTGTTATTCATCTTGGAATTGTAATGTGTGTTTGAATATAAAATATTTGAAAGTATAAGAAATAGCACCTCTCTAGGGGTGCCTGGGTCACTCTCAGTTGGCTAAGCATTCTACTGATTTTGGCTCTTGTCATGAGGTCAGGCCATACATCTGGCTCTGTGCTGAGGTACAGAGCTTGCATAGGATTCCCGCTCTCTTGCTGCCCTCCCCATTTCTCTCTCTCTCTCTCTCTCTCTCTCTCTCTCTCTCATAAATAAATAGATAGATAGATAGATAGATAGATAGATACCATCTCTCTAAGCCTCCTAACCAAAGCAACTCTCTTCTCATCTGTTTCACAAATTGGTAAATGTCCTCTTGAAACTCATTTTGGACAAAGAGTTCTACAGGTAGAATGAGAAATCCTAGCAAAATTGCAGGTTACAAGGTTAATATGTAAAAGTCAGTTGCTTTCCTATATACCAATAATAAACAAGTGGAATTTGAAATTAAAAACACTGTTTATATTAGCACCTCCCAAAATGAAATACTTAGGTATGAATCTAACAAAATATGTATAAAATCTATATGGGGAAAAACAACAAGACTTTGATGAAAGAAATAGAAGAACTGGATAAACAGATATTCCACGTTCACAGATAGGAAGATTCAATATTGTCAAGATGTCAGTTTTTTCCAACTTGATCCATAGATTCAGTCAATCAAAATCAAATAGTCAATCAAAATCCCAGAAAGTAGATAGACTGACACTATCCTACTTTAAGACTTACTATAAAGCTACAGGAATGAAGACAATATGGTATTAGCAAAGAACAGACAAATAGATTAATGGAAGAGAATAGAAAGCCCAGAAATGGACCCCCGAAAATGTAATCAACGATCTTTGCCAAAGGAGCAAAGGCAATACAATGGAGTGGCTCAGTCGGTTAAGCATCTGTCTTTGGCTCAGGTAATGATCTCGCAATTTGTGGGTTCAAGCCCCGTGTTGGTTCTGTACTGACAGCTCAGAGCCTGGAGCCTGCTTCAGATTCTGTTTCTCCCTCTCTCTCTCTGCCCTTCCCCCACTTGTGCTCTGTCTCTCTCTGTCTCTCAAGAATAAATAAACATTAAAAAAGATTTTTAAAAAGTACTCTCTTTAGTAAATGGTGACAAAACAACTTGATATTTTCATGCAAGAATGAACTTGAAGACCCTACAACTTTCACAAAAATTAACTCAACACAGATCATAGACCTAAATTTAAATATAAAACTCCTAGAAGATAAATTGGAGAAAACCTGCATCAGCTTAGGTATGGTGATGTCTTTTAAATATAACACAGAAGACACAATCCATGAAAGAAGTAATTGATAAAATGGATGTTATCAAAATTTAAAACTCTGCTTTACAAAAGTCCGTATAAAGACATTTAGCATACAACCCACAGACTGGGAGAAAATATTTGCAAAATACATACCTGATATAAGGCTATTATTTGAACTCTACAAGTATCTTGTAAAACTCAACAATTAGAAAACAAACAACCTGAGGGTCACCTGGGTGGCTCAGTTGGTTGAACATCCGACTCCAGTTCAGATCATGATCTTGATGGCCTCACTATTGTCAGCACAGAGCCCACTGAGGATCCTCTGTGCCCCCCTGCTGTTCCCCTGCTCATGCTGTCTCTCAAAAATAAGAAACATGTAAAAAAAAGAAAACCTGAATTTAAAAAAATAGGCCATAATACCATAGTACCAATATTGAACCAAATTAAACTATGGACTTTGGGCGATTATGATGTGTCTGTATAGGTTCATCCTTGGTAAAAAGTACTATTCTGGTTGTTGATGTTTATAAGGAGAGGATATGCATGTGTGAGAAATCTCTTTCTCCTAACTTTGTTGTAAACCTAAAGCTGCTCTTAAAAAGTAGTCTTTTTAGAAAAAAAAATATACTGATTAATGCAGGCAAAGAGTGTGGCATATCATAAATGCTCAGTTCATATTAATCAATGGTATGTTAGTTTTCAGGTAACATACTCTTTTTTTTTTCTATTTGAGACAGAGAGTTCCTGTGAGGGTTGGGGAGAGGTACTGAGTGGGAGAGAGGGAGAGGGAAGGAGGGGGAAAGAAAGAAGGAAAGAAAAGAAGGAAAGAAAGAAAGGAAAGAAAGAGAGAAAGAGAGAAAGAGAAAGAGAGAAAGAGAAAGAGAATCTTAAGCAGGCTCCACGTGCAACACAGAAACCAACATGGGTTTGATCCCACAAGCCTGGGATCATGACCTGAGCTGAAATCAAGGGTTAGACACTCAACCAACTGAACCACCCAGGTGCCCTTCAGATAACATATTCTTATTTACTGTTCACTCATTCTCAAAAATGAACCTCAATAAATTATTGTTAGACATTTCTTATACATCATTTTTGAAAATATGTAGTTATTTTCATAAAAGCAGTGATCTTTTATAATTCATGTTTGTGTACTGTTAGGTTATTGAGTATTATATATTGTACATGTTCAATAGATGTTGAAAGGATGAATTAATATGCTCCATTGGCCTCAGTGACAATAATAGAGTAAACACAACATGAGATTTAAGCCTTCTTCATGTTCTTCCCATTGTTTAACTTTTACGTAAATATTTTATATCACAAGTATAAAACTAAATCCTCTATCTAGTTAACTCATAATTTCTCTGTACCTATCTCAGGTCTAAAGAAATGGGATTTGCAAAAAGATAGGTTTTAATATGGGGTGGGCATATGGAAAAGGAAGTAAAAAATCATCAGTTTACCTTTTTAAGCAATGATGTCAATCTCCAAAAAATGAAATGAAAAGTGGTACTGTGTAGGTTGGCCACCAATAGAATTTTTTAAGTGATGTTCCCAATTTATGTATACCAGTTTTTAAGTTGAACATAGATATTACCTTATATTATAACCCATTGGAATATCAAAGCAGAATATGATCTAAATCGTTCTTTCAGTTCTACAGTACCAGCTGTGGAAATTACATTTGAAATCCTACATAGAAGCAAAGATCCTAGGATGGCAATGACAAAGTAATCTGAGAAGAGCAAATAGCAACATGTTGTAATATTTTCATTTGTCTAAATAAAATGAGAATGTGTTAAAAATCCTATCTAGACAAAGAAAGGAAGCAGAGAGTTTTAAGATTATTCACTGAGTTCATGTTCTCTTAATAGACAATTCAGATTGTCCAGGAAAAGCAAATGCCAATATATGGTGTGGAGATAGCACGGTGCAGGTAAGCAATAGCTGTAGGCTTGCAGGTACAGATGAGTTTTACATTAATACGAATGTGAGGTGGCTGCTCATAATGTTGCAAAATGTAGGCTGTTAAGGATTCTGAAACGTTGAATTAGGCAAGAAATATTTAGAAAAGTACGTCTACCTATATTTTTTAATTGCACTTGGGAAAGTTGTTCATAATATAGGCAAAACGATGTGAAGGAAAGAACAGTGGAGTGGAATGAGGTAACTTGTTTTCTAGAAAAGCCCTACTGGAAAGCACGGTGGGCATATCACATTCACCCTCTAAGGCTCAACTTCTTAAATAGTAAAATTAAGAGGTTGGGGTAGATTATCTGTAGGTCAAGTTCTGATTGTCTAGTGTGACATGTGGTTTGTGAATTAGAAACTTCCTGTCACTTACAAGTACCTCAAGTTGACATGCTCTATTAGTTACCAGTGTAGGGAATAAAAATTAAAAAAAAATTATTGCTATTATAGATAAAGGTATGTTGACAGAATTTTGACCTTAAGTCTTTTATAATATAAGGATGGTTGCTAAAAATAAGTTATCTCAGAACTGGTATCTTTCTAATCCACTTCTAAAAAGAATTGTTATTTTTGATATTAAAAAATACATTACAAATATGACACATGAAAGAATGCGTAGTAGAATTATGATCTTATAGAAATTTTAAAAATGAAATGGTTTGCTGTCACTGAACAGAATACTTTCTAGTTGAAGATTTTCAATCAGAGTTACAAAGCTATGGATGACTTAGCAGAGTTCTTTATCTCCTCCATCATCCAATTTTCATGAGATTTGTGTGTACTTCTCTGGAAGTCATTATTAATACTTTTGCCAATTATTGTCAAAGTTCATATTCTAAAGGGAGGTGAGAGTAGTAGTGTAATTTAGAAACTGAAAATATCAGACTAAATCTGAGTCTAATATGATAACCTTTTTCACTAAAGAACTAGAAAACAAGTTGTGCATAAAAGTAATTATATTTTTATTAGATTCCAAAAGACGCTCGCTTGTTGAGAGTTGATATAATGATATGGTATGCAGAAGGGAAAGCTGAGAAAACACAGGTGCAACCGAAACATTCACAGTAGTGAGCCTGTTGATTAGAGATGATTCCAGTTGACTCTTGACTCAAAAATAATGAGAAGAGACATGTTTTATTAGAAGTAAAATTTCAGTACTTCCGATTAGTTCAGAGACTCCTATTTAGAGTTTCCCAATTTAAAGAAAGTATTAAGGACTTGAAAAATTTATATACATTATTTGATATTAAGACAACAAACCACCCAGTTAGGTTTAAAGATGAAGATGAAAACAACGAATCTGATATATGTCTCACTTTAGGTCTTTTGACTAGTATTTCCGTCATATTTATTGGATTTTCTTAAAATAGAAGCATTTCCCTGATTGAGGAAATTATCAATAAATTTAAATACTATCTCAGTTTTTGTGATATATAGTTGAGGATGATAAGATACAATATCAAAAAAATAAACAACAAAAATTTTTATGTATGATTGTCACAGGTTGATTCAATGCCTCCTCTAAACTTCCCATTCTAACACCTCATCTGTGTACTCTTTACTATTGAGGTATTTTCAAAATACAAGTTATGACTTAAAAGTTTTATATCATTCTTTCTCAGTGTTACAATGCAGCATAAAAATTATAATTGAAAAATTCAACACCATAGTCAGATTACAAATGCAGAACATAAAACTTCAAGTGCTATGTATATTTAAAAGACATGTAGAGTAGGGACAGTTGTACCATGTACTTTATGCTATTTTTAACAGCTTGTATAGGTCTGTATCCACCTTAAATTTGACTTTATGTGAAACTCAAAGATTTGTTTATTTCATTTTCTTATTGATGGCTTGCTTTCCTTCACTTGAGTTTCCATATAATTTGTATTTAAGAAGCAAGGAACTTGCTGGAATGGTAGTATGACAAGCTCCAGAAACCTGCTCCCCAGAAATACAATGAAAACTGATGAACGTTGTATTTTTTTAATTGTGGAAATTGTCCTGAGAGCACAGAGCACATGGAAATACATGTATTTAACACTTACAACTTCTCATAGGAACACAGAACCTATGGCATTTGAGCCACAACCCTCTCCCTCTCTCCTCAGTTCAGTATGATGGAAGTTCTACTCCAGATATGTATGGTGAGAATATGGACTGCTTCTCCAGCTCCAAATCTTGGGTGGTGTTTTTTTTTTGTTTTGTTTTGTTTTTTTCTAAGAGGCAGCCCAATGACATGCTAATTAATTCTGCTCTCTATCATTTAATGTTTTTAGATTCCACATAATAAGTGAGATTATACAGTATTTGTCTTTCTCTGACTTATTTCATGTAGCATATTGCCCTCATGGTCTATCTGTGTTGTCACAAATGGCAAAATTTCCTTCTTTTTATGGCTGAATAATATTCTCTTCCGTATATGTACCACATTTTATTTATTCATCCATCAGTTAGCACTTAGGTTGTTTCTGTGTCTTGGTTATTGTGAATAATACTGTAATGAACATGGGAATCCCTTCAATAGAGTGATTTCAGTTCCTCTGGATATATACGCAGTGCAATTGCTGGGTCATATGGTAGTTTTATTTTTAATTTTGGGGGAAACTTTCAGACTGGTTTTTTACAGTGGCTGTACCAATTTATATTCCCCCCAGGGGTGTGCAAGTGTTCTTTTTCTCTTTATCTTCAGCATTTTTGTCGCTTTTATTTCATTATAGGTGTGAGGTCGTATCTCATTATTGTTTTGATTTGCGTTTCCCCAATAATTAGTGATGTTGAACACTTATTTATGTGCCTATTGGTTATTAGTTATGTCATCTTTTGGAAAATATCTATTTAAGTCTTCTGCCCTTTTTTAAACTAGATTGTTTCTTTGACATTAACAAACATTTTTGCATTGTTTTTATCAGTTTTTAAAAGTATATTTTGGATATTAACCTTACCAGATATATGGTTACAATTTTTTTTCCCATTCTGTAGGTTGCCTTTCATTTTGTGAATTTAGTTTGATGTGATCCTACTTGTTGATTTTTGGTTTTGTTGCTTGCTCCTTTCATGTCGTACACAAAAATTCATGAAGCTCTTTACCTATGTTTTCTTCTAGGAGTATACATTTTCAGGTCTTATGTTTAAGTCCTTATTCTACTTTGAGTTCATTTTTGTGAGTGGTGTGAGAATTGGGTTCAATTTTATTCTTTTGCATGTGGATAGATTCAGTTTTCCCATTTATTGAATAGACTATCCTTTCCCCACTGAGTATTCTTGGCTCATTTGACAAATATCAGTTGACCATATATGTATGAGTTAATTTCTGGACTCTGTTTTCTGTTCCTTCGGGTTATGTATCTATTTTATACCAGTGCCATATTGTTTTGATTATTATAACTTTGTAATATAGTTTGAAATCAGGAAGCATGATGCCTCCATGTTTGTTTCTTCTCAGAATTCTGTTGGCTATTCAGAGTCTCTGTGGTTCCATAGGAATTTTAGAATTGCTTTTTCTATTCATTGAAAAATACCATTGGAATTTTGGTAGGGATTGCATTGAATCTATAGATTGCCTTGGATAATATGGATATTTTAACAATATTAATTTTTCCAGTCCATGAACATAGAATATCTTTCCATGTATTTGTGTCCTCAGTTTTTTTCAGCAATATCTTATAGTTTTCAGGCTGTAGACCTTTCACTTTCTTGATTAAACTTATTCCTAATATTTTATTGTTTTTGATGCTACTGTGAATGGGATAGTTTTTTAATTTCTTATTTACATAGTTTACTGTTAGTGTATACAATATGCAGCTAATTTTTGTATCCTGACTTTCTATCCTTATACATTATTGAATTTGTTGATTAGGTCAAAGAATGTTTTGATGGAGTCATTAGAGGGCATCTATATAGAAGATCATGTCATCATAAAATAGAGACAGTTTTATTTTTTTTCTGATTTGTATGCCTTTTATTTCTTTTTCTTGCCTAATTAGGACTTACAGTACGACGTTGAATGGAAATTATGATAATAGGTTCTCTTATCTTGTTCCTGATCTTAGATGGAAAGTTTTCAGCTCTTTACCATTGAGTATGACATTAGCTGTGGGCTTCTCATATATGGCCCTTCTTATGTTGAGGTATATTTCTCCTATACATAGTTTGTTGAGAGTTTATATCATGAAAGGATGTTGAATTTTGTCAAATTTCTTTTCCGCATCTCTTGAGATGATCATATGATTTTTGTCTTTCATTCCATTAATGTCATATGTCACATTTGTTGACTGTCCTATGTTGAAACATCCCTGCATCCCAGGGATGAATTCCAGTATATATATTGTCCTTTTAACGTGCTATTGAATTTGGTTTGCTAGTATTTTGTTAAAGATTTTACATCCTATACCTCTCTATAAAGATACTGTCCTCAAGTTTCCTTTACTTACAGTATTCTTTTCTGGGTTTGGTATCTGCATAATACTGGCCTTGTAAAATGAGTTGGTGGGGGATGCTTCTTCAATTTTTTGTAAGTGTAAGTAGAATTGATGTTAATTCTTCCATGATTGTTTGGTAAAATTTATCTATGAAGCCATCTGATCCTGGGCCTTTCTTTGTTAGGAGATTTCTGATTACTGTTTCTATCTCCTCACTTATTATTTCTCTGTTAAGATTTTTCTATTTTTTTCATGATTTTACTTGTTCTATTCTATGTTTCTAGGAACTTAAAGATTTCTTCTAGGTTTTCCAATTTATAGGCATGTAATTATTCACATTAGTTTCAAATGATCCTTTACATTTCTGTAGTGTCAGTTGTAATGTTTCCTTTTTTAAAATAATTTTATATATTTTATTCTTCTTTCTTTTTTCCTTGGTAAATCTAGCAAAACATGTATCAGTTTTGTTAATCTTTTCAAAAAACCAATTCAGTTTTGTTGATGTTATTATTGATTTTGTAATCTCTATTTTGTTTATTTCTGCTCTGTTACCTCCTCTCTTTCTCTAAATTTAGGCTTGGTTTTTCTTTTTCTACTTCCTTGAGGTGTATAGTTAGGTTGTTTGAGATCTTTTGTTCTTAATGTAGGCATTTATTCTCATAATCTTCCTTCATTGTTTTCATGCATCCTGTAAATTTTGATATGCTCTGCTTCCATATATATATGTGTGTGTGTGTGTGTGTGTGTGTGTGTGTATTTTGTTTTTGTTTTGATTTCATCTTTAAATCAGTTGTTCAGGAGTGCGTTCTTTAATTTCCACATATTTGTGAATTTTATAGTTTTCCTCCTGCTACTAATTTCTAGCTTCATACCATTGTGATGAAAAGATACTTGGTTTGATTTCAGCCTTTTTTTTAATGTTTATTTATTTATTTTGAGAGAGAGAGAGAGAGAGAGAGAGAGAGCGAGTGAGAGTGCGCAGGTGTAAGCAGGGGAGGGGCAGAAAGAGGGAGAGAGAGAATCCCAAACAGACTCTGCACTGTCAGCACAGAGAATGACTGGGGCTCAAAATCACTAACCATGAGGTCATGACCTGAGCCTAAATCAGGAGTTGGATGCTTAACTGATTGAGCCACCCAGTTGCCCCTGATTTCAGTCTTTTAAAATTTGCTGAGACCTGTCTTGTGACCTAATATATAATGTATCCTGGAGAAGGTATCCATATGCAGAGAAGAACATGCATTCTACTGGCGTTGGATGCTGCTGTGATGGCTGAATGAAGGTATCTTATGTGGTAGAAAGGGCCAGTATATTGGGGCGCCTGCGTGGCGCAGTCGGTTAAGCATCCGACTTCAGCCAGGTCACGATCTCGCGGTCTGTGAGTTTGAGCCCCACGTCGGCTCTGGGCTGATGGCTCAGAGCCTGGAGCCTGTTTCTGATTCTGTGTCTCCCTCTCTCTCTGGCCCTCCCCGTTCATGCTCTGTCTCTCTCTGTCCCAAAAAAAAATTAACGTTTAAAAAAAAAAAAGAAAAGAAAGGGCCAGTATAGACACACACATCGTGTCAATGGCTGGACCCAACAACAGAGGTCAGAATCAACTGCAGGCACACAAGCAGCTGTGGGGTTTCTGTATGTTGGCATATACTTGCATGACTGCAGGGGCTAGCCACAGGCACATGCATGATGGTTGGGACCAGTGAGGAGAGTTAGATCAGGCAGCATGTAGGTGCATGGCCCCTGGGGTTAGCTGCAAGCACGCATATTAGTGCAGTCCACTAAAGGAGTCAGGGTTGGCCTGGGAACCCAAGCAGCTGCGGGGTGTGGACTGTCTGCATGCGTCTGAGTAGCTGGAGGTGCTATCTTCTGGTGTGAACATAGAGTTTGATGCTGGTGATAGAAGTGAGGGCCAGTGGCTTGTACGTACATTGCTTTAGGGACTAGCTGCAGACACACACATTGGTACTGGCCAGTGACAGGAGTCAGGGCTGGTACCAGGTCCACAAGAAGCTGTGTGGAGTGAGGAAGGTCTCAGGCAGCTGGTGTCTACAAACAGGAAAGCCTGTGGTGAAAAACTTCAGTAGCAAAATCTGCAAAGGGTCCATGGTGGCTATGTTGGCTGTTGGTTTTCTCAGTGGAGAAAGTAGTGAGGGTCCTCTGTGGGTCAGTCTGGGGTCTATGAAGAGAAGTCCTCAATGATGAAAGCTGGGTGTTGCAACTGTCCACAAGGGCTGTTGAGCTCCTCAAGTGACAAAGGTTGCCATGATCCTCTGCAGTACAGGCTACTGGGACGGACCATTGTCACTCCTGCCATATGGCTGATACTGTTTGCCCCTGTGTTCGTTCCTTGTTTCCAGCTGTTTAGTTTTCCTGGTCTTTGAGAGAGTTGAGACCAAAGCAGATACTTTGTGCAGAGCACTGAGAAGTTGAGGAAACTGTTTTCTCAAGTTGATCTCCTTTTCCTGCTGAGGGAAGCCCTCTCAGTCTTGGGAGTTCTGTTTTGGTGAAAAATAGAGCTGGCCTGGGGCAGGAGATGATGAAGGCAAATGAAACTGTTCGTCCTACCCTTGTGAACTTATCCTCAGGTGTTTTTGCTTTACTGTGTTGTTAAAACTTTTTAAGTGGACCCCTGAGTCTCTCCCAGAACTTTGCTCATGGATAGCTGTCTAATTATGCTCTGTAGGGAGATGGAAGCTGACATCTTCTACTGTACCATTTTGGTGATGTCACTGTCTTCACTGAATTATTTTTTATAGAATCTAGTTCTCTGTTGAAGTTGTCCAATCTTTCACCTATTTTGACCATATGTTTCCCATTTAACACATTAATCAATAATTGCAACCTCTCCTACATTATACTCAGAAGGTACACATAGGAAAATTAGAAATTTATTTAAGGAAAATTTTATATTTCACATAATATGTATACGTTATGGGAAAAACAGAAGCATAAAATTGGGAGCTCTCAGAAATAGCAATTGTCATCAAGTGGCAAGAAAGAGAATATTGGTCATATTTTGAAATTTGACTAAGGTAAATTTTGATAGAAAAACATATGAGAGCCCTTACTTCATAGCATGAATACTACAAAGATTATTCATGAAGGTTGCTATCTTTCAAAAATAAAATTTTGATATATGATCAAGCTGAGAAAAACAGAAGCTATTTAATTGAATATGTTTATACATGCAGCAATCTAATCCAATGAAATGGTGATTAAAAATTATATATAAGGTAGAAGGGGAAGGGGAAAAAAAGTTACAGAGAGGGAAAGAGGGAAACCATAAGAGACTCTTAAAAACTGAGAACAAACTGAGGGTTGATGGGTGTGAGAGGGAGGGGAAAGTGGGTGATGGGCATTGAGGAGGGCACCTGTTGGCATGAGCACTGGGTGTTATATGGAAACCAATTTGGCAATAAATTTCATATTAAATAAATAAAAAACTAATAATAAAATAAAAAAATAATAAAATATCCTATCCAAAAGTAAAAGAAAATACAAATAAAAAATAAAAATTATATATAAAATATGAATTTATTGAGAAACCCAAAACCAATATTTTAAAAATGTCATAGACATAAACTATATATGTGTGTGTGTGTGTGTGTGTGTGTGTGTGTGTATATATATATATATATATGCATTCATTCCTTGATTAAAATGGCAGCAAGACAACCTTGCCTAATATACTCTATGATAACTTCCTATTAGAATAACTTCACTGAAGGTATAAGAAAAGATGAAAAACATCTCAGTGTTAGAAAATTCTTAACCACGTGTTATCGTATAAGAGTACCTAGTTGCTGAGAATAAGATTGATATATAAGAAAAAAAATGGTAACTGAGAAAAAATAGGTTACAGGGAATATTTGAGGAACTTGCCTTTAAAGTAGGAGCCTTGAGGGGTACCTGGGTGCCTCAGTCAGTTGAGCATCTGACTCTTAATTTCAGCTTAGGTCATGATTCTAGGGTAGTGGGATCAAGCCCTGCATCGGGCTCAGGGCTGAGTGTAGAGCCTGCTTAAGGTTCTCTCCCTCTTCCTCTAACCCTCTCCCCTGCTTGTGCACTCTCTCCCTATATATATATATATATATATATATATATATATATATATATATATATATAAAGTAGGAGACTTGAGTTTTCTATAGTAATTTGAATTAAAAGAATATACAGTGGGTATAAAATCTGTGAATGTTTTAAGTTTTTCTATTAAAGTATGAAAGCGTACATATATCTAAGATAATCTGTGTTCCTGAAAAATAGAATAGAATGTCATCCTCTGAACCTGAGGGGAGAAACATGATATCACAAGAGGATAAAGAAAATATTTTTAATATACTCATAGGCTTCTTTCCCCATTAGACTTCTGGTGCTGGAACTCCCACCCAGGAGATTACAAGTCATTACTCTGGAATCTGACCAGCCCAAGAGGCAGCATGGGCTTCAAGAAAAGAGGCAAATAATATTGAGACACAGAGAGAGAGAGACATCGGATAATGAAACTGTAACTCTAATGCAGGAAATAAAGAAAAGAGACCTTGAAAATGTTAAAACTACCAATACTGATTAAAACGGTATGCCAAATGAGGATTTCCATTGCCATGTATTTTTGGTCTTTACCATTATGCTCTTTTAAACATAATAATAACTTCATGAGTCTGATCCAGAATATTTTTAACGTAAATTAACTTTATAACTCTGATCCAGAATATGATTTGTAGTTAGCTTGCATTGTCTGTGAGTTAATAGAATTTCTCTTCTATTTTCTGTTACCTGTGGCCTGGATCCATGTTTTCATCTAAGTGTGAAGGCTAGATATTAGCCATGAAGAACATAGAAGTAGAAAATAAAAAGAAACCTATGCATCTGATCACATTTCTGCTTGATATAGAAATATCAATATTCCTTATTATATTGGACATATACAGTATTATGTGATAAGATGATTATACATACTTTCCTGTATTGTGTAATTTTTTGTTCACAATTACCTTATTATATGACTAGTTTTATAACAGCTAGGTTTATATTTGCTAATTTATTTTTATTTATTTACCTTAATTTAACATTTTAACCATTTTTTAAATATTTGTTTATTTTTGAGAGAAAGGGAGAGAGCATAATGGGGGAGGGCAGAGGGATACAGAGTATTCAAAGTGGACTGTGGGACTGCCAACAACAGCGAGCCCAGCAGGGGGCTTGAACTCAAAAAGGGTGAGATCATGACCATAACCAAGGTCAGATGCTTAAGTGACTGAGCCACCCAGGCACTCCCTCTACTATATATTTAAAAAAAAATCACTTTTCATAAACATCAACAGATGTTTATTTAAAAAAAATGCACACTTAATTGAAAAAGAAATAACCAAAGAGAATACTTTGGTTGGATTTACAAATTACTTGATGGCTGATTGCTCAATGGCAACAGTAAAAAAACAGAAATTATTATATGATTAAATGATGAAGAGATATAACCTGTAATTCTGTAAAACACAAAAAATGTAAAGAAAAAAGTCAGCTGGATATAATGGAATAGCATGTAACATAATAAATTAATGGTTTCTTGATGAAATTAATATTATGTAGGGACTGTAATTCTTTAGTTAAAATGTCCTTTATTCAATATAAAATTAACAGATATGCCACTATACAAGCCCAAATGAGAGGGAAGGAATGAAAAGGCAATAATTAAAGTATACAAGACAAATAGACCATTGGTGTGACCAATTATAGAATTAGTACACATAGACTGTCAAATTACTGTGATTAATAGTTCCAGAGAACAGATAGCAACTTGGAGAATTTTAACAGAGAATGATATATTAAGATAAACTCATTTGTTTCTTTCCTGTAGTAGATTTACTGTTTCTACAACAATAAAACAACAATAACAATAAAATCAACAATGGGAATTAAAAATTCTTATTTTGGCTTAACGATGGATAAAGCAGAAGGAAAAATATTGTAGGCAGTACGTAAGTGGGTAAAAAAAAATATTCAGACAGAAGTACAGAAAAGGAAAAAAAAGAAATGAAGAATACATACATAAAAATAAGAGAGAAGGTATTTCTGTCAAACGTCAATGAATCCAGAATGGCCGTTGTGGTGCTTAAAATAGTAAACAAATGAAACCCAAAACAAGAAAAAGTGTATATGAACAAGAAATACAATTTAAGACATAATGCTGGCAGGGGATAGGCATCTAGACTAAGATGCATGTCTGCTTTCTTGACCTGAAACCCAGAGCCCTGTGCCACTAACCTGCAGTCACCCTCACAGGGAAACTGCACTTTGAAACAAAGCTGGTTCTTAGCCTAGCCTGGAGCCGCAGAGGCTAAGTTGGCATTCTGTTGGCACAGCTCCTGTAAATAGTAAATGTTCATCCTCATGTGGTCTTCCTGTAGGGTGTGGTGTGTGGGATATTGCAGTGTTGAATATAAACACAATTATATTACGTAATTATCATCCAGTAATTACTTTGTTATTTACTTGGATAATAAGGTAATTACTTTAATTTAAAATGGGCTAAATTATCCACTTAAAAAAATTGTCCAACTTAAAAAAAAAAAAACTACATTGCTCACAAGAGACATGCTTTATTAAAATATTTTATTGCATTATTTTCCCCCCTGTATTGCCCCATTCAATCTTGACTGCCACACTCAGACAGACACAAAGCATGAGGACACTTTTTTCTTGCATCTCTAGTGGAAGCCTTAGCAGCAGAAAGTGACTACTCCAAATCTGTCAAATAGATGCATAAGAGGCATACTTTAAACATAAGAACTCTGAGGAGGAATTAAAATGATGGAGTAGTAGAGCACCATATGCTTGCCCCATCCCCCAATCCCAGCTAGATAAATAAACATAAGAACTCTGAACTTTAAAAGACTATAGCATGGAAATATGAGTAATAAAGGTGTCACTGTGCTAAAAGCAGGTAAAAACTATGAATTACTATTAGACCCAGAGAAATACTTTATTTGATAAATCTGTTAATACCTATTGGATATATACAACAATTCTAAACATGCATGCATCTAAAAACATAGCCAGTAGAATACATAAGATATAATTTAGGTATAACTAGAAGAACAAATTTACAGACTTAATGGATGTTTCTAACACATCCCTTGCTGTGATTATTAGAACAATCAGAACATCAATAAAAATACAGATTTGGAAGGCACAGAACCAGTAAATCTAACAATTTAAGAAAACATGGAAAGCACTGAGTCAAAGAACAGCAGCATACAGTTTTACTTGAGTGCACGTGGAATGGTTACCAAAATTGACCATACATTGGGCTCCTAAGCAGGTATCAAGATAACTAAAGCTATTTAAATCATGACAATGCTCTCTAAGCACAGTGTGATTAAGCTAGAAATCAATAAAGCAAAGATAATTAGAAACATCCTTAAATATTTATAAATTAAATGATATACTTTTAAACAACCAGGGGGGCAAAAAAAAAAAAAAAAGAAAAAGAAATCATGGGAAAATAGTAAATACTTTGAGAAAAATAAAAAGGAAAACACAGCATACCAAAATTCATGGGATGCGGTGAAAGCAATGGGTAGAGGAACATTTATAGTAACAAAAAATAAAAAGAAGAAAAAATTCAAATCGACAATCCAACTTTACATCTTCAGTAGCTAAAAAAGAACAAACCAAATCCAAAGCTAGGAGAAGAAAGGAAATAATGAAGATCGGAGCATAGATACACAATAAAAAAAAAGAACAAAAAAGAGAATCAACAAAACCAAGAGTTGATTCTTCGAAAATGTAAAAAAAGAGTAACAAACCTTTAGCTAGACTAACAAAGGAAAAAAAAAAGATACAAGTAACTAAAATCAGAATATAAGGTGGGGGAATTACCATCAATGTTACAGATACAAATACAGTTTCAAGACAACTGTAGGAATAATTATATACCAAAAATTAGATAACCTATATGGGGAAGTTTTCACAAACACACAAATTACCAAACTGACTCAAAAAATATATATATACAAATCAGAACACAACTATAACAATTAAAGAGATTAGATCAGTAATTTAAAAAAAAAAATAATAAAGCAAAAACACCTTTCAGTAAAAGATATCGGGACCATATTACTTCACTGGTGAATCCTACCAAACTTTTTAAGAAAAAGTAACCCACTCCTATTCAAAGTTTTTTCAA
The DNA here is from genome assembly GCF_022837055.1 of Prionailurus viverrinus. NCBI lineage: Eukaryota > Metazoa > Chordata > Mammalia > Carnivora > Felidae > Prionailurus > Prionailurus viverrinus. The sequence continues at coordinate 83,711,844 of NC_062567.1, forward strand.
AATTAGGAGAGAGAACTTCCTAACTCATTCTTTGAGGCCAGTATTACCCTGATACCAAAGCAAGATAAAGACACCGTAAGAGTATTATAGATGAATAGATCAATATCTTTATAAATATAGATGCAAATATCCACAACAAAATACTTGAAAAAAATTAGTCCAACAGCATATTACCTGAATTATATACTATGACAAGGTGGAATTTATACCAAGAATGCAGGTTATTCAACATAAGAAAAGCAATTATTAATAGACTGAAAGGTTAAAAAAAACTACATGGCATCACAATTGATGCAGAAAAACATTTCACAAAATCTGACACTGATAAAGGAGAACTTGGAAAATTGGGAAAAAATCACAGCTAACATCATATTTAGTGGTGAAAACTGAATGCTTTTCCTCTAATATCAGGAGCAAGATGGGGATGCCTTGCTTTCACTGCTTCTATTTAACCTTCTAATGAGTCTAGGCAGAGCAATAAGCCACTATATATATATATATATATATATATATATATATATATATATATATATGAAAATCACATTAGAAAGGGAGAGCTAAAACTATCTTCATTTGCAGGTGACACAGTCCTACATGTAGAAAATCCTCAAAATAATCCACAAAAAAAAGCTGCTAGAACTAATAAATGAATTCAGCAAAGTTGCAGATGATAAGATCAACACAGTCCATTCACAAAGGAAACCTAAAGAATAAAATGCCTTAACCAAGAAGGTGATGGCATACACTCTGCAAATTATAAAACATTATTGAAAGAAATTAAGGAAGATCTAAATGAATGAAAAGCAGCTCGTGTTCATGGATTGGAAGATTTATTGTTAGGAAGACAGTATTCCCCCAAAGCAATCTACAGATACAATATAACATCCATCAACATTTCAAGAACCTTTTTTGCAGACATGGAAAAGGTGACACTCAAATTCAGGTGGAATTACACAGGGTTCCAAATAGCCACACAGTACTGAAAAAGAGGAGCAAAGCTGTAAGACTTAAACTTCCTGATTTTAAATTACTACTAAAGATACACTAATCAAAATAGTGTAGTATGAAGAGGATAGACATATACTCTAATGGAACAGAATCGAGAGTCCAGAAATAAAGCCATATGTCTACAGCCAATTATTTTCAAGAGTACCATGGCCTTCAATGGGGAAAGTGTACTTTCTTCAAGAAATGGTGTTGGGACAACTGGACTTTCACATGCAAGATGATGAAAACAAACCATTGATGCCACATACAATTTTATTAAAGTTTTTATTTATTTTGAGAGAGAGAGTGGTCGGGGGTACAGAGAGAGAGAGAGGGAGAGAAAGTCTCCCAAGCAGGCTCTGCACTGGTAGCACAGAGACTAACATGGGGCTCAGTCTCACAAACCACGAGATAATGACCTGAGCTGAAATCAAGATGCTTAACCAACTGAGCCACCCAGGTGCCCCCCAAAATTGTTTTAAAAAGTGTCAATGACCTAAATATGACCACTAAACCTATTAAGCTTTTTTTTTTTAATGTTCATTTTATTTTGAGAGACAGAGAGTGACTAGGAGTGGGGGGAGGAGCCAAGAGAGAGGGAGAGAGAAAGAATCCCAGGCAGGCTCTGTGCTCCATGCTGAGATCCATGCAGGGTCAGTCTTAAAACTGTGAGATCATGACCTGAGTCAAAATCAAGACTTAACCGACTGAGCCACACAGATGCCACTAAACCTATTAAACTGTTAGAAAGAAAACACAGAAGTCTTCATAACCATGGATTTGACTATGGATTCTTAATTATGACACCAAAAGCACAAGGAACAAAAGAAAAAAATACATTGAACTTCATCAAAATGATACGTTTTTGTGCATCAAAGAACATTAAAGAAAGTGAAAAGAAAATCTACAGAACAGAAGAAAATATTTACAAATCATATATTTGATAAGGGTGTAGTTACAATATATATAAAGAATACTTACCACTCAACAACACAAATATCCCAATTAAAACAAAAGAAAAAGATGAGCAAAGGACCTGAACATGTTTCTCTAAAGAAGATAAATTGTCAATAAACATGTGAAAATGTTTGACATAATTATGGAAATGTAAATGACAAATAACCCTTCATATCTGCTAGGATGGGTATATAACAACAACAACAAAACAGGAAAGTGTTAGATGTTGGCAAGGATATGGAGAATGTGTAAGCATCATAATTTCCTGGTGTGAATGTAGAATAGTTCATCCCCTGAGGAAAAAGTTTAATGGTTCTTCAAGAACCACCTGGGTGGCTCAGTCGGTTAAGCTTCCGACTTTGGCTTGGGTCATGATCTCACAGTTTGTGAGTTCGAGCCCCACATCAGGCTCTGTGCCGACAGCTCAGAGCCTGGAGCCTACTTTGGATACTGTGTCTCCCTCTCTCTCTGATCCTCCCCCACTCGCACTCCCTCTCAAAAATGAATAAACATTAAAAATTTTTAAATGAAGTTAAATATAGAATTAACATATAATCCAGAACTTCCACTTCTATTTGAATACCCAAAAGAACTGAAAATAGGTACTCAAATATATGTACATGCATGTCACAGAAGCACTATTCATAATAGCCTAGAAGTGGAAACAACCCAAATGTTTTTCAACAGTGAAATGATAAATACATTCGGATATGTACGTACAATATGATAATAATCAGTGATAAAAAAGAATGAAGTCCTGATAACTATTACAACATCAGTGAACCTCAAAACCTAAGTGAAAGAAGCTAGCTGTAACAGTTCATATATTGTATAATTCTTTTTATATGAAATACACAGACAATGTGAATCCATAGAGACAAAAAGCGAATTGGTGGTTACCAGGTTATAGGAGAAGGACGAATGTAGAGTAGGTGCTTACTATGTAAGGTATTTCCTTTTGGGGTGAAGAGAATGTTTACATAAAAATGGTGGTTGGACAACATTGTGATTGTACTTAATGCCACTGAGTTGTTCATTGAAAAATGGTTAGTTTTACAAAATGTAAATTTCAACTCCATAATAAAAGGAATGAGAGCTCTCAGAAACAAACCATATGTAACTCAGGTGACTTGGCAAATCAGTGGTGAGAAGTTGTACTGTGTTTAAAGTGCTAATGTGAGAAGAGGCTAGATTACCCAAATAAAGAGAAAAAAAGAGCCATGAGGACAAGAGCACAACTGTCATCAGCCATCTATCTTGAGGTATAGGAGGCATCTGGGTGTCCTCACAACAAGATGGAAATACCTAAACTTCTGTTATTACACCAACTACACGTAAAGAAAAATCTTGCCTTGTAGCTGTGATAGTCATTAAAAACATGTTTATGGACTCAATTGTGTCCCCTCAAAGTTCATATGTTGACATTCTAACCCCTAGTACCTATTTACCGGTGGTGGAGACAGAGCCTTTTAAGAAGTAATTAAGGATAAATGAGGTCATATGGGTGGGTACTAATTCAATATGAGGAAGAGACCCCAGGGATGTGCAGGCACAGAAAAATGGCCACATATATGGGTGGGTATCTGCAAGCTAAGCAAAGAGAGACTAAGGAAGAAACCAAACCTAATGACCCTTTGAGCCTACACTTCCAGCCTCTAAAATTGTGAGAAAATGAATTTTTGTGTTTAAGCCACCAGACTGGCATTGTGTTATGGCAGTCCTAGCAAACTGATACAAAACATGTTAGTCTCTATTTCATCTTTCATATGTCTGCATGAAATTATTTTGAAATGCTTCATGCACATTGAATATAAAATAAAGTTCTCCCTGAAAGGGTGTTTTCTAAACTATAATGTAATTATAATCATTGTAATTAATATTTAGGATCTTCAGTACATTGCAATGCTTTGATTTCTATGATTCATAGGAATATTCTGGAAGCACAAGAAAATGTAACATTTCTAATTGTGTCTATTTCATAAACAAATGTAACTTCACACCTGTTGTTTATATTTCCTATGAAATCTAACATATAGCGTTGTCACAACTTCCTGTATGCATATTATATATGAGAATAGGATGGCTTCTGTACATAGACCAACTTCACTCAGATAAACCAGATAGGACATAAGGGAAATCTGGTTTGTCTTTTTCCATATTTAGAAGAATAATGGAGAAAACTTCTGAGTCTAAATGTACAAAACATTCAGAGAAGAGATTATTTTACTTGGATTATTTTGCTTCAAGGAGGAAAAAAGCTAGAGCAAACATTTGGTAATTGAGATTGTGACTTTCTTTTTTTTTTAATTTTTTTTTTTAACATTTATTTATTTTTGAGACAGAGAGAGACAGAGCATGAGCAGGGGAGGGTCAGAGAGAGAGGGAGACACAGAATCCGAAACAGGCTCCAGGCTCTGAGCTGTCAGCCCAGAGCCCGATGCGGGGTTTGAACTCACGGACCGCGAGATCATGACCTGAGCTGAAGTCGGACGCCCAACCGACTGAGCCACCCAGGCACCCCGAGATTGTGACTTTCAAAAGGTTACTTTTAAAACTATTTGGCTATTCAATTGTGTGATTTACTTTTTCTATTTATAATGGACACCGTACCAATAATTGTATCTAAATAATTGTACATACACATAAAGCAGTGATGAAAAATTATTCACTTTGATTTTGGTAGAAATTTATTTAAATTAAGTAATTTTTCATTGGCATCTAGTTTCAGTAATGGATAAAAGTAGCAAATTCAAGAAGGTAACTGGAATTTTAAAGATGAAAGATGATTTTATGGCCAAAGTCATTTGCAGTTGTCTCTGTGAAGAATGAGAGTGATTAAACTCTATAATAACGAGTAATTTCTAAATCTCATGGAAGCTAGAAAAAATGTTTTCCACTGTGTTCTGTAGAATTTTCTCAATGTCTTATTCACTCTAATGGTTAGTCATTCCTTTAATATGGAGGCAAATGGAGTGCTCTAACCTAGTGTATTTCCATGGGTTGTGTGGTAGGCCTTGCTTAGAATTTAACCCAGTCTTAAAACAATGAAACCCTTCAGAAATTGCTATCCATAGCTACTGCTGAGTGTATTTTACATTCAACACTTCAGATGAAAGTCCTCCCAATTAACAAAGCTTGATAATATGTTACTGTTAGAGAAAAATTTTAAGCAAAGCAAACCATGAAGAAAGTTATGCAAATTCTTTATAACAGTATTTTTTTCTTTTTTTTCTTTTTTTTTTTTATAAATGCTTTTTAATGTTTACTCTCGAGAGAAAGACAGAGACGGAATGTGAGTGGGGGAGGGCAGAGAGAGAGAGGGAGATACAGAATCTGAAGCAGGCTCCAGGCTCTGAGCTGTCAGCACAGAGCCGAACGCGGGGGCTTGAACTCATAAACCATGAGATGTTGACCTGAGTTGAAGTCAGATGCCCAGCTGACTGAGCCACCCAGGCGCCCCATAACAGTATTTCTTAGTATTAAAATAAGTACATGGGTAGCTCTGTTCGATGCAAATACAATGATGTTAGGGCCCTTGGAAGAACTTGATGTTCAGTTTATCGAATTAACCAATTATCAAATTATCAAAGGAGAAATAATTACTGCTGTATAAACACACTTAAAATATTGATTTCAAGAAGGGAAAAGCAAAATGGCTTTTATTTGATATATGCAGCCTTTGAATGGTTAGCAATAGAAAACACGTGGTCAAGTGCAACATTTTGTAATAAAAGTTAAAACTGATGTTGAACCAAAGTCAGAAAGCCTTAAGCAAAGGCAAGCCGTACTTCACTGGATAGTAACGGAATTACAGGAACATACTATGTAGCCTAATCCTGATTGAATCTCAAAGAGTGTAATGTTTAAGCAACAAAAGCAACAAATTAACAAACAAAAATACTAACTTTTTAGGAAATAGGATACTTTTAAGGAGAGAACATGAAATTCTAGCACATTATTCTATAAACCACTGTTGAACTTGTTAATAATTCTTGATACAAAGAAAAAGTCTTAAAGTCTCATTTGGTTCACCCTCATGCTATTTTGCATATATCTGTTTTATCATCTCAGGTTTTTCAAAGGATAGTTATTGCCCTTAATCTCATTTTTTATGCATGAATTTGTATAACTGCACCAAGCTTTTATGTTCTCAATTGAGTTGTTAGGTTAACCAGGAAAGGAAAAATTAACTCAAAGTAATAGATGAATGAAGGTAGTGGTTTTCTTGTATTTATCAATAGAATGAAAGTAAAGTATTACATGAAATCAAACTCTATATCTTTTGGTGTTTTTTTAAAGTTTATTTATTTATTTTGAGTGTGTGTGTGTGTGTGTGTGTGTGTGTGTGTGTAAGCAGGAAAGGGACAGAGGGAGAGACAGAATCCCAAGCAGGCTCCATGCTGTCAGCGCAGAGCCTAATTCAGGGCTCAAATTCACGAACTGTGAGATCATGACCCGAGCTGAGGTCACGAGTTGGACACTTAACTGACTGAGCTACGCGGTGCCCCCTGAACTATATACCTTCTGAATTAAAAGAGCCCTTAGATATTGTCTAAAAATTCAACTTTCTAGTTTTATAATGAAGCAATTAAGAATAAAATCAATCATTGAATGTAATTGGTCAGGTAATTTATTCTGCCTATATACCTTCCTCCATTGTTTCAAAAAACTAAATCAAATCCTTTTTTCACTTTTAGGCTTCTGTTACAATGGTCTTACATTTTACCTTTTGACACACATAGCCTTATGTATTAAAATTTACATAAAACCATATGATCCTTCATTCCTTAAGTTTAGGTGGAGGTGATTTTCTGAACCAAACTCTAATTCCATTTTGAAGAGTATAATAAAATTGATAATTGATAGCTGGAACTTATTGTTTTAAATCTGCAATCTTACACACTATTCAAGCAATCTACTTGTCGGAAAAGAAAGAGAGTTTCATTTATGTCCTGCAAAGTCACTGTGACAGGACTAACATGAGTAAGGGTGTTATCCAAGGCAAAGAATGTTGTGTGAAAATACAAACAAAGGGAGAAATAAATGATTAGGCAAAGAAAGTATATGAGATATCACCTTGAGAATAAAAGGTTGTTGAGTCAAACTAAGAATATATGAGATAATTCCAGGAGATCTAAGGGGAAAACACAGGCTCAAAATCTGCTGGAGCTGTAGGATCTAACTTGCAATTCACCTGTGCCATAGGATTACATAACTGCCTTTAATCGTCTAACTGATTTATTTCTAGGCTAACCACAACTACTTATGTCAGCCAACATAAAGTGTTCTGGATTTTATGTCAAAAGTATTAGGCAGCATGTGTTATTTTCTTATTATTCATTATGTTTGGCTGTTGAGAACAATTTTTCTTTTTTCTTTTAATTTTATGTTTATTTTTTTAAGAGCGAGAGAGAGATCCAGCGAGCATGAGTGGGGGAGGGGCAGAGAGAGAGGGAGACACAGAATCCAAAGCAGGCTCCAGGCTCTGAGCTGTCAGCACAGAGCCCAACGTGGGGCTCGAACCCATGAACCGTGAGATCATGACCTGAGCCGAAGTTGGACGTTCAACTGACTGAGCCACCCAGGTGCCCCGAGTATGATTTTTTTATTGGAAGTAAAAGTTTATGTTTTACCTTCTCCAATTGTCCCTCAATTTTTCTTAAACCCAGGATCTTCTGCTTACTACTTCTCTGAATTTGGTCCAAGCAAGCTTGTGAGAAACTATTGCTTAATCCATTAAAGCAGTACTTAAGTTGTTATAAATGTCAAGTAAGAAGTAAGAATGAACATGCCTTTGTAAATTATAGAACATGGTGATATTATGTAGGCTTTGTATGTCATGGCTCAGCAATTCATGTCTCTGGTCGGAGTATATTAGGTATGTTTGGCAAGGTGTGGTAGGGGAGGTGATAGAGAGGGAGTATTAGCAGATCAGAAAAATGTAAGAAGCATTCATGGAAATGAAACATTAAGTGTTTCTTGTCCCAGAGATGTTATGGAAGGAAAGGGAAGGAAGATAACTGGAAGAGATCTCAGTGTGATAATACGTGATTGATACTGGAAAAAATGGCACGAAAGCATGAATTTAAATATGAAACTCCATGGCTCCCTTCTCACATTCAGCAAGGGGGGAGCTGAAAGGAGGAAAATACCTAACACAAAGCACTATCCACCATCACCTCAAAGAAACAGGGAGGCAGAGGGTGGGTCTTTGAGCAGTGTTCTCCAGGACAAATGTTTCTAAATCTAGAGGAAAAATGAAATTACGCCAGCTTGCCTAGAAGTCAAGGTCAGCCACAGGAATTAGTATCATTTCTAGTGATATAATTTTCCATGTTAAAAAAATTATTATTACATACAATAAAATGCACAGATATTAAATATATAGCCCAAAATATTTTGGAAAGATGCATATACCAGTGTAACCCATCCCCCATTAACAAATATTTAGTAAAGGAAAGGACTTTGTGATTATCACCAGAAAGCCCTCTTTCTTATCACCTGAAGGAAACCATTTTTCTTACTATCAAAATATATTTGTGTGTGTGTATGTGTATGCGCCTGGCTTCTTTCTCTCTGCATATCTTTGTGATTCCTTCATGATGTTTTATGTGTCCATAGTTCATTCCTTTTCACTGACAAATAATATTCATTTTAAAAGTCTACAATTTGTTTATCATGCTCCTTAACATACTGAGTTGTGTCGTTGCCAGATTGTGACTATGATGAATAGAAATGATATTATTTAATTTTTGTACATATTAGAACCTTGTATTTGAATTTTCTTGGATAAGTACCTAGAAGCAAATAGTTGTGTTATAGAGTATATGTATTTGTAACTTATAAAAATCTGCCAAATTCTTTTCCCAAGTGGGAAAATGTGCATACATCAGCAGTGTATCAAAGTTCTGGATGTTCTGTATCATCACCAACATTTAGTGTTGTCTGTTATTTTTTAAATAATTATAGCCATTCTCTGGGTATATAACAATATCTCATTGCATTTTTAGTTGGTACTCCCTGATGATGTACACACTGTAAAACACTATTTCATGTGCTTATTCCCCATTCATATATCTGCCTTGAGGGAGTATCTATCACAACCAGATACTCTAGATGTTAGTTTCTGATAGAAGTAAAATAAACTTTTTTCCCAAGGTGTGCCATTTATTGACACACTTTTAATGACACACTTATAAAGAATGTGACTTCCTTTTAATTTTTTAAATGTTTATTTATTTTTGAGAGAGAGAGAGCGTGAACAGGGGAGGAGCAGACAGAAAGGGAGACCCAGAATCCAAAGCAGGCTCCAGGCTCTGAGCAGTCAGCATGGAGCTCGATGGGGGGCTCAAACTCACGAACCGTGAGATCGTGACCTGAGTCAAAGTCGGATGCTCAACCGACTGAGCCACCCAGGCACCCCAAGAATGTGACGTTTAATGAGGAGAAGCTTCAAAATACTATATAGTATGATTTGAAATTTTTTGTTGTTTTATATTATTGTTCATGCTTTCTGTGTTCTGTCTCGTAAATGATTCTATAAATGCTGATCTATCCTTGGATTGTCAATTCAGCTTCATTAGCTCCATTAACCTATTTTGTTTTTTTTTATGTCAGTACCACCCTATGTGATTACTCTAGCATTACAATAATTTTTGAAATAAGCCCATGTAAAACCTCAGATGTTGTGTTAGGTTCTTTGCATGTCCAAATAAACTTTAAAATCACCTTGGTGATAAGTATTTTAAAACTTCCTTGTGTTTTGATTGGGATTTTGTTGAATCTATAGATTATTTCATAGAAAATAGATACCTTAGCAATATTGAGGCTTTTAATCAGAGAATATGATATAGCTTACCACTTACTTTGGTATTTTCTTTTTTAAAAAACATTTTTTTTACATTTTATTTATTTCTGAGAGAGAGAGAGAGAGAGAGAGAGAGAGAGAGAGAGAGAGGAGAGACAGAGCACAAGTGGGGGAGGGGCAGAGAGAGGGAAACAGAATCTGAAGCAGGCTCCAGGCTCTGAGCTGTCAGCACAGAACCTGATGCAGGGCTCAAACCCACGAACCGTGAGATCATGACCTGAGCCGAATCCAGTGGCTTAACAGACTGAGCCACCCGGGCACCCCTACTTTGGTATTTTCAATATCTCTCAGCAATATCTTGTCACTTTAATGTATAGATCTTAAGTATATTTCACTAAATACATCCCTAATTATGTCAGGTTATGTGATATTGCTAATGATGATACTACTTTCACTTAATTACTCAGCTGCTTTCTTTATATAAAAATTAAATTCATTTTGAATGTTGAACTTTTCTAAATTCACTTATTGTCTCCTACTGTGTCTGGTAGTTTGGGGGGAAGTTTGAGACAAAAGGCTATGTAGACCATCAATTGTCATATGAAAATGATGTTTCCTCTTTCCAAATTATGCATGTTACTCCTTTCCTTTGCCTTTGGGCAATGAATATGGAATTTAGTAAAATGTTGGATAGAAGTGGTGAGTAGACAAATCCTTGCTTTTTTTTTTTTTTTAGAACACAGGGAAAAGACTGGCCACTGTTAACATTTATGGATTATGAGTATAGTAATTTTCTCATGCTGTCATAACAAGTTATCATAAATTTTCGTGGCTTATAACTGTACAAATTTATTATCTTAACAGTTCTGTAGGTTAAAAACCCAACACAAGTCTCATTGGTTTAAAATCAGTGTCAATATACTGCATTCTTTTCTTGAGGCTCTAGGGAAAAATCCATATCCTTGCATTATTTGGGTCCTGGAGGCAATCCATATTTTGGCGTCTTTCTTATAGCTTCCAAGTTTGCAATGGCATGTTGCATCTCTCTGGTTCTCTTTCTGACTACAACTAGGAAATACTCTCTACTTTTAAGGACTTGTATTCTTAGATTTACCCTACTCAGTTTATCAAGGATAATCTTCCATTCTCAAAGTTTTAATTATTATTAATTATATTTATAAACTCTCTTTTGCTATACAAGGTAATGTATTCACAGGGTTGAAGTATTAGGACATGAGGCAATATTCTGTCTACCATAATAATACTTGTAGTTTTTTTTTTTTTATGGATGCCCTTTTGTAGATTGAAGAATCTCCTTCTCTTGCTAGTTGCAGAGAGATTTTATTTTTATCATAAATTATTGTTTAATTGTGTTTAATGCTATCTCTGTATCTGTTGAGATGATCATGTGGCTTTTTTCCTTTATTCCATTCATGTTATGAATATATTGAACATTTAAAATATATTTAATATATTTTAAATTTAGAACCAACATTGCTTTCCTAGGATAAATGCCTCTTGTTCATGATGTGTTATTTATGTTATATTGATGAATTAATGCCAATATTTGATGAATATTTTTTGTACATTCATAAGAGACTTTACTCATTTTCTCTTTTTAAAATGTCATTGTCGGGGCGCCTGGGTGGCGCAGTCGGTTAAGCGTCGGACTTCAGCCAGGTCACGATCTCGCCGTCCGTGAGTTCGAGCCCCGCGTCGGGCTCTGGGCTGATGGCTCGGAGCCTGGAGCCTGTTTCCGATTCTGTGTCTCCCTCTCTCTCTGCCCCTCTCCCGTTCATGCTCTGTCTCTCTCTGTCCCAAAAATAAATAAAAAACGTTGAAAAAAAATTTTTTTAAATGTCATTGTCGGGGCGCCTGGGTGGCGCAGTCGGTTAAGTGTCCGACTTCAGCCAGGTCACGATCTCGCGGTTCGTGAGTTCGAGCCCCGCGTCAGGCTGATGGCTCGGAGCCTGGAGCCTGTTTCCGATTCTGTGTCTCCCTCTCTCTCTGCCCCTCCCCCGTTCATGCTCTGTCTCTCTCTGTCCCAAAAATAAATAAACGTTGAAAAAAAAAATAAATAAAAAATAAATAAAATAAAATGTCATTGTCATTATTATTACTATCAGAATTTCACTGATGAAAAACAAGTTGAGGAGTTTATTTTCCTATAAATATGAAAGAGTTTTGTGAGCTTAGTATTATATTTTTCTTGCATATTTAGCAAATATGAGTAAAACTCACCAGTGAAGCCATTAGACTGACATTTTCTTTGTGAGAAGCTTTTTAAATGAAAAATTTTGGAGCAGACATCGTACTATTTAGATTTTTTATTTCTGATTGTATATATTCTGTAAGTATTTTAAGGAATTTTTAAATTTATTTTTTTTTTTACTTTTTTATGCTTATTTATTTATTTTTGAAAGAAAGAGTACAAGGGGAAGAGGGCCAAAGAGAGAGGGAGAGAGAATCCCAAACAGGCTCTGCACTGTCAGCACAGAGCCCAATGTGGGGCTAGAACTCACAAACTGTGAGATCATAACCTAAGCCTAGACCAAGAAGATTCTGATGCTTAACTGCCTGAGCCCCAAGGAAATTTTCAATTCTATCTACCAATGTGTTACTGAATTTTCAAATATTTGGGGGCTTACCTAAAGACATTATGTTACTGATTTTAATTTTAGTTCAGTCGTGGTAAAAGAACATACTCTGTGTAATGAAATCCTGTGACATCTATTAAGACTGTATGATCAAGCATATATTCTGTCTTGGTTAATGTTTAACATGCTCTTTAAAAAGTATATGCTGCAAGTGTTGGCAGTGTGTCTGTAAGTTTCAATTAATTAAGATGATTGATAGTATTTTTCAAATCTTCTTCATCCTTACTCGTCTGCACATTCTATCAATTACTAAAGGAAGAAATTCCAAAATAGTTAACTAAAATAGTGATTGTATCTCTCCCTTTAGGTCTTTTAGGTTTTGTTTCACATATCTGAATTGCTACTATATACATTTCTAGACTTGCATTGTCTTCTTGATAACTCACCCTTTTTATTATTAGGGCTTACCTCTTATCACTGGTATTAAACTGTTGGTCGAAGTGTATTTGGTGTAGAGTTACACAGCCTTCTTATGTTTAGTGTTTCCATAGTTTGAATATTTTACCCTTTTAATATAAATAAATCTGATTGGGACTTTAATACTTAAAAAATGTGTCTCATATTGCTTTTGTTGCCTGTGCTTTTGTTGTCATTTCCAAGAATCATGGCTTAGGTCAATGTCATGAAGCTTTTCCCTTGTTTCCTTCTAGGAGTTATACAGTTATATGCCTTACATTTAAGTCTTTAATCTATTTTGTGGTAATATTTGTGCATGGTGTAAAATAAGGGTCCAGTTTCATTCTTCTGCACAGCAAGTGTGATTACATCAACTAAAAACCTTTGGCAAACCAAAGGGTATCATTAACAGAATGAAAAGATGACCTATTGGACTGTGAGAAAATATTTGCAAGCCATGTATCTGATGTAAGGGCTAATATTGAAAATATATAATTAAATCTTACTACTCAGAAAAAACAAAACAAATAACCTCATTAAAACATGAAGAAGAGACTTGAATAGACATTTTTTTTCAAAGAAGACATACAAATGGCCAGCAGGTATATGAAAAGATACTCCATATCACTGTTCATCAAGGGAATGCAAATCAAAACCATGAGATATCACCTCATACCTATTAGGATGAGTGTTATAAAAATAAATCCAAAGATAACAAATTTGTTGAAGGTACAGAGTAGTTGGAACCCTTGCACACTGGTAGGAATGGTGCAATCACTGTGGCAAAGAGGATAGTCAGAACACTTTTTTTAAAGGAACTACCATATGATCCAGTAATCTCACTTCTGGGTATGTATCCAGAGAAATTAAAATCAGGATTTTGAAGAAATATTTGCATTCCCATGTTCACTGCTGCACCTTTCACAATAGCTAGGATTTGAAAACCACCTAAATGTCCATCGATGGATATGTGAATTAAGAAAATGTGCCATATGTATAGAATGGTGTATTATTATACAGTCTTTAAAAAAGGGAATCTTGTCATATGTGACATGATACATAAATCTTGAGGATGCTAAGTGAAATAAGCCAATCTCAGAAGAGCAAATGCTGCGTGATTTCACTTATATATCTAAAATAGTTAAATTATTTACAGAATATAATAGTGATTGTCATGGGTTGGAGGGAAGGGGTTAGAGGGAGGAGGGAGCAACAGGGGTTGGTGTTCTATGAATATAAAATGTCATTATACAAGATGAGTAGGTTCTAGAGATCGGCTGTACAACATCATACCTACACTTATGCATTATCATACATTTAAAAATCTATTAAGGTAGATGTCATGTAAGATATTCTTACCACAGTTAAAAAAGAAGTATTCTTTTTAAACATTTTTAGTGACTTTTAATTTGAGTGTTTAGTCAATTTACATTTATCATCTTCATTTATATGTTTGTAGTTTCTTCTGTTTCTGCATTCCTGTCTTATTGCTAGTTTTCATATTCCCATTATCTTTGCTATACATTATTTTAGCTATACAGATTTTGTGTGTATGTGTGTGATTGCTTTAGGGATTTCAGTATATATCATGATCTTATCATAGACAAATATTCAAATTATATTTTATCATTTTACAAGCCACACAAGAGCCATAAAACTGTGTGTTTCCACGTAGCCCTTTCTTATCTTTGTACTATTAAAGTTATATGTTGTAATTTGGGGTCATTATTGCATCAATCTCTCTCTCCTGTGGAACTCAAATTACAAGATATTTGACATCTGGGTATAATCCTGTAGGTCAATGAGGCAGCTTCCCTTCCCTTCCCTTCCCTTCCCTTCCCTTCCCTTCCCTTCCCTTCCCTTCCCTTCCCTTCCCTTCCCTTCCCTTCCCTTCCCCTCCCTTCCCCTCCCTTCCCCTCCCTTCCCCTCCCTTCCCCTCCCTTCCTGTAGGTCAATGAGACAGCTTCCCTTCCCTTCTCTTCCCTTCCCTTCCCTTCCCTTCCCTTCCCTTCCTCTCCCTTCCCCTCCCTTCCCCTCTCTTCCCCTCCCCTCTCCTCTCGCCTCGCCTCATTTTTCTTCTTTCTTTTGGTTTCTTTCTTTCTTTCTTTCTTTCTTTCTTTCTTTCTTTCCTTCCTTCCTTCCTTCCTTCCTTCAAATCTTTGACCTTCAGTTTGAATACCATATATTAACCAGTTTTCTTTCTTTTTTTTATTTATTTTTGAGAGAGACAGAGACAGAATGCCAGAGGGTTAGGGGCAGAGAGAGAGAGGGAAACACAGAATCTGAAGCAGGCTCCAGGCTCTGAGCTGTCAGCACAGAGACCGACATGGGGCTCGAACTCATGAACTGTGAGATCATGACCTAAGCTGAAGTCGGATGCTCAACCGACTGAGCCACCTGGGCGCCCCCTAACCAGTTTTCAAATTAACTGGTCATTTCTCATGAGTTTCTGATTTTTCACTGAGTTCATTCATCTATCTAGTGACATTTTTATTGTGTTTTTTTCCATGTAGAATTTTCATTCAATGCCTTTTAATAGTTTCTGTTTCACTGTTAATATTTCCTATATTTTTATTCATAATCTCCACCTTCCCCTTAATTCATTAAATCTATTTATAATGTTGTGGTACTTGGGTGGCTCAGTTTGTTGAGCCTCTTGATTTCAGTTCAGGTCATGATCCTAGGGTCATGGGATCAAGTCCCGGGTCAGGCTCCATGCTGAGCCCCCTCTCCCCGTCCTTCTCCCCCACTCATGCTCTCTCAGTCTCAAAAAAATAAATAAAATAAATTTAAAGAAATAAACAATTAAAATCCAAAAGCCTATTTATAATGCTGTTTTAATTATGTACCTGCTGATTCTAACATCCGTGTCATCCTTCATTTTATTTGTCTCACTGTTTTCCTGACTATTGTCACTTTTTGGTTTCATTTTGTTTTGTCTTGTTTTGTTTTTGTATAGAATATAAACTTTGATTTTATGCTTGACATAGTAGATGCCATATTGCTGAGAGTCTGGATTGTGTTATCTTCCTTTAAAAAGTACTGAATTTTGTTACTGTTGGCACAGCTAGACACGTTTGCTTTATATAGTTCAGCTATCTTTCGTGCCCAATGGCCCGTCCACTGTTTCCTCCACCACTGCTGTTCTTTAGGTTTACTTCCCTGCACTACTCTGTGGAAAGGGTTTCTAAGGCAGAAGGCTGATGTTGATGTAGTGTTTCTCTGATTTGTAAGACCCTAGGGAAACAGCTTCATGCTGTCTCTTGTACAATGCCTGAGAGCAGCTGGTTTGTAAATTTTTCTAGTTTTCTTGTTTGTTTTTTGTGTAGTTTTATGGTGGGAGGATAATTTCAGTACCCACTAATTTGTCCTGGATAAAATTGTAGGCTCCCTACAATTATTTTAGAGGGATAAAAAACTACTATTAGAGCTGGGAGGGGAAATTTGGATCCACTAACTAGTCACATCTGTGCTAACTTTTAATTTTATTAATTTTTAATATATATAAAATAGCCTCTCTTTTTTAGGGTTGAATTTTTGAATTCCATGTATCTTGTTATGCTGTGGATTTAATGTTGTGGTAACAGGAGAAAAATGTAAATTTTCCTTTCGCTTAGTCATATTTAGTGTATTTTTTTATGCATGACATGGTAGTTTTAATGTAAGTGGAAGAGACTAAGTGACAATTAACCTGTCTTTTGAAAATAGACAGGCAGGAAATAAAATGCCGAGATGATGTGTTATAGATACGGTGTGACTGAAATTAAGATTATTTTATCATTATGAGTGAGATGAAATATATTTCAGTATTAAAGAATTATGGGGCGCCTGGGTGGCGCAGTCGGTTAAGCGTCCGACTTCAGCCAGGTCACGATCTCGCTGTCCGTGAGTTTGAGCCCCGCGTCAGGCTCTGGGCTGATGGCTCGGAGCCTGGAGCCTATTTCCGATTCTGTGTCTCCCTCTCTCTCTGTCCCTCCCCCGTTCATGCTCTGTCTCTCTCTGTCCCAAAAATAAAATAAAACGTTGAAAAATAAAAAATAAAAAATAAAATAAAAAAAAAAAGAATTAAAGGGATTGGAGAGCACCTGTGTGGCTCTGTTAGTTAAGCGTTTGACTCTTGATTTTGGCTCAGTTCCGCTCTCCTGCTTTGTGAGATTAAGGCCTGCATCAGGCTCTAGGCTGACAACTTGGATGCTGCTTAGAATTCTCTCTCTCTCCCTCTCTCTCTGCTCCTGGCCTGCTCATGCATGTACTCTCTCAAAATAAATAAATATTAAAAAATATAACCAAGTGGATTGGAATGGCAATTTGTCATTTTAAATACCCATAGAGACTTAATTATGTATGTTTATGTGAGCTTAAATATACTCAAATTGATAAATATATGAAGTAGAATAGATGATTAAAAATATTATTTCTGATACCACATTTTCCACAAGGAAATTATATTTCTCTGTTCACTAAATTTGAAATTCCTCCACCTTTTTTCTTCCTATCACAACATGTCTGAATGTATGTTCAGTCTGTCAGTTTCCACACATGTGCTCCGACATAAAGTCAGATTCTCTTGAAAATGTAAAGTAGGAGCATTCTCCCTTTTGGAATAGGGAAATTGGGAAAATAATATTTTGTATATTCTGGGGAAAATTAATCTGAGGACAGACTTTTTACATTGATGATATATTAACCTTTTAACCAGAAAATTCAATATTATTTTTACATCAATGTTTACATGAAATGATTAGCCTTTATTCCAGACATTTCAGTTTTTGATTAACATTATAGAAACTATATAATTATGACATAATTAATATGATCAACATTTGATCATATTAGGCTAAAAATATTTATGGATTAACTAACTCTTAAGCTAGTTTAACATTGTCTTTTGAGAGAGAGTGTGGCCATGTACACATGAGGGGGGGGGGGCAGAGAGAGAGAGAGAGAGAGAGAGAGAGAGAGAGAGAGAGAATCACAGGCAGGCTCTGCGCTGTCAGCAAAGAGCCCAAGAGGGGCTTGATCTGACAAGCTGTAAGATCATGGACCTGAGCCGAAATCAGGAGCCAGATGCTTAACTAACTAAGACATTCAGATGACTCGAAGCTAGTTTAACATTTTTATTGTTTGATTTTTTTGAGCCTCTTAATTAGAAAATTATTTTATCCCAGCATGTTTTCAATATTGAATTTTTTACATGGGAGATGTTTGCAATGAAACATACCAATGACATGAACTTTTTAAACAGAAAAGTCCTCTTTTCCTTTGAACTCAACTTTTTATGAGCCCTTTTTTTATATCCTTGAAATTTCTATCATAGAAGTTAGTAAATACGTCATCTCAATTATCCAATACCAACCAGACATTTTGCAATTGAAATAAGGATTCTCTTCCTATTGTTTTTCCTGGATAAAAGTTCACCAGTTGTTCTGTTTCTTCTTTTCCTTAATTGTTTTGGTGGGGAGTTTGAATTTTCATTTTTATTATAGATCATGTGTTCAAGAAGCTTAATAGCTAGACATTATTAATGCAGCGAAATAATTAGATGAAAACTAGGTGACTAAAAAGTAGATGACTTAAAAGTCAAGATTACAAAACTTCCCAGAAAATTGGACATAGGTAGTGAAGGAAGGTTTCATGAAGGAAACTAAATTTGAGTTAATATTTATTAATAAAAATGAATATTTAATGAGTATTTACTGAGTGTCAGGCATTTGTGTAATGTTTTTACATGGGTACTTTCATTTAGTTTTTACCAAGACCATATAACTAAATACTATAAGTTTTTCTTCAGTTTCAAATGATGAATCAAATTTAAAAAATAGTAATAATTTGACCAGGTAATATGGCAACACGTGCTGAGTTAGAATTTATCAGTTACTATGACTAAGGACCTGCTCTATTAACCACAGTACTTTGAAACAGAGGTAAAAATTGGCCCTGTGGAGTGAGAGAATCAATATTGATGCAATAATATATAGCAGAGGTTGGCAAACTATATCTGTAAAGAGCCAGGGAGTATATATAAATATTTTTGACTTTTCAAGCCATGCATTCTCTGTGGTAACTATTCAGCTCTGTGGTTATATCCCAGAAACAGACTCAGACAATACACAAACAAATGGGCGTGTCTGTGTTCTATTAAACCTTTAATTATAAAACTAGGCAGTGACCCAAATTAAACATGTGGTGGTCCACAGATTGCCAACCCCTGATATATAGTCCCAGCTGATTATTGTTTTATTCTGCCAAGGGAAAACAAGGGATACTATTCTGGTTTTAAAAAAATAGAGTTGTTTATACCTTACATCACAGAAACAAGTTTTATAACACAACTAAGGTTTCATATCTTAAATGCATAGACACAACACCTAAAGATATATAATGCACCTGTGTGATACATACAGAAAATGTTCAATACATAATTTAAAGAATAACATTGAGGATCCGATGTATTTTCCTTGCCTCTTGATACCATTCTTTCATTCAACAAATGCTTCTGGCATCATAAAATCCTATCTGTTTTATACAGATGGTCATATACAGATGTCATCATTAGCTACCAGTAATTAAATTGTTTTGGAAGCCTCTCTATATAAATTTTCAGCTCCGCTTATGGGCATGATGGATATTGTTGATTTTAACTCACTGGAGACAAGGAAGAAACCAGTATTATTTTCTAAGATGAGTGCAGATTTAGTATATATTAGGGTAACCAAGTCAAATTAGGCATTAAAATCTCTATCACATGAACTTTACAAGGTGGTGGTAGGGTTAAGGATACATTGTAATTTAGCAGTAATACTGATGCTCTAAGTATTTGGAATACTGGGGCTGTTCAACAACTCTCCTTTCGAAACAGACTTCCTGATAATGTCTCTAAATCTACTGTATGTCCTGGTCAGCCTTGGCTCAGGAACAGAGCGAGGCTGAAAACATCTGTGATAGTTTGCTAGGGTTGTTGTAACAGACTGCCTCAAATTGGGTGGCTTAAATGATAGAAATGTATTTTCTCAGACTTCTGGAGCCTAGAAGTTTGAGATTTAATGTCAACAGGGTTGCTGCCTTCTGAGGGCTTTGAGAAGGAATCTGTTCCAGGCCCCCACCTGGCATCTGGTGGTGTGCTGGCAGCTTTGGCATTCCTTAACCGCCCTGTAGATCCCTGAGATCGGCCTTCATCTTCACATGGCATTCTCTCTGTATGCATGACTATGTCCAAATTCCCCTTTTTATGAGGACATTAGCCATATTGGGTTAGATGCTCATCCAGCATGCTCTAGTATGACCTCGTCTTAACTCATTACATTTGCCACAACCCTGTTTCCATATAATCCACATTCTGAGGTACTATGGATTAGGATTTCAATATATGTAATTAGGGAAATACAATTCAACCCCTTAGAATGTCTATGAAGGGGTTTCAAGTAAATAATATTCCGTTCTGTGAGTCAGAAAGATAAGGGAGATTCAGTTCTCTAAGACAGACTGACCTATCCTTTGCCACCAAGTAAATATTGAGTACGTATTTGTAGTTCTCTAATTCTACTTACTTTAATTTTAAATATAATGTTGCAGGAATGTTTTATTTTAATATGAAATATTAGAGAACAACATAAATATACCAGTCCAAGGTATCTGAAAATATTCGAGAAATTAGTATGTCATCCTCACCATAGAAAGAAAAAACAAAAGTGCATGATTTTTTTAAAAGGTCATGATTAATAAAAACAGGTCATTATTTATCTCCTGTAGAAAATTAACTAGGTTGTACACACATTTATATATGTTTTTACTGGTGAAAATTTAATAAAAATCATTCTCCCACCAGTATTTATATACTATGGTGTTTTAAAGTATTATTATCTAAGCTTTAAACTATATTTCTAGTCCTTTAAAAACTGTTTAACATAAATTATTTAAAATTTTTCCATTGTTAGAGTAGTCGTGATTGTGTCTCAGTTTAAAAATATTCAGTAAAATATTTTATAAATTAGACAAGATATTTTAGTTTTAAAATTATCTTTTGTGAGTACGGTGTGCACTCAAGATGGCCATCACAGATTGTAATTATTATACTCTCCCTGTAATATTTTAATCTATTTAAAACCTGTTTAGCTGTGAAAATAGGCCAACAGGTTTTTTTGCATGTCAGTGACCTAATCTTACTTTTTCTCAACATTTAAAGAGGTGATGATCATATGAATATAAATGAATTGACCGTGTCAAATCTATCACACCATATAGTCTGATAACACTGAAGATACATGTATTTTTTAATGCAATATTAGTCTTCTCATACGAAATTAAAATCTTCTGCATGCTTACTATTATTGCGGCAATAGTTGGTTTAGCATTGTGATGAGGTTATACTTTTAAATGCCTAGGACAAGTGTTTATGACTTTGGTTTGTTATTTTGATATTATTTCTCTTTACACATGAATGTCATCATAGACTATCTGAAACCACTTTTTCTTTTTAATTTTATGTTGGAAGAATTTTAAATTTAAATTTTTAATGTTTATTTTTGAGAGAGAGAAAGAGAGAGAGAGAGAGAGAGAGAGAGAGAGAGAGAGAGATTGAGAAAACACGTGAGTGGGGGAGGGGAGAAAGAGAGACACAGAATCCTAAGCAGGCTCCAGGCTTTGAGCTGTCAGCACAGAGCCCGATGTGGCGCTGGAACTCACAAACTGCTAGATCATGACCTGAGCCGAAGTCAGACCCTTAACCAGCTGAGCCACCAAGGCACCCCTATGTTGGAAGAATTTTAGATATGCAGTAGACTTCCTAAGATAGTACAAGGTTTCCTATGTACATTTTACCCAACCTGCCAGAATGTCAAAATCTTCTATAACAATGGTACTTTTCTCAAAACTAAGAAATTAATATTGATTAAATACTATGAACTCAGACTGTATTTCGATTTCACCAGTTTTCCACTGATGTTTTTTGTATTCCAGGGGGATTTTTTTCTATGTTTATTTGTCACCCCTTCTCCAATTTGTGACAGCTCTATCTTTCCTTGTTTTTCATACTTTTAGCACATAGGGTTAAGAGGTTATGTAGAATGTCCCTCGATTTGAGTTTGTCTAATGTTTTCACATGATTGGACTAAGGCTATGGATTTGGGAGAAAAATACCACATAAGAGAAATGCCCTTCTTATCACATCCTATCAGGGAGTACATGATATGAACATGAGTTATTACTCAAGATATTGAAGTAAACCTCATGGTTAAAGTGGTCTATGCCAGGTTTCTCCAATGAAAAGTTAATATTTTCCTTTCCATTCTATGTTCTTTAGAAGTGAATAACTAAGTCCAGCCTGTATACAAAGGGAGGAAAATTAAGTTTCACCTCTTAGTGGGAAGTATATAAAAGATTTTGTGGATATGTATAAAGCAAGCACAGTAAGCATGTTAGCTCATTTCCAAACAAATGATTGTATGCATTTCTGTATTTACCTATAATCTATAAGGTACATGTTAGTTTGTATTGACATCTCCATCTCTAACCCAAAACTACAGTGTGCATTAAAGAATTCCTCCTTAGTTATTTGTAACTCTTTCTCTGAGAGAGAGAGAGAGAGAGAGAGAGAGAGAGAGAGAGAGAGAGAGAGAGAAATGGGGCTCTCATTATATATAACCTATTTACTCATTTGTTCAACCTTAATATACATATGTTACTTTAAGAATTGAGAAATTATAGCCTTATGAGAAAAAAAATTATCATCCAGAGTATACATTTGTCTTTACCTTATATTATCTAGACAAAACATTACTCCAAAATGATTTTGGTCAATTACTTTCTTCCTCATCTACTTCAGTGACGTTATATCATACATTTGTAACCCATTTAATCCGTTTTGCAAAATCTCCATCGCAACTTGTCTTCCCCTGAAATTTTGATTCATTTTTTTGAGGTATAATTGACATACAATATTATATTAGCTTTAGCTGTATGATATAATGATTCAATATTTGTATATATTGCAAAATGATCACCACATAACTCTAGTTACATCCTTTACTGTACACAGTAACAAAATATTTTTCTTTTGAAGGGAACTTTTAAAATATATTCACTTAGAAGCTTTCAAGTGTACATTCGATATTATTAACTATAGTTTTCATGCTATACATTATGCCCCTATGACTTATTTATTTTATAACTGGAAATTTCTCCTTTTTGATTTATTTTACCCATTTGGCCCACCCCCAATCTCTACCTCTACCAAGCCCTGTTCCTCAAATATAGGAGCTTGTTTTTTGGAGGGATTTTTGGTTTTCTGTTTTTGTTTGTTTGTTTGCTTTCTTGTTTTTTTATTTGGAGGGATTCAGTTTTTTTTGTTTTTTTTTTAGATTCTCCATATAAATGAGGTCATATGGTATTTTTTTCATTCTCTTACTTCATTTAGCATCATACAGACTGTAGTGCTATCCCAATTTTCATTCCAATATTGGCAATTTGTGTCTTCTTATTTTTACTTGGTCAGTGTCACTATGGCTGTACCCACTTTATTCATTGTTATGTCCACTTTAATCATCTTTTCAAAGATGAATCTTCATTTTTTTAAATAAGCTTTGTTTTGATTGGTGTTGGTTGTTTTGGGTTTAATTTTAATAATTTCTGTAGTGATTTTTATTATTTATTTTTGTTTTGTTTTATTGCTCTTCTTTAGTTTCTTAAGGTACACATTAAGGTTACCAACCTAATCTCTTTTTTTTTCATCATATAAACATTGAATGCTATAAATTTCCCTCTAAGTATGTCAGCTTTATTAAAATTTTTGAAATGTTTTATTTTAATTTTTTATTTAAAAATCTTTTTTAAAATTTTCTTTCAATCTTTCTCATTTATTCATGTTGTTTTTTAAAAATTCTATATTTCCAAATATTTTTGCTAATTGTCCAAACTTATTTCTGTAACTGATCTATAACTAGTAATTTGTTATGATAACATAGGTGGCATGATTTTTATTCTTTTAAATATATGAAGATTTGGATTTTTGCCTTATTTTGGTGAATATACATCTGTCGTGATAGAAAACATATTTTCTGGTGGTGGTGAGTTTTCCATAACTGTCAATTAGGTAGAGTCAATTAGATAGAGTAGGTAAGTAGTATTGCTCAGGTCACCTATATCCTTACTGATTTTCCTTTTCCTGGTTCTATCAATTACTGAGAGTGTTGAATCCTGCAACTATAGTTGTGAATTTGTCTATTTTGTTTTCTTTCAGATGTATCAATTTTGCCTAATTTGTTTTATGGTGCTATTGTCAGGTGCAAACACACTTAATGGTTGCCATGTCTGCTTAGAAAATTTGTGTATTATTATGCAATTCCCTCTTTTTCTCTGATTATATTCCTTGTTCTGAAATCTACTCCCTCTTATTTTAGATGCCTTGTTCTGCTTTTGTTTTGTTTCTCTGTATGGCACATCTTTTCATTCTTCATTTTAATTCAGATATGTCTTTATCTTTAAAAACATTTCTTAAAAACAACATTCAGTTCCAAGGGGTTTCCACCAGCCTTCTAAGGTGGCAGATTTTGTTCTTCCTCCTTCACATTAACTTTTTCCTTCCCTAGCAGAGATAGGGGTTTTGGATCTTGGCAGAATTTCATCAGTGGCTGCTTTTCCCTTTCGTTAGCCAGTACTACAAGAACAAGTTTCTTGGTGTTCTTTTTGATCTTCCATGTGACTGCCTGTAAAGCTTGTGGGGAATGGGGAAAAAAAAAAAGGCCTGCAGGTAGGTACAAATCCCTGTGTGTCTGTAGAAGCTTGGGGCTTCAGATTTCCATGCTGTCCCACACTCGGCCTTGAGTAATGTGTTTAACAAAATACAGCTGAAATTTTTGCCACCTTATATAGGCTCCAGTGGCATCTACCTGGTGAGTTGATGCTTGAGTGAGTTAATGCTTGAACTCCTGCTCCTTGCAGGTGTCTGCCACTCCCCTGGTTCCAGGTCAGTTCTTTGACTTGTGTATTAATTTATTATGACTGCTGTAACATTTCCACACATTTGTGGCTTAGACAACACAGTCTATTATTTTTACAGCTGTGTGAGTTAAAAGTCCAATACAGATCTTACTGGGCTAAAATCAAGGTGTTTGCCAGTGTGTTTCCTCTCTGTGGGATCCGGGTATGATTTATTTCCTCATATTTTCCAGCTTCTAGAGGATGCCTGTAGTTCTTTATCTTCAAAGTTAACAAAGGTGAGCTGAGTCCTTCTCATATCCCATTACTTCTAAGCCTCACTTTTCCACTTTTATGGACCTTCGCGGCTACATTAAACCCATCCAAATAATTGTGGATAATATCCCTATCTTAAGTTCAGTAGATCAGCACCTGTAATTTTCCTTTTCCAAGTAACATAACATATTTGCTGGTTCTGGGATTAAGGCACGGACATCTTTAGGGGGGGCATTATTGTGACTACCACGGTCTGTCTTCTGGCTCCTTAAGATTCACATCTGTTCCGTATACAGGATACTTTCATCCTCTTTTGAGGTCTCTAAAATTCTCAACACATTATACTGTGTGGACTTGGGTCACTGACAGACTCAATAAAATTAACTGATTTGTATTCTCCAGCTCTTGTTCGATTTATGTTAGAGTTTTTGCTTTTGGAAAGACATAAGATGCAAAATAAGATACAAAATACCTAACAGTGCATTCATATATGAATAAGAAGTTGACTTAAAATATTAGTAAATAATTTGTAACTACATTTGAACCAATTATATTTTTATGTTCTAAAATTGAGTGTATTTTGTTATAGAATGTATCGATTCTTACATATCTAGTGAATTTAGTAATATCACAAGTTCCCTTTGTAAACGTCAGTCTTACCAGATGTGAGGACAGGATATTCAAAACTATGTAAGATATCAGCTTGACATTTCTAAAATATGCCTTGTGGCTGTATATAACTCAGTATCTCTATTATTCATAAAAGTCTTATGCTTTATTTAGATACTTGGAGTTATGGTCGTGTTATCAGAGAATACATTCCATGCAGCATTTAGGTAACTATTTAGATCATACCAGGTTGCACAACTGCCACGTTCACGATTTTCAATTGATGCATGTAAGGTGTCTACAGACTAGTAGACCTTAAAGTACCTTAAGTACTTTAAGGTATACATTAGAGAAAGATATGTTGCCTTTCCCCCACCCCCAACGAATTTCAAGTATTAAGACCAGAAAGAACATCATACCTGAAGATAATTAAGCATCATAATAATCATATTTCATCATATTTCACATAAGTGGAGTGAAAATGGAAAGGAGAGTAATGTACTTGCAGAGTAAACAAAATGGAAGGTTATCAAGAAAAATTTTTAGAGAAGGTGGCATTAGATATATATAAGAGGTTTTATGGCTCTTAGCTCATATTTCTGTACTTGTAGCTGGAGCTGATAAATCCTAAAGAATGCATCCAGAAACTGCTGGCCAGGAACATAAATTTATTCATATATATCCAAGAAGCAAAGTATATCATAGTCATCTATCAGGGTAGAAATGATACATAAAAAAATCCAGAAATCTAGCTGGCCAAATCTGAATCTGTGTTCCCTGGATGTACTAAAAACACAATGAATCTCTCTTGTTTTTTTCTACATCCCCTAAACTGTTAGATCTGTAAGAACCAAAGTTCACATGATAGAACAAAGAGTATAATATGGGAAAAGCTATTTATACTACACTATTTTCTTTATAATAGTGTTCACTGTTAGAAGTATCTCGTCAGTCTGCTGTAGGTACATGATGTCACATCATCATATTTTTCTATTTGACATTGCAATCGAATACTATGTTCAAGGAAGAATAGTTTCTTGCTCAAGGTAGTCAGTATCATAATTTTCTAATCTCTAAACTCTCTGGCGACTCTTTAGAAGCCATTTCATGGTATTCTGATACTTCAAGACCATTAACATATTTGATCCCTCAATAAAATTCTTGACAAAGCCTAGTATTGTTACAGAATTCTAGCCATATACATTTTTATAAATCAGATGCAGAAACTTGCTTTATTTTGTTCCCAGATGCTGAATTTCTTCCTGGATCATCCACAGAAAACAAAGGATTGTAATACATTGACAGAAATCTAAAATCCAACAATTTCTGCCCATTTCTTTTCTGACTGCTTAATTTGGCCAAGAACAGCAACCCCTGGATCGTAATGAAATTGATTAGGAAACCCTACAATTCAGTGATCAACTAGGACTGGTCTTTTGTTCAATTTACTCATGAATTTCTTTAGAAAGAAAGCTTTCTAGACCAGGTAGGTGCATCCTTTCATCCAATGGCATGTGGACCCCACACACTTCGTGATTCTTGCCTCAACATGATTCTACGAGCATTCTCATCTTACATGAGAGAAAATTGGCACACATTTTGTCTGACTTATATGACCCACCTCTTCTCTCCCGGTATTTTTGTACCAACTTATTATTTCAAAGCTCTTCTGGCCAGGGCGGGTCTTTCACAGGGGCAAATTTAATGAATAAAAATGTATTGGGGTCTAGATTAAATTCTGTGCATTATGTAATGTCATTCCAGTTTTTTTTTTGTTTTTGTTGTTTGTTCCAGGGTATTCTTTAAATTTATTTATGTATTTTGAGAGAGACAAAGAGAATGTGAGTTGGGGAGGGACAGAGAGAGAGGGAGAGAGAGAATCCCAAGCAGGCTCTGTGCTCAGTGCAGAGCCGGGCACAGGGCTTGATCTTACAACAGTGAGATCATTACCTGAGCTAAAATCAAGAGTCGGATGCTTAACCAACTGAGCCACGCAGGTGCCCCTGCTATAGGGTATTTTTATATGTCCTCCATGTGTTGGTGTTACTTGCTTTCAAAATAGGATCTCTAACACAGTAATTGACAACATGTAGTATAACCCTAAATAGAAAGTAACTTATCATCCACTGCATGTTTGTCAATGAGTGCATTGCTAAAACTTTGGAAGTATGCCATTTCTACTCAACACTTAAAATAGCATAGAAAGTGATAAACATATTGCTTGAACCATAGATCTTTTAAATACTTTGCAACTGCTTATGCTATAATACTGTTTGATGGCATAGAAATGTTGGCTGCGTAGAAGTTTCATAAGCAAGGAACATTTAGTCTCTGTTGGTACCTATGCAGGGTTTTGTCAGTCTTTTCCAATTTTTTTGGTGCTTGGCTCACTTCTAAGTATTATTAAATTTGAATTTTATTTGAAATAATTTGCAAATTCAAATATTATTTATGAATCTTGACACATTGCTATGTAGTTACAGTTTGAATCTTTAACTTTTACTGAATCAAATCCTCTTTCCTGCATTGCTCTGAATACTTGTGATTAAGTTTTTGAGCCCCACTGAAGTTCGTTCTAACAAAATTGACAACTTTTCAATTATTGTGCTTTAAGTGAACTTTGGGCTATTTTTATCCTTAGTTTCCGTAGAAACATTGTATTATATGCCTATTTGGTGAATTGCAGCATGTGAGTATTATTATCAAACTCCAGATTATTTTTTAAAGTCCTTCAAAAATTATGGTACTTATATCAAGCACAGCATTGCAGATATAGTCTGATTATCCAACAGTATCCTTCAAAGAACAAGAGACAGCTGCATACAAAGAGGCAATAATAGATTAGAGGGAGAAATTAAGAGAGAATACATGATAAACAGATATTGATTTATTCCAGCAGAACAGTTGCTATGGCATAATCGATATATGGTAAATAGATACATATTGATGGATAGATCAGTTTTGGGATATCTTGGTAATTATTCCCTAAGACAATTAAAAATGGTTCTAGAAACTTTCAGTTACAGAAGTACAGGCATGTCCTTGAATGAATAGAAAGTTAAGGCTAAATCCAAATTGCTTAATAGGCTCTGGTAGCTACAAAATAAGAGTTCTAGTGGATAGAAACTAACCAACTTGATGGTTTATAATTAAAATATTAATTCAGTTTATACAAAAATAGTACTGATATGGGCATTTTCACTCCCTAAATTCTTGGCTGAGATTATATAGGCACTTTGGAAATGCTAAAAGCTTAAAAGTAACATTTTTGGTATTGTCATATTTTTTCAAAATTTTCTGACCTATAGGTCTGAGAAGATCTTAATCATTGGTCTCTACAAATTGCAAATAATTTAAAGAGCAAAGTAAATCAAGAATATGATGACCTTTATAGTATGACAGAAGCAAGTACATAAGGATTTTGAGTAGCTTTAGGAATTTAAATTATTAGTAATTGAGAAATTTATCATAAGTCTCATAAATAGAGTCATACAGTAATAGTAAAGGATTATAGTAACTTTCACGTAGTATTTCTTTATGAAAAGAGAGAAGTGATTCCTTTGGGATATGCCAGGTATTTAGTTGATTCAGTAGCAACATACAGGAGTAGCTGGCTGACTTTTATCTCTTCACTGGTTTGTCATGTAATGATGTGCTTGGTAGAGGTAAGTTAGTTTAACAAGCTGACCTGCTTACATAGAACCATGAATATTGCATTAGTGGAAGCATTAATTGGGTCTTTTGATTACACAGACTAAAATGAAGGGCTTCTCAGAGGAGTTTTGTACCCTTTATACCATTTGTCAGTTTAACCCTACTCAGTGAAAGGTCACTGGCTTGATATACCTTCTAAGCATATTTCAAGTTTACTTCCTAGGCAGCCTTCTAGGTTCCTGTGCTTAATTCAGGAAAATTGCTAACCAGTGATGGAACTGGTGCCTACATTAATCACTGAGGTCTCAGGTTCTTTAGTTCTAGTGAAATGAAAGGAAGTGGTTTCAAGAAAGGGGAAAGTATTTCTCTTTAAGTAATTATGAATATAGATAGCAAAGGAAATTGTTTCCTTAGGTTTTATCATATGAAAAGTAGAACTTTTTTCCTCATATATAACCTGGATTTATGCAATGCGTAGCAGAGAATAATTCACGTTTATAAAAAAACTTGTAGAAATTATAAAAGCTGTCAGTGAATATTTGAATAAAGTTCACATTTTAAACTTTGAAAGTTTGATGCAAATTAAATACTAATCAAATATCCTATCAGTTTACTGCATCTCAATGAAATAGATTTCAAAATTGGTGGTGGAAAATTATGGATTTTTAATTATGTATTTATCTCTATAAACAATATTGTCTTGCAAAAATAGTGGCATGTCTTAGTTTATAATAGCAAATACAAACCATAATTTCCTTGAAGTGTCTTAGTACAGACTATAACACTACATTTAGGTAAATTTGTTTCTTAACTACTTAGAAAGGTATGTTTTCAGGGTACAGATAAGACATAGAGAACATTTTTATTTCCACTTTTTGAAATGGACCTTGAAACCACTTCTGAGACAGCTCAGATGTCTAAATGTTCTCTGGAAAACATTAAAATGCCATCTCAGACCTTGTTTAGACATTATTGATTTTATATTACAAGTAGATGAAAGGTCCTCTTGGGGAATACTGTTGTATAATTGCTGCACTGACCTAGCCATCTAATACTACCCAGGGCAAAAGCCATTTGATCAAAATCAATGTCAAATATACATTTATCCTCCTGAGACCTCAAGGGTGTAGAGGAGTGGAGGGGGAAGACACTAAATATGAAGAACAATATTTAATAATGTGATATCAGAAGTAAAAACAATTACATCTTGACTAATTCTCAAATGCAAATGACTCTACACGACTCTGAATTCCTGAGCTGTCTTGCTTATCAACAACAATAAGCAAATCAATAACGTCTGCAAAAACGCAGTGTTCTGAAAGAAGGAATCTTGTACTAGTGCCAGGAATGTAGCTCCACAAACAACCCAAATGCCATGCCCTTTGTTTGTTAAAGCACACACGGTTGGATAAAAATATATTCAGGGCAAGGCTTATATCACATCTTCCTTAACTCTTTAGTCAGCACTGCATATCTACATGAAAACTCTTCTCAACCTCAGGAATATTGGTCAGATTTATAGAACTCATGTTCTGTATCTATTCCAACCTCTCATCTGATCCCAAGAACAGAAGAATGTGTTTGGACATTGTTGATGGATATCTTTTATTGAGAGGGGTGCATTTACCATGAGCAAATAAAGCTTAAATTCAGGCCATCCTTGGCAGGACACTTTATGTGGCCCTGGAAAGGGTGCTTGCATTGTCCATGTACTCATACATATTTATGAAACTTATGTTTGTAAAAAAGGTAACATACTTATAATTTTCCAATTGACTTTCTAATTCTATATAATGTAAATACCATTATATTCATGATTTTTTTTCTTTTTTCATAGTATTCTTTTATTTATTCATTCATTCATTCATTCATTCATTCACATTCCAGTTAGGGATGTGTGGGTGCCTCATTTGGTTAAGTGTCTGACCCTTGGTTTTGGCTCAGGTCATGATCTCATGGTTTGTGAGATCGAGCCCATCTGTGGTGACAGCGCTGAGCCTGCTTGGGATTCTCTCCCTCTTTCTCTCTGTCCCTCCCCTGTTTGCTTGCACTTGTGTTCTCTCTCTCTCTCTCTCTCTCTCTCTCTCTCTCTCAAAATAAATAAATGTGAAAAAAAGAAATAAAAAATATAAATTCCAGTTATATGACACACAGTATAATATTAGTTTCACTTACATCATCACAACAAGTGTACTCCTTAATCCCCATCACTTATTTAATCCATCCCCCTACTCACTTCCCTCTGGTAACCATCAGTTTGCTCTTTACAGTGAAGAGTCTATCTCTTGGTGTGTTTCTCTCTCTCTCCTTTTTCCTTTGCTTGTTTTGTTAAGTTCCATACGATATTTGTCTTTCTCTGGCTGACTTATTTTGCTTAGCAAAATACTTTCTAGCTCCATCCACATCATTGCAAATGGCAAGATTCCATTCCTTTTATAGCTGAGTAACATTCCATTGTATATATATACCACATCTGTGTCCATTCATCAGTTGATGGACTCTTTGGCTGTTTCCATCATTTGGTTGTTGGAGATAATGTTGCTATAAACATCAGGGTGCATGTATCCCTTTGAATTCGTGTTTTTGTATTCTTTAGGTAAATACCTAATAGTGAAATTGCTGGATTGTAGGGTAGTTCTATTTTTAACTTTTTGAGTAACCCCCATACTGTTTTCCAGAGTGGCCGCACCAGTTTGCATTCCCACCAATAGTGCAAGAAGGTTTCATTTTCTCCACATGCTTGTCAGCACTTGTTGTTTCTCATGTTGTTGATTTTAGCCATTCTGACTAGTATGATGTGATATCGCATTGTAGTTTTGATTTACATTTCCCTGAAGATCAGTGATGTTGAACATCTTTTCATCTCTCGGCCATCTGGATATCTTCTTTGGAGAAATGTCTATTTGTGTCTTCTGGCTATTTCTTAACGGAATTATTCGTTTTTTGAGTGTTGAGTTGTGTAAGTTCTTTATATATTTTTGATATTAACCCCTTATTGAATATATCATTTGCAAATATCTTCTCCCATTCCATATGTTACCTTTTTGTTTTGTTGATTGTATCTTTTGCTGTGCAGAAGATTTTATCTTGATGAAGTCCCAATGGTTCATTTTTGGTTTTGTTTCCCTTGCCTCCAGTGATGTATCTAGTAAGAAGTTGCAATTGGGGTGCCTGGATGGCTTAGTTGGTTGAGCACCCAACTCTTGATTGGGTCTCACAGTTTCGTGAGTTAAAGCCTCATGTTGGTCTCTGTGCAGACAATGTGGAGCCTGCTTGAGGTTCTCCATCTCTCTCTCTCTCTCTCTCTCTCTGTCTGTCTCTCTCTCTCTGCCCCTCCCTTGATCTGTCTCTTTCTGTCTCTGTCACTCTCAAAGTAAATAAATAAAATTTAAAAAAAAAGTTACTATGGCTGAGTTTAAAGAGGTTGCTGCCTGTGTTCTCTAGAATTTTGATGGTTTCTTATGTTACATTTAGATCTTTCATCTATTTTGAATTTATTTTTGTGTATGGTATAAGAAAGTGGTTCAGTTTCATTCTTTTGCATGTTGCTGTCCAATTTTCCCAACACCATTTGTTGAAGAGACTGTTTTTTTTTCCATTGGATATTCTTTCCTGCTTTGTTGAAGGTTAGTTGACCGTATAGTTGTGGGTCTATTTCTGGGTTTCTGTTCTGTTCCATTGATCTATGTGTCTGTTTTTGTGCCAGCACCATACTGTCTCAATCAGTACAACTTTGTAATATAACATGAAGTTCAGCACTGTGATGACTCCAGCTTTGCTTTTCCTTTGCAGGATTGCCTTGGCTCTTCGAGGTTTTTTGTGGTTCCATGCAAATTTTAGGATTGTTTGTTCTAGCTCTGTGAAAAATGCTTTTTGGTATCTTGATAGGAACTGCATTAAATGTGTAGATTGCTTGAGTAATACAGACATTTCAACAATATTTGTTCTTCCAATCCATGAGCATGGAATGTCTTTCCATTTCTTTGTGTCGTCTCCAACTTATTTCATCAGTGTTGTACAGTTTTCAAAGTACGGATCTTTCACCTATTTGGTTAGGTTTATTCCTAGGTATCTTATGGTTTTTGGTGCAATTATAAATAGGATTGATTCCTTGATTCCTCTTTCTGCTGCTTCATTTTTGGTGTATAGAAATGCAACAGGTTGATCTTGATTTTGTATCCTGAAACTTTACTGAATTTGTGTATTAGTTTCAGCAGTTTTTGTTTTTTTTTTTGATGGAGTCCTTTGGGTTTTCTAGTATCATGTCATATACAAATAGTTTAAGTTTTACTTCTTCCTTGCCAATTTGTCTACCTTGTATTTCTTTTTGTTGGCTTATTGTTGTGTCTTTATTTTTCTCAAAGAAGAGTCAAAATCATATTAGCTTGAGATACCACAAATACAGGATATCTTCCTGGACCCATGAAATTATCCAAATTTAAGATGTTACTAAGTTGATACTTATCCCTAATTGTAATGCCAACAGTGTGTCCTTACTCTAGATGATATTTTTCAAGGTATCCATATCCTTTTTCATCCATGATTGACCAGGTGCCAACTTAAAAGGATCAAACAAGTGTGAAAATAATACTCCAGTGTTGTTTTCTAGCATGAACACAACTTATATTTTAACTCACCTTAGTATAAATTTATTTTAATAACATGCTATAACTTTCTAAATAGGGCATCATCATTTCTAGCAATTATACCTTCCATTTGCACTGTTTCTTACACCCACCCATGCATACAATGGTATCAAAACTTTCTCAGTTGATTATTATCTATAAGAGATAAATTTGGGCAGAATGATCTCTAGTGTATGCTCTGACATCAGAGGAATATATACAATGTACGAATCGATCTGTAGTCTATATGGCAATTCAAAAGAGTAAAAATCCTCACTGGAGTTGGAAGCAGGAAAACACCTTCTTCAGACCATTTGAGACATCAAAGCTGCTCACTTTCAGATACATTCTGCTTTCTGCCTGTGTTTACTACATTTTTCCACCCAAAGAATAAATAAATGTATAACCTACACATAAGTCAACTGATCTTATACCTGCAAAATTAAAGCCTAAGGATTGATTCATTCCTTAACTCATCTATTTAAGTAATATTTATTGAGCACATTCCTGAGCAGATAAGGGTAAATAAGTTTTGTGGATCTGCATTTGTGTGTGTGTGTGTGTGTGTGTGTGTGTGTGTGTGTGTTCTGTCTTCTTTTGTGACAATCTGCTTGTAATAGATATATAGCATAAAGCTGTAGAAAGAACCCTGGACTTCAATTCTGCTTATACTAAAGTTAAATCAAAGTTCTGCACGTATAAACTGTGATCCTAAGCCCATTTCATCAGCTTTTCAGACCTCAAGTTTGTATTCCTCACATAGAGTTAATAATACCTGTATGACCAAGATTAGATGTCTTTTCTTTTTTAACTTATGTTTTAAATATGCTCCATATATTACCACCTTGCCTCATTTAAATTTGAAAATTCACTGACGTCAGGGATTATGATTTTCAAATCATCACTTTCCTTTCTTAAATATTAATAATGATAACATTTATTTAGTATTTACTCTGTGGTATGCACTCAATTAACCACTTTATATACTTCACTTATTTAATGTTTCCAATATCCCTAACTAGTTGTTACAACTTTGAGTTCTACAGAGGCTGCCTGACTTTAAAATTTATCTCTTCTGCTTATAAGCTATAATATTGGAAAAACCACCTAGCCGCTCTAAATCTCAAATTTCAAATCTAATCATAGGTAGTTTTGAGAGTCAGATGAATTAGTAAAAGTAAAGTACATAAATATTGCCTGGATATAGTAAATTATTAAATATTAGGTAACATTACTTTCAAATATGCCCATTTTTTACCATAACACCTCTAACTTGAATTTTACGGTAGATTTATTACTGTTCAGTTTTGCTCTTTTGCAGAATTTGAATTTTTTTTTTTTTGGTAAATATTATAAGCAACAAAACGTAGCTTTACCTAGATAAGTCCAGCATTTGGACTCCCTCATTTCCTACCCCTCTTCTGTGGATCGAGTGTACTTTCCTACACCATGGATGTTGGCCTTGTCCATGTGATGTTCCTCGGCTGATGGGATATAGTATGAAATGAGCTGGTGCAGGTTGCAAGCCTATGCCTTAAGTAGAATCAGTTGTTTCTGATTACCTCTGTGGGAACTTCTGGGCCCACCATGGGAAATGCATGCCCCATATACCTGATGCTCCCATACATACACCCCAAGAGTATGAGATGTGTAGATCTTAACTCAGTAGGCAGGAAGACTCAGAACTGCTCCAGCTGTCCTGCTGACAGAGATCCATTAGTGAGTAATAAATGCTTACTGTTTGCCACTGAAGTTGTGGGTGTTTGTATCTTATAATGTGATAAAGACTGGCCAGCATACCCTTTCTGCCCATCAAATTCTTTGATATATTACTCCAAGTAGTTTAAAAAAAATCCAAAGATAACATTTCCTCCTGCTTAGGCACCTCTTAATGGCCATTGCATTTTTTTTTTCTAGAACATCACAAGTTCATTACCTCCTGAGGTCTTTCTCAGATGTTATTTTTTCTTCTAAGAGGATATTCCACACTTTTCTTTCCATGCTCCTCACCCTTCAGGTTCTGACCTAAAAATCATCTCCTCAGAATGCAATTTTAATTATATATTTATGCATTTACTTTTTTTTTTGTCTCTTGCTTTTATATTCTAAGTCCTGTGAGGTTAACACAAGAGTTAGATTTATTTATTATTGCTTATCCAGAAATTAGCACAATATCAAAAGCTTACATATACTAACAAATTCTACTGGATAGATTGGTTTTGGTAAGGAAATTGAGGTATGTAATGAGATATATTTCACCGTATTATGCAAGTGATAACCAGTTCCTAGTTCTGTAGGACTCATACCCAGCTATATATTTTGTTTATAAAGCTCCAGATATTAGGGGGAAATCACTAAAATATATAAATTTTATCTGCAATACATCTAACCTTGACTTATTTCCAATTTTGGTAATTCATATCAAATGTTGATGAACCAATAATTGAATTATCCCATAGTAAATTGTTCAATAATTAAGTAATGCAAAATTATAAGGGTGGTATTTATACAACTTAAGGTAATAGATTTCACCTAGCCTTAAGTACTTTATAAATACTTATTAATAAAAATTTACAACCCAAATATATTGCTTGCTTGCTTGCTTTAGAGAGATACTCTCAAGCCTATTATACAATTTGATCTACTTTAATGGATCTCTAGTAAATACTTAATGGTATCTAAATTTCAGTTCTTTAAAACTATTTCATATTTCATATTTTATACTAATTTCATGTTTTATTCTAATTTCTATCACATCTTTGTGTTAGCAGGAATAGTTTAGATTGCTCTATGTTTGAACAGCAACCTTTATATAGTAAAGAACTATAGCAACAAATGTTTATTTCCTATTATATGTCTGTCATTGACTGGCTTATGGTCTGTTCCATATCTTCTTCTCTGCAGAACCCAGCACAAATGAATAGCTTCCTTCTGGAATTTTGTTGATGGTCATTGCAGAGGAAACCTAAAATGCGAAACATGAGCTAGCTTTTAAATCTCCTGCTCAAGATACACGTTACTTCGATTCTTATTTCATTGGGCAAATTAAGTCATTTTATGAAGTCTGAAATCATTGGGACAAATACAATTGATTCTCACTGAGGAGGTGGCAGTGCATGTAGGCAAAAGTAATATATGTCATTGACACTTTGCCACCTCATTTCCCTGGTGTGATCACTGTTTAATTGTTAGGTTTGTTGTATTTTAGTCTCTGAGACTAGTGTTTTGTTGTTGTTCTTTTCTTTTCTTTTTTTTTTCTTTACTCTTTTCTTTTCTTTTCTCTTTTCTTTTCAGAATGCACATCACCACTCTTTCTCAGTCAATTCTGAAATGTCAACTAACTATTTGAAGTTTAAAGTAAGGCTTGATAACCATAAGGTAAAGTATTTGCTCAAGGATTTTTTTTTTGAGATGAAATAGTGTGTGAAAAAATATGTAAGAATTGCTTTAATAAAATCGTTTGGGGCAGATAAACATGAAATAAGTTTGTAATTGTGTTAATTACCACTAACTTTAAAGTTACTTTGAAGTGTCTTAAATATTGTTGGAAGCCATTAAAATCCAAAAATCTATGATCCTTTCTTGAACCCACCATTCAAGGGGAAATGGTCATTTCTAAGCAATTGCCTTTCCCAGAGGTTGAATTAACATTCTTAATGTTTTGGAAAAGTAAGGGGCAGTTAGACTCAAATAAAAGGCAAATTAACATTAAGTATCTGGTCATACTTTTTCTGCATGAAGACAAATTTCAATGGGAAAATTGTACTGTTTTCCATTAGATTTTTAAAAATGGGCAAAAAATAATGCTGATTTCTTACTATGTATGGGTATCTCTCTATATTTTTTTAAATCCTTAATATAATCTTTTTCTTTAATCCTTAGTATAATCTTTGAATGTAGGTATTTTAATTCTCATTCTATTAAGATATTGAAGCTTCAGAAAATTGAATGAGGTGCCCTATAGCACATAGCTGATAGTGAATATCCTGGATTAAAAATTCATACAATTTTGCTTTAAAAAATCTACACTTTCCATTTGCATGATGCAATTTTACTTTCCACTTGCACTATCAAAAATGGTATTAGTATGTATTTGAAACATGAAAATGAGATGGTACATCTGAAAATGGCACTTATATCTCTATTCTTAAATTGTTTAGAATGAGTCTAGAGTAGCTTTTTTTCCCATTCGTCCTTCACTCTAGATAAATGTGCATGCACCTCTGCAAATAACTTGATAAATATTAATATTTGACAGAATTGTGCTATGTTCAGACCATATAATGTATATAATTGGTCCTGGAAAGTAATATGTTTAAATAATAATTCCTGAATGTGTGTGGATTCAGGTCTTTGGGACACACTGAGGATGGAAAAAAATGGATTGAGTATAAAAATCTCCTAAAATGCACAAAAAGTGTCCTTGTCCAGTCATAAAGAGCACTTTCTGGCATCAGACTTATCTAGTAGTATCTCTCAGTTCTGCTGCAAGTTATTTAACTTATTTGAAATTTTATTTCCTTATATGAAAAATGAGGATGATAGAAACACTTGATTCAAATGTTTGTTCTGAGGATTGAATAACATAATGCTCTTAAAGTGCTCATAACGAGTGTTTACAAAGTAAACAACAGCAACAACAACAAAACACCTACATTTTTTTAAATGTTTATTTTTTGAGAGAGAGACAGAGGGAGTGCAAGCTGGAGAGGCAGAGAGACATGGAGACACAGAACCTGAAGCAGGCTCCAGGCTGTGAGCTGTCAGCACAGAGCCAGACGTGGGGCTCAAACCCACGAACCGTGAGATCATGACCTGAGCTAAAGTTGGATTCTTAACTGACTGAGCCACCCAGGTATCCCCAAAGACCTACATTTTGATCTTATATAATGACTATACATACCCACTGCTCTGGTCTGAATGTGTTCCCCCCCAAATTCATATACTGAAATTCTAATATCCAACGTAATGGTATTAGAAGGTGTGGCCTTTGTGAGGTGATTAGATCATGAGGGCAAGCCTTCATGAATAGGCTTTTTAGGATACAGCTAGAAGTCTACAAACCAGAAGAGCACACTCACTGGACCATCCTAGCACCCTCATAGTAACTTCTAACTTCAAGAAATGTGAAAATAAATTTCTGTTGTTTATAGGCCACTCAGTCTGTGTTGTTCTGTTAGAGCAGCCTGAAGAGACTAAGACATCTTCTGTGCCCAAATATGAGTTTTTAGAAACAATATATAAAAAATAAATAATAGTATGATCAGTGATAGGTGCATAGCTTAACTAAAATAGAAAATGATCTGTAAAAGGTATCATTTTATATTGATTCTTCTATGAAAAAAATGGATTTTTGAGGCCATTAGGAAGAAGGATGATGTAGTTGCTACTTATATTAAGAGGCAGAGGGTGATTAAGGTTAGTGGTGTATGTGTATTTCCATAAATAACATATAATTAAAAATCAAGAAAAATTATAAATGATAAAATTTCAGGTAAATGTTTCTGTTACTCCTAGTGTGAATTTCAAGCAAGTGTTGGTTTCATAAATAATGATGTAGATGAGGGGCTGTTTACTCATCCATAGTGGTAACATTCACATAGATTAAATATTTCTTTTAAAAAATGGTAATAAGTACATTAACCTTCCCCCTAAGTTTCTACATTTTCTAAGGTTATCAAAATGTGCACAATCAAAAATTCTAAAGCTAGTAAGTTGTTAGTCTAAGGAAGAATTAGAGATGTTGGGATTCAATGACATAATAAAACAGTGACTGTCAAGATAGAATCTGAGCTATATCATTGGTCAACCAGTTAGCCTAAACCTGCCACTGACCAGCTAGTCTAAGTCTTTGGTTGTACATCAAAGGAATTCACATATTCTTGTCTAAAATTTGTATTTATCTTCCTAGAAACCAAGGAAAGATAACTATAGCACAATATCTAAGTAGCCCAGTCCAAGTTATTTCTTTAGTAGGATAACACACACTGGCTAGATTGCTGTTATATCTAGATTGTACACTTTTTTTTTAGCCTTTATGTGAGTATAGTTGACACACAATGGTACATTAGTTTCAGGTGTACAACATAATGATTCAACTTCTCTATATGCTATGTTGTGATCACCACTTCTTTATTCTACATGATACACAGCTTCTCAGTCTTCTGTTGCCAGTTTCTTTCTTTTAGGTTGTCTATATTGCGTTAGAAATTGTTGGCACAACTAGACATAGACTTTGCTTGTCAGGAACATGATCACTGTGTGGAAATGTATAGTTCAGAGGCTCATGTGAGGGAAAATTAGTACTATATCTGGGTGTTGAATACTAACTTTCTTATGTTTGCCTAAGCTAGTAATAGTTGAAAAGAGGTAACATTCTTCATGGATCCTGATTCAGCTGAGTAGAGTTTCCTTCAAGGCTTCTGTTTGGGGAGTGCTGAAAAAGTATGTTTGGTATCAGAACATTCTTTAAGTAGAATGTGATGAACAACCACCTTAGACCTAACTTAGAGGTCTTAATCATCTTGCAATTCATTTTTTAACAGCCTTATCTCTTCCCATCAGAAGTAGGGCAACATTCTTATTTTCTTCCTCTTCTAGTGTTCTTTTCTCAGTAGTGAAATACTTCTCACATTCACTTACTACTTAGGAGGACTAAAAGGGTCATTCGCTCAAATGAGATTTATATTACTTAAGAAGTCAGATATATTAGAACTAGGAAATTTTGTGTATATATCACATAATTATATGTATACATATATCTATGGTATGTGTATGTATATGTGTGTGTTAACATATGTGTGGGTCTCTATTTGGTTTTATTACTTTAAAAAACTAATTTATTTAATCAAAGCAGGAATTCCATATAAAAATATTGTTAATATGACTCTCATTTATTTTCCAATGAAATATAACTGCAATATATATTTGTGAAAATTCCCAATTTAGATACATATCACAGAAGAAACTTCAGCAGGGCTCTCTTAATTACTAATTCCATTCAGTCGATCTGTTTGATAAGCTGTCAACCATTGGATCAAAATTCCATTTATCTAAATGAGTTGGGCACTGAAGTAAATAATATTAGAGAAAGTTTTCTTCAGATTCTATGAACTACATGTACTAGATTACGGTATTGTCAAAATATTTACTGTTTATTCTATTTGAACCTTCCCTATGGGAGATTTATATTTACAGGTTCAAAGATGCGAGGCTTAGACAAATTACTAACTTTGGGTTTGAATGTGTGGACAAGTGTCATGTGAAAATGTCAAGTAGCCTTTAGAGTCTTTGCATGGTATCATTATGTCTCTCTTTTTTTCAGTTATAAGCCTGACAATATTCCAGATTTGGGCCTCCCTCTAGCCAAGCTCTGGGTGAAGTAGATATTTAATAGACTTAGCAGAAGTAAATATTATTGCACAAGCCATCAGGTTTGGAGCTCAATGTTTTTTTCATGATAGCATAACTTAGCCTAAGATTTATAGAAAAATGTTTCCCAAAATAATGTAATACAAAGATGTGATTCGGTTGTTTCTGTTACACAATTACACAGGCACTCGGGATATAGCAAATATAGTAATTGTGTTAATGCTAATGTCATGGAATATAGTAACAGAAATTACTGTTAGACATAAAATTAATGACTAGTATTTACAGCTCTGGCCTTTCATACAATGTTATGGGAGTATACATTGGTACATTTCCAAAGGGTAATTTTAAATATGTGTTAAAATTATTAAAATACAATCTTTGATACAGTAGTCCTGCCTCAAGGAAAAAAAAATAACAGTGCACATAAAACATATGCAGAGGAATAGCGATTTTTTTAAGAGCAAAAACATTTTGAAACAGCCTAATATGCAAAAGTAGAAGATTGGTAATATCATCACCTGTAAAATTAAGTTTTATGCAGCTTTAAAATAATATTGTGGAGGCATACTCAATGGCATCAATGTTTTTGACAAAGGGCAAAAAGCAAGATAGAATTGTGAATAATACATGACCTTAATTCTTTTAAATCATAATAAACATGTACATAGAGATTGGAAAAAATGAATGAACATTTAATAGTGATTAGTAGTACATGATATAATTTTCAAAATTAATATACATTATTTTTAGACCTGGGAAACTGTTCTGAATTTCATTAAAAATAAAACAAAGGGAAACTGAAGTAAGACTCTATCTTTTTAATATACATAAAATTTCAAATTATGTTGTAAGTAAGGAGAGCTTTTTCCTTGGCTATTCTTGCCCAATTTGTCTATTCGTATATGAAATGTTAGGTGCTGTGACCTCACCTCATCCCGACATGCTATTTTAATACCATTTTCACCGGTTTTGAAGTTGGGCTATTGATGGTGTTAAATCAAACAATCCCAAATCTTTAAAATTAGAAGGTCTCCGTCAGCTGGCAGAAGCAAACACATCCTCTGCAAAGCAGTAATGACACTGGGGAGTCTTGGGGAAGGCAGGAGCTGTCCTATGCATATGTGATGTCAAGCAACATCCCTGGCTTCTATCCACCCACTCACTTATGACCACTAAAATGCCTCAAGATATTGCCAAATGTCCCGAGGGGTAGTCGTGGCAGAAACATTGTCCCTGATTGAGAATCATTGCTCTGAAGGAATATACCTTCACCTGGTCTCAAGGATTTCATACAGGTCAAATTCTAAGGAAAATGAGCAACTCCAAGTTAAAAATTTTTTTTCACAGACACCACATAGAAAGCATCCACCATGACAGCCAGTATAAACAACAGAGTCCATTGATATCTCAGGTATTAGAATTATCAGGGAATATAAAGTAACTTTTATATGTCTAAAGAAATAAAGGAGATTCTTGAAAATATGAAAAAAAATTAAAAAGAAAAAAATAAAATTCAACTAAATGCAAGTCTGTTTACATTACTACTATTTCTATTTCTAACTATTATAGAGATAGAGATTCATGGTAATTAAATATTATTTAGTCATTAATTCCAGCTGGGACTGCTGATAATTATGTCCCAATATGATTTCCTCTAAGATATCTCACAGGCCATTGATAAACAGCTGAGAAGAAAAAAATCAGGGGATTAGCAGTAATTATCGCAAAGTGGTTTGCTATTAAATTAATTGAATAAAAAGTAATTGGATTATGTATGATCTTCAACAGCTATTAGA
The DNA here is from genome assembly GCF_022837055.1 of Prionailurus viverrinus. Classification (NCBI taxonomy): domain Eukaryota; kingdom Metazoa; phylum Chordata; class Mammalia; order Carnivora; family Felidae; genus Prionailurus; species Prionailurus viverrinus. Next base: position 83,754,892 of record NC_062567.1, read on the forward strand.
GTTTAAACTTTAATTAAATTGTCATAGTCCTCATTCAGAAATGAATGTTTGAGCATAAACTATTTTTAAACAACAAGAATAGCAGAATACTAATCAGGACAGCCTATACCACCAACCTTAAGTTGAAAGCTCTATCAGACTGATTACCAACCAATTTCCACACATTAAAATTATCGGAAAAACGTGTTGAGATATAGTAATCATTTGCATGCTTTTCAAATATTATTACTTGATAGGAAGTCAATTAGCATCGACTAAGAAAACTCATTCTTAAACAATTAGCTCAGTTGTGTGCATTAAAGAAAATCTAGGCTTTTAATTTTGGCTGGAAATTGTTAGGGTCAGAATTCCCCAGCTAAGTCCAGAATGACAGTTTATCAGCTTTCTGTATCTACTATGAAAACCATTTTAAACATATTGATACAACTTTACATGCCCAGCTCACTCTATTAGGTTCTAAAGTTAAAATGAGTAAATAAATAAGATATTGTCTATGAAATAGGTTTTATAATATATATTTATATACATATATGCATGCACACATGTTCATTCATATGTGCATGTAGATAGGTACACTTATATACATGTCATCTGGGACATATTCAGACAGCTACTTAATGGCTGTGTGGTAAATTGCTAAAGCTTTCTTTGAAGGAAAGATGAGCTGTTACTTTTTGCTTTTGATTCTTGTTCCACTCTTCATAAAGATGGTAAAAATAGGAAATTGTTTCATTCAAACATACAAATTTTCAGTGGGAACAAAAGGTGAGAATTGAGTTTTCTGACTTTTAAGATTTTTTTTTAATTAGAGCATCTGAACTGTTCTCAGAGAAATGTCCTGTTTTAATCTTTTGGAGGAATGCTTGATGAAATGACTCTCAAGATGTACTACTTTGGATTTCTGGAAACAAAATTATATTTGAGTTACTTTTAATTTAAACCAAAGGCTTTCTTTAACTCTCTGTGGTAGATTTGGATCATTTGCCTTTTATATTAATATTTTAGATATATATTTTTAGGTTTTTTAAGTGTTTATTTTTGAAAATTGATTTTTGGGTTTTTTTAAGTGTTTATTTCTGAGAGAGCGAGCGAGCAAGAGCGAGCGCACTTGAGCAAGGGAGGGGCAGAGAGAGGGAGAGAGAGAGGGAGACAGAGGAGCCCAAGTGAGCTCTGTGCTGACAGCAGAGAGTGTGGGGCTCAAACTCACCAACCTTGAGATCATGAACTGACCCGAAGTTGGATGCTTCACCAACTGAGACACCCAGGCACCCATAGATTTTTTAAAGTTTTAATCTTTTATCCCTAATTTATCTTATCTCTTTTAGGAATATTTAACTTTTACTCTTAAAGGAAGTCAAACAAAATTAAGAAACTACATTTCTATTTTTTGAGTGGCATTTTATACAGTGTATGTTATATGCTCTATTTCCTTCATTTCTCCAAAAAAAAAAAAACAAAAACAAAAAAAAAACACCAAAAAAACTATGGGAAGTCATTTGCTTTTAAAAAGTGGTAACTGAAGTTCAGAAGGTCTCAATACTTTGTTTAAGGTCACACAGCCAGCAGTTGCTAGAACAGAGTGTAAGTCTCAAAGCCCTGCTCATTACACTATCCATGAAAGACTTCAGGATGCCCCAAGCCTAACATGGAGTGGGGTGGAGGATGAGGGGAGATGAGGTTGAAATTCTTCTTTTCTTTAATTAGTTCCCCACAGGCAGTTCCTCTACCTCAAAGCAAATCCACTGGATTGACCCTTCCCACTCTCCTTGATCCTAAACTTAATTTAGAAAGATTGACAGATCTGTGTTTAAAATTAACTTGTCACATAATTTAGGATACCTGGCAGCAAAGTTATTGCCACTGGTTAAATAAAACTAATTCTAAAAGCAACTTCTCTGAATATTTAAAATAATGCTATCAACTAAAGATTTTTAACACAGTAACAAAAAAATGCCAAGTAGTGTGTAATCATTTTATGCATCCAGAGAACAAATGAAGTTCTCACTGGTCATTATTAAGGTATTACTGAATAGTCAGGAAATAATATATCAGTAAGCTGCTACATAATATCAGGTTACCCTTAGGTATATGCAAATCACTTTCATAATCAGTTTTATTCATTAGTTCAGTACTTTTTTATTAATGAATTGCTTTGTGTCAGGCATTGAACAAGGCACTGGAAATACAAAGTTGCCTATGATACAGCATCTGATCTTGAGGAACTCCTAGATGAAAAAAAGATCCATGTCATTAAATTCTTGTGATTTAACATGATAAATGCTCTAATGTGCTACAATCAGATTCTTATGGTATTTGATAAATGAAATAGACTAAATGAACTTGAATAGACATTTTTCAAAGGAAACATGCTAATAGCCAAAATATGTATGAAAAGATGCTTAACTTCACTATTCATCAGGGGAATGAAAAACAAAATCATGGTAATATATTACCTCACAACTGTTAGGATGGCCATTTAAAAACAGAGAGAGGCAGAGACAACAGGTGTTGGTGAGGATGTGGAGAAAAGGGAACACTTGTGCACTGTTGGTAGAAATGCAAAATGGTGCTGCCACCGTGGAAAACAATATGGAGGGTTCTCAAAAATTTTAAAATAGAGCCATTGTATGATCCAGCAATCCTTCTGGGTATACCCAAATAATTTAAATTAGGATCTTGAAGAGATATCTGCACTCCCATGTTCATTATTGTATTAATCACAATAGCCAAGATGTGGAAATAATCTGTACATCTGTTGATGGATGAATAAAGAGAATGTGGTCTATAAATACAATGGAATGTTATTTGGGGTTTTTTTTTGTTTTTTTTTTTAATTTTTTTTTCAACGTTTATTTATTTTTGGGGGGGGACAGAGAGAGACAGAGCATGAACGGGGGAGGGGCAGAGAGAGAGGGAGACACAGAATTGGAAACAGGCTCCAGGCTCCGAGCCATCAGCCCAGAGCCGACGCGGGGCTCGAACTCACGGACCGTGAGATCGTGACCTGGCTGAAGTCGGACGCTTAACCGACTGCGCCACCCAGGCGCCCCTGTTATTTGGTTTTAATAAAGAAACCTCGTCATTTGCAACAACTGGGTGAACCTTAAGAACATTTTGCTAAGTAAAATAAACCAGTCACAGAAGCTAAATCTCCGTGATTCCACTTACATGAGATATTTAAAATATTCAAACTCATGGAAACACAAAGTGGAATGGTGGGTGCCAGGGGCTGGGGAGAGGAGGAAATAGGAAGTACTCTTCAATACTGTGTAGTTTTCTTCATGATCTCCTTGCTTTGGTTTGATGAGCTTCTTGGTTTGGTAGGTTTATAGTTTTCTTGAATTCTAAAAAAAAAATGGTTATCATTTCTTTAAATTTTTTAAACTACCTCCTCCTTCTCAGTACTCCAATTCACAAATATTTGACCACTTGCTACACTGAAGCTCTTTTAATTTTTTCTAAAAAGTTTCCTTCTGTACTATTTTGGGTAGCATTTTTTTGCTATGTTTTCAATATCACTACTAATCTTTTATTCTGCAATGTCTAATATCTCAGTCTTTTACAGCACATTTTTAAATAACATGTAACACTTTTATAGAAATGAGATTTTTTAAATATTTTCCACATGGCTGTACACATTAAAAATATATTCAACCTTCTTGAAAATGTGGAATAAAGTGATCAAAGTGTTTTGTAGTGTCCTTGTCTAAAAATTCTATCTGTTTTATTTTTTGGCCAGTTTCAAATGATTGTCATTTCTCCTCCTAATAGAGTTATGAAGTTTTCCAGTCTGGCTTATGGAACCTGGTAATATTCTCATTTCTCTGTGAGCTTCAGACGTTGTTCCCTTCAGTTTTTTTTCATGGGGTTCTTTCATTGTCTTCTAATAGTTCATGCACTGAACAGTACTCAACTGAATACTTGAGATGGACTCTTTGAAGATGTCTAGATTTTTCTCTCTCTGTATAGTCTGTTCTTTTTTTTTTTTTTTTTTTTACATTTATTTATTTTGGGGACAGAGAGAGACAGAGCATGAACGGGGGAGGGGCAGAGAGAGGGGGAGACACAGAATCGGAAACAGGCTCCAGGCTCTGAGCCATCAGCCCAGAGCCCGACGCGGGGCTCGAACTCACGGACCATGAGATCGTGACCTGGCTGAAGTCGGACGCTTAACCAACTGCGCCACCCAGGCGCCCCTTTTTTTTTTTTATTTTTTATTTTTTTTTTTTTTTAGTCTGTTCTTCTCTCACATTCTTGCAGTGAAATCTTCCCTGTGTCCTAAGGGAAACTATTTCTCTCTTCCCAAGTTGTCTGCTATACAGACATATTTGAAAAGAAAATCCAGAACAAAAGCCAATACAAGGTGTGCAGCAATAGGAGAGGTCCAGGGAGAATTGTATCTCAACAGATACCCTCTTCTTACCATCTGGCACCATTCTAAGCCAGGCCACCACTTGGACTGTCCTAATCCCCTTGTAAATTATCTCTACATCCATCTTTCCCATTCCAATACTATTTGTATATGGAAGTTAGCATGAACTTTTAAAAATATGACTTCATATTTTTTTATAAACTCTTTGTGGACGCCCAAATGTATGTAACATAAAATCAATTACCCAACTGAACCTCTATACTTTTCAAATCTTCTCTTCCCTCTCTTGTTTCATACTGTCATTTGAAATGTCTTTATAAAAGACTCTAAATATTCCATGTATTTCTCATATTAGGGCCTTCATAGATGCTACTGCATTGACCTATAATGCTCTTTCCCCAACATAGCTGTATCCTTCACATCATTTTGATTTCTAGTTGTTGTACTTTAAAAAGAGCCAACTCCAGTAGTGCCTGGGTGGCTCAGTGAGTTGGGTGTCCAACTCTTGATTTCAGCTCAGGTCAGTATCCCAAGGTCTGGGATGAAGCCCCACAATGAGCTCTGGACTGAGCATGAGTGTGCTTCAGATATTCTCTTCTTCCCTGTGCCACTCGCCCCCACTTGCTCTCTGTCTCTCTTTAAAATAATAAAAAAGAGCAAACTCTAACTACTATTACTATATTAATTTCAATACCACCCCTGTTTCTATATTCTTAACCATCTGTTTCCTTGATTGCATTGTTTATCTATTTATTTATTTATTATTTAGACTTTGTACATCTCCACTTATAATCTATATACAGTGGGAAGGACTCATGTCAGTATTGTTCAGAGCTCATCACAGGGTTACACACAATGATGCTTGATACTTCTTAAATATATTGATAAGTAATTAAAACCCCTGGTTAAATTATGTTATCAGTATTTGTGTATGGGATTTTCCCATAGTTCCCAAGGTACACTATTGAATTTTATGAGCTACACTTTATCCATCTCTATGGTCTCCGCTGGTTTGCCTGGCCTAAAATGTTTTGCTCAGTAGTGACCTTGGTTTTTTGGGGTTTTTTCTTTTCAAAATTTTATTTAAATTCTAGTTAGTTGACCTACACTGCAATAGTGCTTTCAGGAGTAGGATTCAGTGATTCATCACTTACATACAACACCCAATGCTCAACATTGTAAGTGTCCTCCTTAATATCCATCACCCATCTAGCCCATCCCCTACCCACCTTGCTCCATCAACTTTTAGTTTGTTTTCTATGTTTAAGAGTCACTTATGGTTTGTTTTCCTCTCTTTCTTTCTTTTTTTCCTCCATCCCATATGTTTATCTGTTTTGTTTCTTAAATTCCTCATTTGAGTGAAATCATGGTATTTGTCTTTCTCTGACAATAGTAACTTTGAACGTGATATAACAGTACACTCATGTATTCTGTTCTACGTCCTGCAAATACAGCACTGAACAAAATAGGAAATGTTTCTTCTTTATTTGGATTTACTACTTACTGGAAGGAAACAAATTCTAAGTTAACAAATATTTCACATTTAGGCTGATGACAGGTACAATTTTTAAAAAGTTGGACATGGGGGGCATTGGAGTGGCCCAGTCGGTTAAAGCGTTGGACTCTTGATTTTGGTTCAGGTCATGATCTCATTGTTCTTGTGATCAAGCTGCATGTTGGGCTCTGTGCTGATAGCATGGAGCCTGCTTGGGATTATCTCTCTCTCCCTCTCTCTGTCTGCTCCTCCCCCACTCATATTCTTGCTCTCTCTTAAATAAAAAGTTGGACTTGTTAAGGTAACAGTCAGTGATGGTGGGTGGCTAACGATGGATTTAGAATGGTCAGAAAAAGCTTTTGAATAAAATAACATTTAGTGGAATTACATAAATTCAGAGGGAGCAACGTGTTTTCCTTGCATTAGGCATCCCTGGACATAAAATGGTGCACACAGACACAACAATAAACATGACACAAACAAAGGCAGTCCACCTAGAACCAGGAAAAAAATATTTTTATGTCATTTATTGCTCTAAGTAGAAAAATGATTTATCCATATTGTACTTTTTAACTACTAGTTTTTTTTTAACTTTTATGAGAATTTTCATCTCTTTGTATAGTTTTTTTAAGTTGTATTCATGTATATGTACCCTGTCGGTACAGAATGTGATTTCTCAGACTTACAAACTACACTGTATGTATATAAAATGAAATATGGAACTATTCTGAACCCTTAGGTAATTGGAATGTGAGTGGTAATCTATATTGTACATATAGGACAGTCAACTTTTTCATATGAATTTCTCAATTGCATAGAAAACAAACTCTTCCAAGCATGCTATGTCACATTATTTAATGAATATATAAAGTGATTTATATGCAAAGGCATATTAAGTGACCATTTTTCTTCCCACTGTAGGTAAAACAAAACCAGAAGTTAAGATAGGGCATGAGATTTCTTTCAAGCATGAGACACTGAACAGCAAGGTAGAGTTCTTAAGTTTTATAGATGTTAAAAATGGGGATGGAAATGAAAGTGCTGATGCAACTTTTACTCCAAAAGTGCTTCCCTAATAAAATTTACAAGGTTCAATAAAATTTCTATGATGTCTTAGCTCATGTCAATCTTCTCACGTAACTCTGAGGTTTTAAATGCACCAAGACATTGAAAAGAGTGACAACTTTGAAAACTACATTAATGTATTAAGTAAGCAAAATATTTCTGGAAAAAAAAACTTTGGGGAACTTTGAGGTAAATATGTTTTTCAGATATGGTATTTTTATTGTGGGAAGAACACTTAACCTGAAATTTGTCTGTGTGCCATACAGTACCATTAAATTCAGCAATACATTTTACAGCGAATATCTAGAATTTATTCATCTTGCATAACTGGAACTTTATACCTATTGGTATAAAGGCATAAATTTCACATTTCCTCTTTCATGTAGTCCCTGGAAACCATCATTCTCCTCTCTGCATTTATGAGTTTGATTATTTCAGATACCTCATATAAGTAAAATCATGTAATATTTGCCCTTCTGTGACTGGCTTATTTCACTGAGCATAGTGTCCTCTAGGTTCATCCAGGTTGTTGCAAATGACAAGATTTCTCTTTTTCTAGGACTGAAATATATTCCATTGTATGCACCATATTCGCTTTCTCTATTCATCCATCAATGGATATTTAGGTTGCTTTCTTATCTCCAGTTACAGATAATGCTTCAGTGAACATGGGAGTGCAGATATATCTTCAACATCCTGATTTCAGTTACTTTGAGTACATCCAGAAGTGGGGTTGCTGGATCATATAATAGTTCTTTTTTTTTTTAATTTTTTGATGAACTTCCACACTGTTTTCCATCCTAGCTGTACAATCTTGTTTTCTCACTAATAGTTTTAGTTTCTCTACATCCTCTGTGACAGTTGTTATTTTTTAAAATAATATCCATCCTAGCAGATATGAGGTAATATTTTTTTTAAATGTTTATTTATTTGGAGAGAGACAGAGCACAAGGGGGGGAAGGGGAGAGAGGGAGGGAGGGAGGGAGGGGCAGAGAGGGAGGGAGGGAGAGAGAGACAGAGAGAGAGAGAAAGGAGAGAGAGAGGAGAGAGAGAGGAGAGAGAGAGAGAGAAAGGAGAGAGAGAGGAGAGAGACAGAGAAAGAGATAATTCCAAGCCGGCTCTGGAATGTCAGTGTAGAGCTCGACATGGGGCTCTATCTCACAAACCATGAGAATCATGCATGACCTGAGCTGAAGTCAAGAGTCAGACTCTTAACCAAGTGAGTGACCCAGGTGTCCCTGAGGTAATATTTCATTGTGGATTTGATTTGCAAATATCAGAATACATTTTGGACATTAAAATCAAGTTAAATTGACTAAAAATAATTATTTAAATTTGGAATTTTAAGAACCAAAGCTCTATCTTTTCAGTATCCATAAAAACGAATTCATTTTTATAGAAAAGTTAGAATCTCAAATTCAGACTACACTGTAATATTCCTTTTTTGGTTATATTTAATATGTTTGTTTTTATATATGAAGTAAAAGCCTCCTATTGCCTTCTCTAACTATCCCTTTAAAGCCTATTATTATTTACATGTCTGATTTATCACCTTATAAGCCTTTTACTAAGGTTGTAATCATGAAGAAACTTGTCTTAAAACTTGTGGAAAGTTGGTTTAGATAGTCTTCTCATGAAAAAAATTTGGTTTTTGTTCTGAAATAAAACTAGTTTTGGAGTCGTCTTGTATTTTTCAGAGATTTTTGCTTTGCAAAGAATATATATCTATGGGAGAACTTTCTGCAACCAATGAACATTCTTGCTGTTTTCCAAATTTTGGTAATCATGTTATGCATCAAATATCACACCATCTTACGCTGTTCCCCAGGTCTGTGCAGTCAGAAACTTCAGCAAGATTTCTCAAGCAATATAAGCTATTTTTTATACATATGTTCAGTACTTTTCTACATTACCTTAATTATTATTGGAATATCACATTTGTCGCACACACATACATCAGTGACCAAGACATAGCCTGTGCAAGTCTCCTGTATATTCCTTGCCCCCATTTTAAAAGATTCTTGCCTACTATGCATACACATACATTAAAAAAATATTTTCTAAAAAATTTCAAAACTGAATGGCTTTGAAATGAAATTTTAATTAAATTGTTAAGACAGATATAACTACCAAATGGAAGTAACTGTATTTTAAATTTGTAGCTTATGGTAATCTGATGTTCACACACACACAAAAACTGATTTGGGTAATTAAAATAATATGCAAATGCAATGACTACGAAAACCTCTTGTAACACTAGTCAGGATTAATGAGAAGGTCTGCCTTTAGTTAGAAGGGGTGTGAAACAGTGGCTATGAGAATAGTATTTTAACTATTACTGGAATTTTTATGTTTAACGTTAAAATAAACCAATATTTGATTTTTGTGTCATTCGGAGTGTCTCGTAAGTCACAGTTCTTATAATATGAAACTCCAGTAATGAGAATAAGGTTTATGTGGCAAACTTTTTAAATGAGAATTTAAATGAAAAATAATTCCTTTTAAGAAAATATTTGAGTATAAAGTCATGATTTTCAGTTGCTAGGACCATTCAATCCATGTGGAATTATAGATAACAGCAGGATCTAACAACAACAAAAAAAGATTGTACTCATCACATGTTAATTAGTCACGTGATAAGAAGAGGTATGCCAGTGAGGTGAGAAAATAGAGTAAGAGTCCACAATATATCAGAAAAAATGAATGTGAAAAGTCAGTACTTAATTTAGAATCCATATTAAATATTCATGGCTTAGATTCATTGCAGCGTTTTAGTGTGCTAGTAAATATTTTGATGTAATTGAATCAATGACTTGTTTTGTGGTGTGGCTGTTGCTTTATTTGTTTTGTTTTGGTTTTAGAAATATATTGAACTACCTGAAAAAAAAAGATATTTATTCAACAGCCTTGCCAGATGTTTTATGGGCACTGTCAGCAATTTTCTAACATTCTACACTTGGAAGAAAATTTTGCTTTATTAAATTTCCTTCAAATTGCATCACATTAAAAAAATGGTTCCAAATCATCAGATTGAATGTAAACTTGCTGCATACAGCTTGGATTGGAATATTTAAAATTTTAGTTAAAATGTAAACAGCAACATTGTCAACCAGTAATTATTGCTTTAACACATACACACACACACACACACACATTTTCATAAATGTAAATGACAATCTGAGGGTTATATTTATCCTACATCAATTATGTATGTAAAACATGTTAATATTTAGATTCAAGAAGATGCATTTTTGTGTCATGTGTGTGTGACTGTGTGTATTCAATAAAAACAAATTAAACAATTTTCTATGGACATTAAGGATCACATACATTAATCACTGACATTTTATACCACATGATATTACTTTAGTCTACAATTAAATATCGCCCAATCTCATGTTCATGAAGGGCTATTTAGTAAGGTAACCACAGCATTTTATTTTATTTTTTAAAGTATAGAACTTTTTTTTTTTTACATGTGAGCTTTAGGTGGGGAAATTTTCAAATAGCAATTAAATATTGTCCTAACTTTTTAACATTCCTGTTAATACAAATAACAGGAGTTGATATATTCAACAGTATGTATTCAATGATAAATGTATTTTGCAGTTACCATATTATGAATCTGAAAAGTAAAAGAAAGAAAATAGACAAATCAACAAAAGAAAAAAGGGTATTCTAAAAATAATGGTGCCCAAATGTGGTAACATAAGAAAATCACCCTCTCATACTATAAATAACTGAAGTACAATTTTCCAGTATATTTTTTTTTAATTTTTTTTTTCAACGTTTTTTTATTTTATTTTTGGGACAGAGAGAGACAGAGCATGAACGGGGGAGGGGCAGAGAGAGAGGGAGACACAGAATCCGAAACAGGCTCCAGGCTCTGAGCCATCAGCCCAGAGCCTGACGCGGGGCTCGAACTCCCGGACCGCGAGATCATGACCTGGCTGAAGTCGGACGCTCAACCGACTGCGCCACCCAGGCGCCCCCAATTTTCCAGTATATTAAAATGTTTCTAATTTCAGAAACTTCAAGCCCTCTCTTCAAATATGTCTCCCAGGGCACCTGGGTGGCTCAGTCAGTTAAGTGGCTGATATTAGCTCAGGTCATGATCTCGAGGTCCATGAGTTCGAATTCTGCGTCAGGCTCTGTGCCTAGAGCTCAGAGCCTGGAGCCTGCTTCTGGTTCTGTGCCTCCCACTCTCTCTGCCCCTCCCCTGCCCATGCTCTGTCTCTCTCACTCTCAAAAATGAATAACTGTTAAAAAATGTTTAAAAAAAGTCTCTCTACCAATAACTGGATTGCCTGATAATCTTTTCTTTTGAACCCTCTTTTAGGATTTTGAAGCATTTTAGTTTTGAGAAGTTCCATTTTGGGAAGAATGTAAGATATTAGAGAGACCAAGAGGGATTTTGCTGAAAGAAGCAGTAAAAAACAGGTAAGTCACCAATTTAAGCATTTTGCATTCAAATGACTTTGATTACAAATTCTACATAGTTCAAATAGTGTTTGATCATGTATTAAGAATTTTTGGTACACAATTTATGCTATCACATGAGCCCTAAGAATATGCAATTGATACTCATTATTTACAAAGTCTGTATTTGCTAATTGTTTTGCTAGCTAAAATGGGTCTGTAAACCCAAAGTCTCAATACATGCAGCTCTTTTATAGTCATTATAGATATGTGCACAGCAGTGCTAAATTTCAGTTTTCTGATGTGAGCATTCCCAGCTCAGGTCAAACATGGCACAAATTTTTGCCTTTTTATTTCAGCTTTTATGTTATAAACAAATGTCTTTCCATTCTATTTAGTGCCACTACATTGTTTTCTTAATTTCTTCTTTGTGTGGTTTTTAGTGTAGAGGAGCACAATAATATTATTGTTTTTAATGTTTATTTATTTTTGAGAGACAGAGAGAGACAGAGCATGAGTGGGGGAGGAAAAAGAAAGAGAGAGAGAGAGGGAGACACAGAATCTGAAGCAGCCTCCAGGCTCTGAGCTTATGGGGTACCTTAGTGGCTCAGTTGGTTAAAGTCTGACTCTTGATTTCAACTCAGGTCATAATCTCACGGTTTGTGGGATAGAGCCTCACATTGATTTCTGTGCTAACACCATGCAGCCTGCTTGGGATTCTTTCTCTTTTCCTCTGTCTCTGCTCCTCCCCTGCTCATGCTGGATCGCGCGCTCTCTCTCTCACTCTCAGCATAAATAAATAAAGTTTAAAAAATGAATTTATGTATTAGTTCTAAATAAGTGTGTGTATGTTTTCTTTAGGATTTTCTAAATACAAAATTATATCATCCACAAACATGTAATTTTACTTCTGCCTTTTTGATTGGACTTTTTACATTTCTTTTTCTTATTAATTTCTCTGGCTAGGACTTCAAGTAGTATGTTAAATAGAAGTGGGAAGAGTGGTCATCCTTGTTTTTCCTGATCTTAAAGGAAAAGCTTTTTAGCTTTTCACTGTTGAGTATAATGTTAGCTGTGAGTTTGTTATACATGTTTTTTTATTATGTTGAGCTACTTTTATCCTATAAACAATGGGTAAAGAATAGTCTCTTCAACAAATAGTGTCGTAAAACTGGATAGAGACATGTGGGAAAAACAAATTAAATTGGACCCCTACCTTACACCACACACAAAAACAAACTCAAAATGGATTAAAGATTCAAACATAAGTCCCCAAACTGTAAGACTCCTAGAAGAAAACAGAGGAAAGCTTCTTGAGATTGGTCTTGCCAGTGATTTCTTGGGTAGGACACCAAAAGCATAGACAACAAAAGCAAAAAGTTGATAAGTAGGACTTGATCAAACCGGAAAAATCTACACAACAGGGGAAACAAGAGAATGAAAAAGCAACCTGCAAAATAGGATAAAATATTTGCAAGCCATATATCTGGCAAGGGGTCAATATCCAAAATATATAAGTAATGTCTACCATTCAAAAGTAAACAAAACAAAACAAATTAGCTCAATTAAAAACTGGGCAAAGGCCTCGAACACACCATTCTCTGAAGAAAACATACAGATGACCAAGAGATATATGAAAAGATGCTGAAAATCATTAATTATCAGGAAAAATACAAATCAAAATTCCAATGAAATATGACATCATATATCATATGAAATGTTAGTGTGGGTATTTAAAAACAAGATAATAAGTTTGGCAAAGATGTGGATACATTGAGATCCTTGTACGCTATTGGTAGGAATGTAAAATGTATAGCCACTATGGATTATAGTATGGAGGTTTCTTAAAACATTAAAAATTAAATTACCCTATGATCTAATGATCCAACTTCTTGGTATATAGTCAAAAAATTAAAATCCAGATCTTAAAATGATATGTTCTCTCATGTTCATAGCAGTATTATTCATACTTTTTAAGATATAGAAGCAACCTAAATGTCCATCTACAGATTATTAGATAAAGAGAATGTGGCATATACATACATTGGAATATTATTCAGCCTTAAGAACAAAGGAATTCCTGCCACATATGATAATATGCATGAACATGGCGGAATTATGCTAACTAAAATCAGCTTGTCAGAGAAGGACAGATACTGCATGATTTCACTTATATGAGATATGTGATTTAATCAAAGCAGAGAAACAGAGAAAACAACCGCTGCTATGAGGAGCTAAGGGATGGGAGAAACAGGAAATTGTTTTTCAGTGGGTCAAACGTTCTAGTTATGCCAGGTGAATACTATAAGTTCTAGATATCTGCTGTATAATGTAGTACCTATAGTTAGCAATATGATTTTTGCACTTCAAAATTTGTTTAGAGTGTAGATATCATGTTACATGTTCTTAGTGCACGCAGCACACACACACCACACCACACCACACCAAAAATAAGAGAAACAAAGAGACACAAGGAAACTAAGTTATGTAGTCGTACATCCATTTACTTGACTGTGGTAATGGTATCACAGGTATTTGCATATGTCCAAACTCACCAAATGGTGTACCTTGAATATGTGTAGTTCTCTATACATCAATTTGTTCTTTGTAAATACCTAAATAAAGCTGTTTTTACAAAAATAATCCCAAATACAGTGCTGAAGTGCTCTCCAGTGCTCCTCCAAGTCCGTGTTGTGCCTTTTAGAGAAAATGTATGTGTTAATTAAGCTTTATCCAGGCAAGAGTTAATAAACTATTGACCCTGAGTTTAATGCAAGTGAATCAACAATATGGTCCATCCAGACAAAAGAAAAAGAAATTCATCAATCTGTGTGCAAGTCCACCCTAGAAGGTGCTAAAGTAACATCTATACGGTGTTATGAAACTATGGAGGAGATGAAAAAGAGGCTAAATTTGGATTTTCATGAGGTGACAACCAATTTAAAAAAGCATGTTGTTAGGAAATTGTGAACCTAAGTAACCATGAGATACCATTGCACACCTATTAGCATAGCTAAATCTAAAATACTGACAATACCAAATAATGGTGAGGATGTAAAGAAACAGGTACTCTCATTTCTTGCTGGTGGGGATACAGAATAATGCAACGACTTCTGCCAATTTCCTATAAAACTAAGTACACTCTTCCATATGATCCTACAAGATATGGAAGTAGACAAGGTGTGCTTCTGTAAGTGCATGGGTAAACAAACTGTGATACATCCAGGCAATAGAATATTATTCAGTAATACAAATAAAACAACAAACAAACAAACAAAGCAAGAGCTTATAAGCCATGAAAAAAACATGAATGCAACTTAAATGCATATTGCTAAGTGAAAGAAGTCAATATGGAAAGGTTATATACTACATGATTACAGGAACATGACATTCTAGAAAAAGAAAAACTGGAGACAGTAAATTAATCACTAGTTGTTAGAGGTTTGGAAAGATGAAAAGAGGGATGGATAGGTAAAGGAGGGGGAATTTGTAGGCCAGGAAACTACTCTATTTGATACTGTAATAGTCGATACATGTCATTAGATACTTGTCAAAACTCTTAGGATGTACAACACAGAGTGAATCCTAATGTAAACTGTAGACAAATAGGAACTCAGTGTACATTTCACTTATTTTTCTGTAAACCTAAAATTAGTCCAAAAAAAAAAACAGGCCTATTAATTAAAGAAAAAAAAAAACAAAAAACAGAAAAAAAAAAAAAAAACCAAAAAAAAAAAACCAAAAAAACAGAAAACACTGTGGACAGCATTCCGGATATAGAAGCCTAAGAACTTTTTCACTTTACCCAGGTTCAGGAAAATGTTAAACTGTCATGGCCAATGCTGTCTGCCTCTTGTGTTTCAAAAAGCAATATGGCATGCAAAGGAGGCAGATTTTGCAGATCAGGAGATACCTTCATGTTATACAGGAAAACAGGTACAACAGTGGATTTTCAATACTGGTGAGACTGCCTTGTTTTACAAGGAAGTTGAAAAATCTATATAATGCAAGTGGCATTTCAGTTGACAAAAATGTTGTGACCTGAGGCTCCCAGAAATTTAGCCCTGTACTTCCACTTGGAGAAAATAGTTCAGTGTTTGCTAATTGTTTATGGCATTCAATTTATGTTTGGAGAGCATGTGAATAACACATGCTATTAGTGAATAACTATAGCTGTGTGAATAACAAATAACTGACAAATGATACAATATATAAGCCTCAAATTTTAACATAGGTCATGTCTTTTGAGTAAATAGTATGCAAAGCAGCATAATGTAGATCGTGCTGTGCTGTTTTGATCCATGTCAAGAAAGAATTCTTCCTTACAATCTTTTCAGCATTTATTGTTTGTATACAGTGTTTGATATTACATGACAGAAACATTTTATATAATAGAATTAGATTAATTTCCTACCAAACATTGAATTAAATGAATTCATCAATGGTATGTTTAAAAAGCTATAGTTAGTGTAATTAGCTTTTCTGTTGTTTTTGGTTCAAATTATTATGAGGATAGGTAAGTGTTATACATAAAATATCCTGATAAAAGTCTCAAAAGAAAGAAGGACAGAGGGTCCCAAATGAATGACAGATAGATGTACATGTCTCATTTAACTTATTATAAATTAGCTATTATGAAACTCCTTTTGAGAAGAGTGAACATTGAATTATATATGTCCTGAACTTTTCATAAATAAGAACAGGAGTAAAGCTAAAATGACATATTTGTCAGCAAAAATGCCAGAAGTAGACTTTTAGGAACTCAATTCCTCATTTAAAGCTCTTTAAGAGTTTAAATAATTCTATTTTCAAAGAGAGAAGGAGCTTTCTCTTAAAATGGTTTACTTTCTCTACTCTTTAGCCATGTGTCTCTCTTGTTTCCTTTGACTTAGCTTTAGTTATATAGAGTATGCAAGATTATTGACTATGTGACATTTGTTCTAAAGATTTCAAAAAGGTATACATTAATTTGCAACATACATTACTTTATTATGAAGAATCTTTTTAACTTATAACATTCTAGGCTTTGTTTTGATAGCTTTAAAATAAGCATGAAATGATTCAATCATTTTAAAGCAGCTGGCAAAATGAATAAACCATTAATAGAAAAGACTTACATGACTTATAAAATATTAAGAGGAGTAGAAATTACATTCTCTTTATCCTAATGTGCAGAAACATTTGAAAAAGAGAAGAGAATAATGAACACACTTTTGGAACTCTTGAGAACAGAAGAATTATTTGGAAAATAACCAAATAGCTGGGTGCTATTGGAAGAAATTATTTAATTCTTAGGATGCAGTAGAGGCTATATTGAAAAGTAGCATGTGCATGTTGAGAAGAGATGAATAAAGCTTCAGATGCTCTCCATTTTTCCTCTGATTTTTTTCAGAAGTAACTTGCAATGAATATTTTAGTGTTTATAATTATAAAATAAAAGTAATCAATTGCTAACTTGCTGTTAAATATTATGGTAGTGGATAGTCCTTTATTAATTTTTCAGCTATATATCTGATTTCTCTTGACACATTTAGCAAGTGCAAGGTAGAGAAAGACAAATGAGACTTTGAGTATGCCTCCAAGTAGGATTTAGTTTAGTGGATATATAGATAGAAAACTTAATTGACACTGACCATAGAATATATCAAAGTGAACCATATAAAGTTGTTATTTTGTAAATCAAAAATGTTTGCCTATTGGCAGCTTCACATGGCTTAATATGGTGCTGAGGTCTGCATGTTTGTGTCCCCTTAAAATTCATATGTTGAAGTCTGAACTCCCCAACATGATTATATTAGGAGTTGGAGACTTTGGGAGATCCTTACAGGTGGGATTAGTGCCTTGTGAAAAACACCCCACAGAGCTTCCTGTCCCATCTGTCATGTGAGGACACAGCAAGATATCAGCAGTCTGCCACCTGGAAAAGAGTCCCTCACCTGACCACGCTGACACTCTGATTTTGGACTTCCAGCCTCCAGAACTATGAGAAATACATTTCTGTTATTTATAAGCTACCCAATCTTGCTATTTTGTTGTAGCAGCCCAAATGGACTAAGACACATAGCATTTTAATAATTGTTACAATGGAAGAATACATAGAGTGCAATGAAAGCAAAAGTACATTAATTTCAGATTGGCAAAAAGGAGTTGGCTTTCAGAAATCATGGACACGAATTATATTTTATCTAGTAGGCATTAGAAGGTGATGGAAGGGCAGGTGGGCTGGTTTATAAAAAGCACAGGCAGTTAGGCCATTTGGCATGTAGTGAGTTCTCTTTCAAATCTCCAAGTCTGAATTACTTATTCTACCACAACAATAATTTGACCCTATTCTTAGAGTGACCACTTCTAGTAAAACTAAAATAGTATCCTAACTGGACTTCAAAAGTCTAAAACTAAATATCTATAAGACTTGCACTGTATTTTCAGTGTTGTGTGACACTACATTGGAACATAAACTTTAAAAGTATTTATTCAGAATTGGTAACATTAGTTTAAAAGAAGTATAGTCTTTAGTTAGCCATTCTCTCTGATAGAATATCTTGAGGGATACTACTTGTCAAAGAACTTGCATTTAAAACAGTTATATTCAATGATTATGTCAACGGACAGAGATACTCCATTATGCATGACGCATAGCAGAGGTTTAGTTATAGAACCCATCTTGTTGCCTTATATTTCTGTTTATTTTACAAGAATATAGTTTATTGTCTCTTCAAGGGGATAACATGTCTCTTTATTTTTCTTCTTAGATGTTCGTTTTTTAATTTCCTAAACTTTTTATTATGTAATAAATCCAACACAGAAATGAGAATTAGTAATAAAATATAACAAAACTGTGCAAAAGAGAAAATTTTGCAAATATGCAAATCTTGTCAATAAATGACAAATTACAAGTTTAAGTAGCTGCTTGTCAAAAGCAATCTACTAGAAATGCTAAATTGGATCTTAATAAAAGTGAAGGCAAACCACAAACCATTGCCTTCCCTTGTAGTATAAAACCCTCTCTTTTAAACACAATGTGCTGAAACAAAATAAAACAAAAGAAAAATGGCACTGAAAGTGCTAGTAATGTTTCTTCCCTAGCAGGCAAACGAGTATTTCTAGTATTTCTAATGTTTGGCTCAGAGCAAGGTCAATTTCATCTTTTGGAATGTCAGAAAAGTGAAATAAATAGTAACAAATCTCACTACTTCCATCTCCAGAGTGATTAATATATTACCTAACTTCACTGAAATATATTTGATTTTTAATTCTAGCTAAGCTTTCCTTATGTACACATGTAATTTTAAAATGTTTTACATGATGACTTGATTTGAATTATATGCCATTTGGATTGTGTTGCTGTTTTTAACTTGTTTTCATTAATTTTAATTTTTGAACTATGATAACTTTGTAGCTTTTCCCTTTGAGAGTGTTTGTAGATTAAACTTTTATATTCTCTTTTCAATTTCCATTTCTTTCATATTCTCATTCCCAAGCAATTGAAGCAAGGCAAATGGGATGCTGTAAACCCTTTTACAAATTATTATTTGTATTCTTAGTTGATAGTATTGCAAATATAAGAATAATATATGGACTATGACTGAATGCAGATTTATGGGTCTGCAGTTTCAAAGAATGCCATTATTTAATCTTTTTATGTTCTATGTGATCTCTTTCTTACTTATCTGGTGTGTATCTTCTTTTGGTCCTATGTTAACAAAATCTATTTTCTTTTTGATTCTTTTGTGGAGTTACTTTGCATTTCCCTATGCTGTACAATATTATTAGCAGAAACAAATTCAGTTTTTTTTTTTATTAAGCAAGTTAAGTCTCTATTTCATAGTATATTTCACAAGGGTGTAAGCATTTTTTGTCTTATTACTGACTTGAAAATAAGTTTGCTTCTCATTTAAAAGCCTTTCTATCTTAACAGTATTTATTAAACATTTTGTGCACTGTTGTCTCCATAAATCTAACACTCTTTGTTTTATGGATCTTATATTGTTCTTACAGAACTATCAAAAGTGAATTATAATACTTAATATGAATCTGTTCTTAAGAATAATGAGTTATAAAATAAGTAGCAGTTTTCATGTTACTTAGAACTGTTTTCTCCTGCTACCTCATTTTCTGGTATAAAACTTTTTGGTACAAAATGTGTGCCATATTTTGTATTCCATATTCTAATTGTATTTGACAAGGCTATGTGTGATTTCCCAGCTTTTGGAATCTCAGTAGGGAACTAGACAAGAAAACAAATGTCATAATGGACCAATCTTGAATTATGCAAATAAGAATACAAGGAAATCTGTGATAAAAGAGCATATATTCATAAAAATAATTCCATTCATTGGTTACTTCATGTATGGTAGTACCTTGCGCATCAGTTCTTATAATTTCATGGTTAAGGTGTTGGGCCACCCAGAATGGGTGAACAGCGATAAATGGAAAGCAGCAATTACCTCAAAATTTTGTTCTATAAGGTTGCCAGTCCAAACTGACATTTCCGTCACTAGACGTAAGTTGAATAGAAGTTGACAGAGACATGTAAGCATTGTGTCTTCACTGGAAGTTGATCAATACTAAGCTTCAAATTGAGTGTAAGAGTCCAGCTTAGTGTCCTCCACCCACTGAAGTGAAGAAAGAAAGAAAAAAAAGAACATTTTTGAAAGGTGAGAAGAACTTGTATCTGAGTCTCTTTTGCAACTCATACCAATTCTTATGCATTCTATATGTTTGCTTTTAAGTCTAATTTTTACTTGTTTAGTAAAAAAGGTTTCATTTTCCTAGCACTAAGTCTCATAAAACATAGGTGAGCTCTAATTCTCAGTTACTTGCCATTTTCAAAGTGACTGTGATCACTTTCTCAAATCCATATTTATTATAAAATTTGGGGACCCTCTTGTGTGTCTCTGATCTCTTGTGAAACCATAGCTAGAGAATTAGAAATCGTATGGCTACCCTGAAAGTGTGCCTCATAAATAGTATAATGAGGCTGGAGAGTACTTGGCAGAATTAGATTCAAATCCCCTGTTATTAAAAACTTTTAAGCAAATTCTTTCAAGTATTTTTAAGTAGACAACATAGTGTAGTGCTTAAATTCATGGATTTTAGAACCAGACTGATTGGATTCACATCCTGTCTTTAGCTGTGTACCTCTCAGCCCTAGGTACTCTCCTCCCAGGAAAGAGGAAAGAGAGTTGTCCAAAGTACTGCAGGTACCAGCCTACAGCTGGCTAGAGCGAATGGAGGAGGGAAGAAACTTGCTCTTAAATTACCTGTATAGTTTGATTACTAGTATCTAGACTTCAGAAATATTGAACATACACTGTGCCTCAGGAATTCAACAGATTTTTGTTTCCTTTAGTTGCTTATTTGCTTTTTAAAATAAAAGGGATCAGAAAAGTCTTGAGGACAGCGCTTATTATCATTGAAATCAAGTTAAAACCAGACAAATTCATGCCTTAAAGGAACAGTGGAAGCAAAAATAAAATTGTTTTCTGATTACTGCCCTATGTCCTGGGTTTTTGCAATAACAGTTATACCCAGATTTTGCAAGTATAGAGCCTCTATATTGAGAACTCTTCTAATCCACTGTAGACCCTGAACTTTACTGAATGCAACTTAATAAGTACATATAAAGGGACCCTATACCCTACCTTGAAGAATTCTTCCCGACATCCTATTATTTTATTTACTTCTGCCTAACCCTGATCGTATTAAGATTCTCTTAAGAGTCTTCTACATTTACGGAGTATTGTATTCCTATATTGAAAAGAATGATATTAATATTAAATAACATTAGATATAATAAATATGGTTAAAATACCTCAGGGATCTGCGTGAAATAAATCTTACTTTTCAGACTAGTTGAAAGAATTCTCTGTGGTTCACTAGTTTAATTAGTCCAGCGCAGTTTACCACAGGAAGTTACAGTTCCATACTAGTTTTTGTGGTCCTCTACTTATTCTGTGTGTAGAAAAAGGGCATGTGGATAAAAATAAATGGTAGCAATATCTTCACCTTCAATGAGTCTCAAACACTGTACATAATAAGGACAATTGGGGGATATATGCTGAACAATCAATAACAAAGTATATTACTTTTTTGCATTTGGTGATGAACTTACCTAACTATTTGGTTGAAATTATCATTTACTGAGGAAATATTGCACTATAGGCAACATATCCATGTTGTTTTTTTATGGGAAACATAACATAATAAGAGATAATATGTCATTTTAAGCTAGTGTAAATGTTGGGGGCATTATAAAAAGTAACTTATATAAAGCTTTAGGCATAGAACTTCACATATTGAATGTGAATTGTTCCCTCATTCTTACTATTCTAGCTTGGATTTCTATGGAAGATTCTTCTCTTTGTGAACTTACAGCATCTTCTAGTATATATCACCTACCTGAAGTATACCATGTCAGCAATATTTAAAAAATATTATTCAAACTATAAAAGTCATAGTGGTGAATGTCACATCTAGAATGAGTTTTTCTCTTCTTATAGATAATTCCCTTGCACTCATGCTTTTTTAAGGTCCTTATTACATTATAATTTCTGATTTATCTTAGTTATCCACAGAGATCTCTAAAAGCAAAGTAAGGGAAATTCAAATAAGTATAGTTATCAAGACCATGGGAGAATGTGGACTAAAAGCTATTACCTTGACTTTCAGAAATTCAGGACAACTGCCTAAATGTTGAATATCTTCTTCAAGATTCATCTATGCTTTCTCTTTAAAACCCTCCATAAGTCAATAAAATTTAGAAAACTAGATACCTGACCATAAGCTTATCTGTACAAATTACCTCTGTATATCTGTCATCATAAAATGACTTTTCATATTCCAACTATGCATTTTTCTCTTGTTTGCTAATTATTGATTATGTACACTGACATCTTACTCCTGTGGTAGCTTCTGTGTAGCATATACAATTGTGAAAACAACTCAAGGGGAATGAGGGAATAGAAACAAAAAAAAAACCCACTAATGTTTTCATAGCTCATTTGGTGAAA
This sequence comes from Prionailurus viverrinus, assembly GCF_022837055.1. Taxonomy (NCBI): domain Eukaryota; kingdom Metazoa; phylum Chordata; class Mammalia; order Carnivora; family Felidae; genus Prionailurus; species Prionailurus viverrinus. Next base: position 83,777,255 of record NC_062567.1, read on the forward strand.
CATTAATACATTCAAATGTATATAATCAATTTATTGCTTTTTCAAAAGGTGTACTTCTCTATCAGCCTGTGAGAAAACACACATGATAATACCAATAATTGAAATTTTTAAGAATAGTTATTTTAATAGAAGAACTTGAAAAAACAACATTACTGTATCCTTTAGGGACCAGTGAAACAATATTTACTAATCACAATGCTTAAAGATACAGATCTATTAAATGTCTCCTGATAAAAATATATGCATATTATCTAATAGAAGAATTTCCCCATTGTCCTTGTTCACAGATCATAGATTTACACTTTGAATTGCATTCAGACCAGCACTATAAAACAGGATGTTTATGGGGGGCCTGGGTGGTTCAGTCGGTTAAGCATCCAACTTTGGCTCAGGTCATGATCTCACAGTTCATGAGTTTGAGCACCGCATGGGGCTCTGTGCTGGCAGCTCAGAGGCTGGAGCCTGCTTTAGATTCTGTGTCTCCCTCTCTCTCTGCCCCTTGTCTCACTCATGCTGTGTCTTCCTCTCTCTCAAAAATGAATAAACATTAAAAAAAACAGAAATTTTAGGAAATATAGTTAACCTCCAAGTATTTCTGTCTTTCCAGATTTTTTCTTGTGGTTGATTTTGAGTTTCATAGCGTTGTGGTCTGAAAATATGCAAGGTATGATCTCGATCTTTTTGTATTTGTTGAGGGCTGATTTGTGTCCCAGAGTGTGATCTATTCTAGAGAATGTTCCGTGTGAACTCAAGAAAAATGTTTATTCTGCTGCTTTAGGATGAAATGTTAATGTATCTGTTAAGTCCACCTGGTGCAGTGTGTCATTCAGAGCCCTTAATTCCTTATTGATTTTCTGCTTAGATGATCTGTCCTTTGTCGTAGCTCAGGTATTGAAGTCCCCTACTATTATGGTATTATTATCAATGAATTTCTATATGTTTGTGATTAATTGATTTATATATTTGGGTTCACTCATGTTGGTATCATAAATGTTTACAATTATTAGATCTTCTTGGTGGCTAGACCCCTTAATTATGATATAATGCCCTTCCTCATCTCTTATTATATATAGTCTTTATTTTAAAATCTAGTTTGTCTAATATAAGTATGGCTATTCCAGCTTTCTTTTGACAACCATTAGCATGATAGATGGTTCTCCATCGCCTTACTTTCAATCTGAAAGTGTCTTTAGGTCTAAAATGAGTCTCTTGTAAGCAGCACATAGATTGGTCTTGTTTTCTTATCCAATCTCACACCCTATATTTTTTGATTGGAGCATTTAGTCCATTGACATTTAGAGTGAGTACTGAAAGATGAATTTAGTGCCATTGTATTGCCTGTAGAATTGGAGTTTCTGGTGGTGTTCTCTGGTCCTTTCTAGTCTTTGTTCCTTTTGGTCTCTATTTATTTTTTTTCTTTTTCTTTTTTTTTTTTTTCATCTTTTCTCCCCTCAGAGAATCCCCTTTAAAATTTCTTGCAGTGCTGGTTTAGTGGTCACAAACTCCTTAGTTTTTGATTATCTGGGAAACTTTTATCTCTCCTTCTATTTTGAATGACAGCCTTGTTGGATAGAGAATTCTTGGCTGCATATTTTTTCAATTCAGCACACTGAATATATCCTGCCACTGCTTTCTGGCTTGCCAAGTTTCTGTGGATAGGTCTGCTGCGAACAGACCTATCCCTTATAGGTTATGGATTTTTTTTCTCTTGCTGTTTTCATAATCCTTTCTTTGTCTGTGTATTTTGTGAAATTGATTATGATATGCCTTGGTGATGGTTGTTTTTTGTTGAATCTAATTGGAGTTCTCTGTGTTTCTTGGATTTTGATGTCTGTGTCCTTCCCACATGAGGAAAGTTTTCTCTAATTTGCTCACATAACACTTCTCTTTTTTATATCTCTCTTCCTCTTCTGGGACTCCTGTGATTCATATGTTATTCCTTTTTAATAAGTCACTGCATACGCTAAGTCTTCTATCATGATCTTTTGCCTTTGTTTCCTTCTTTTTTTCTGCTTCAGTATTCTCCATAATTTTGTCTTCTAATCACTGATTCAGTGCTGTGCTTTGCCCATCCTTGCTGTCATGGAATCTATTCTAGATTGTATCTTATAGCATTTTTAATTTCGACTGACCAGATTTTATTTATTTTATCTCTGCAGAAATTGCTTCTCTGGTGTCTTTTTTGCTTTCTTCAACCCCAGCTAGTATTCTTGTTATTGTGCTTCTAAATTCTCGTTCAGACATCTTACTTATATCTGTGTTAAGTCCCTGGCTGTCAATTCTTCCTGTTCTTTCTTTTGAGGTGAATTCCTTCATTTTGTCATTTTGGAAGAAGAAAAAAATTAGTAAAATAAAAATTAAAAAAATTAAAATAAAACAAAAAGGATCAAATTTGGAAGCTAGATCCTAGGTGTGTTTCGGTCTGTTTGTTGAAAGTAGCTTGATAGAATAGAGGGAAAAAAAAATGAAAGAAAAAAATGTAAGAAAAACTTTTAAAATTTATATATATATATATATATATATATATATATAATAGAATAACATAGAAAATGAAATAGAAGTAAACATTTTAAAAAGAAAATAACAAAAAAAATTAATGTTTCTCTTTCTGTGTCCAAGAAAGAGAAAGAAAAAAAGAAAATAATTTAAGCAAAAACAGAAGCAAAAAACAAAACAAACCAAACAAAAAAACCCAACAATGACTAAATGAACCAGCAAACAGAATGACACCTGAATGAAGTTACATCCATTTCCCCTTAGAACTGAAACTATGAAGCCCTCTATAGTCCATATGCTAAACAAGTGGAGTGACTTGTGCTGGTCTTCTGGGGGATGTGCTTGGAGTGCAGTTGGGCAGGGCTTGGTGTAATGGCTCCACTCTCCACTAGGTGGCACTGCTTAGCTTACTGGGGTGGATTAGTGTGCTCATGTGCATGCACATATGTGGGAGAGGTGGAAAGGGCTTTTACCCAGCTCCCCAGTGTCCTTTGCCCTCTCACCAATCAGCAATCAAGCACACCTTGTTCATCTCAGGTCTCCATCCACTCCCTTCATTTACCCTTGGTCCAAATTTTCCACCTGCTAGGTGGCACCTCTCTCCATAGTTTTGTCTCAGATGGAGTGGTGTTTCAACACCCCAGATTTCAGAGACCCTGTGGCTTGGACCTGCACCGACTCTCAGGGGGAGGATATTGTGAGCAATAACCAGGTGCCAGCTTGCCCCAGAAAGTGTTCGTGCAATCTCCCACCAGCAGAGGTTCAGAGAGTATGACAAATCACAACACACAGCCAACACCAGGTTGCACCACACTCTGGCATGTTTGTCCTAATACCTGCAAACATGGCTGCTCTCCAGGTCCGCTGGGACCTTTGCCTATGGACAGGCTGTATGGCCTCCGATGAGTGTTTTCATTCTTTCTCCCTCTTTCTCTCCAGCTACTTTGGGGGGGAGTGCTTTTCTTGCACGATCCCAATGTGCGGCACTCTCCCCCATTCTCTTTCTCTGTCCTCTCTCTGTGAAAAGAACTCTCTACCCTCCACAGATTTTCTCTCATAGAGTTCACATCTCCATACCACATACCTGTCATATTCTGTGGCTCAAGTTATGTGATTGTGGTGTTAATCTTCAGATCAATTTCCTAGGTGCTCAAAATGGTTTGGTGCTGATCTAGCTGCATTTTAGGAATGAGACAAGCTCAGGGTCTTCTTGCTGCTCTGTAATCTTAACTCTTCTCCTAGGAAATAAATTTAGAAAACATTGTTTGCCAATCTAAGTCAGGTTAATAATGGTTATTGACAAAGAACTAAATAAAACTCCTATTTTTTATGTTTAAAAATACAACTGCTATTTTAAAATCTCTAAGTATCTGAGTGATTTATTGGATTTATTGTAATCAGCTGTTTTATTTCATCAAAACCTAACATTTCAGAAAGTTTATTTTGTTTTCCAGTAGTCACATAACACTGTTTTTTTTGTTTTTCTTATGTTTTCCAAAACTGACCTGAAGTAGAATAATGGACAGATTATAAGACAAGTTATAATATAGCTAAATTAAAATTACCAAGTTTTCTTTCTCATGATATTGAGAAAAATATGATTCAGAAAACACAATAAATATCACCTGTTTTCTCCTAGTAAATAACTTTTATTATAAACATTAAAGACTAAAATTTAGGCTGTATCCCTATAACACAAAAATACCTTCTGCTGTCTTCAGACTAAAAATTTGGTAAAAAGCTTTTTATAAAGCTGGTTAAATTCTATAAAATGTAACACTGTTTTAATTTTTAAAAATCATTGGCATTATATAAAATTTGCAGCCACAAATAGAGTGATTCAATCATAAATAAAAGTTTCTCTTCTTTTAAATTGAATCTGAAATTAGAGTAGTTGCCACCAAACTAGGCTTTATTTAGATTAGTGTCCATAGTAATATACCCAGCATCTCTACTTAGTTAATAAAAAATATAGTTAAAAAAATAAATTGATGTTAGAATATTTATAAAGGTAAGGTTGTTTGAATAAGGCTAGCATATCTTCAGATGATAATTTTAAAGTCTTGACAGAGTTTCACATTTGAATTTTAAACATATAGAAATACTTAAAAGTACTAAAGAGTGAATAAAATTAAGCTGAAAAGGGAGGGGGTTTGACCTCTAAATGAAGGAAAATGCATTGGTTGATATTAACATGCATATGTTTTCCCCTGAGGGTACTATCCTCTGTTTATAGCAGAGGGCAGGAAGCCACAGACTAATTGGTTTAAGTTATAATATGATAGATTATATAGCTATCAAAGCAACTGGAGATTGAGGTAGGAAATACTAGAAAGGGGCAAGTAAATAGAGAATGATGAATAAAATGTGAAAGAAAAGCCAAAGTGAGCAAAATGAAGAATGAAAAAGGGTATGTTCAGAGGTAGAATGAAAGAAAGATAGGAAGGTAGAATGTGGAGGGCTTATATTTAAAAAGTAGTACAAGCTGGGTGTCTGGGTGGCTCATTTGGTTGAGTGTCCAACTCTTGATTTCGGCTCAAGTCGTGATCCAATGGGTCATGGGATAGAGCCCTGCACTGGGCTCCATGCTGAACATTAAGCCTGCTTGAGATTCTTTCTCTCACTCCCTCTGCCTCTCTCCCCTTCTTACATTCTCTCTAAAATTAAATAACAATAATAATAATAACAAAAAAATAAAAATGAGTTAGAAGCAAATAAATATACACATCAAAACATGGAGTCATCTTAAAGCCAGTGTTTAGTGAATCAAATTTAGAACCCAGAGGTATTCTATAGCTTAGTAATTGCTAGATGGAAAACACACAGACAAGCAGTGTGGATGGATGGATGGATGGATGGATGGATGGATTTTAGGGATCATATATCAAATATATTATAGAAAATCCTTGTTTTAAAGAGCATGAAAATAAGTAAAAGTTAAAACAAGCATAAAATAAAATCAGAAGGAGGGCTAACATGATTATAATCCCTATGCACTGATGCATAGGAGTAGCCCAAATCCCAGATCATGAGACTATAGTATAAAATAAATGATATTTCAAATCAAATTTAAATTATTATTTCACTGGGCAGTAACCCTATGTTTTCCCCGAACCCTTACAACAACACTGTAAGGTAATTATTGCACGTAGTCTCGCCAGGGTGTTTTTTTAGACATCCATGTGTTAGAAGGTGGAGAAGGGACAGTAAAGTATTCTCCCCCACCCCCGCCCATCCCCTGTGCCACTGAGGAGGCATTTTAAGATTAGAAAACAAAGATGTGACTCCACACAGTTTACTCAGGGTAATTTACTGATAGGATCAGGTGGACAGTGATTCAGCTGTGCATTTATTCTTCACAGATCTAGAACACAGTCCACAGATTTTACAGAGCAAGGGACACATGGAGGGGTACTGTAGTGACATCAAAGGATTCACATGCATTTCAAAGGGCTTGCATGTGACTAATTGACAGGTAACCTGTAATTAGATCTTGTGGAACCACCACCTATGCATCAGGAAGGGGAAAGACTATGTTTTCTCTCACAGATTTATGGGAGGCCAAAACATGCCTCCCCCCATCCTGGCCTTGGCAGGCATTTCTAAGGTATATGTCTTAATATCCATGGGGACTGGAACACATAGACCCAAAAGAGGTCATCTGCTGAACATGAGTAAGATGGAGAGCCAAAGATAGAGTCATTACTGTCAGCAGCCCTACAAATGTAACCAAGATTTAACATGCCAAAACTGGTGTTTTACTTATTATTATTATATGGATAATGTGCAAATGCATGCACCATTTATGAATTTCCTAGACAAAGCTCTATTTTTTATATTTAATGATTATTATATTGTTGAATATGTTTGGATAATTTAACTTTTAAGCCAGCTAGCTCTGCCTATTTTTGTTTCCACCATAACATTTGGTAAATAAAACTTTGTAGAAGGAAAGGAAATGTTTTCTCTTTGGTGGTCAACATATTCACGATAATGTCATTTAGGAAGCAGGTTAACTTATATGAGATATGGATACTTTGAGTCCGCAGCCTAGGAGGAACTAAACTACTGGTTCATGTGATTGACACCATTAATAATTTTTATTGTGTTTCCTTATTCAGACTATCATAATGCTACTTTGTACTGCATGCTTTCTTTCCTTTACAGTGCCCAATATAGAAAAAAGTCAGGTGAGTTTAAAAGCCCAGTACTAATTAGAACAATTTCCCTATAGCATTTGTTGGCTGGAGATTCAATACTACATTTTCAAATATGTTTCCAGTCTCATGTGAAGGAGTACAATAATCTAATTTTAAATTTTACATATAAAAATATACATCAATGCTTTTAATATAAAGTGTATTATAAAACAATCAGATATGTTTAAAGAATAAATGGTATATACTAATGATGATGGTATATACTAATGTGCATTGATGTACTTAATATAAATATACTTTGGGTGGATATACACAGAAAACTGTATTATTTTTGTCTGTTTTCTCCTATATTTCAAGCACTGTCACATTACCTACTTCTATAGACTGCAAACCTCAAGACCTAAGTGTACAAAATTCTACAATAATTCCTACAATAGTAGGGATAGTAATAAATGTATACCAGTGGTATGCACGAAAAATATAATACTCAAACTGCATGTTAAAATGCTGAAGTATGTGAAAATACTTAAAAATTAATAAAAATTAAGTACGAACATGACATACATACCTATATTATTCAAATTAGCAAAACACATCAAAAAAGTTAAAGATATATAATTATAGTTCTAAGTATTTTGTTGGGTAGCCATTCACAAAGATCACATTCTTTTCGATATAGTAAAACAAGCAGCATTAGATCTATAAATATTCACAATTATTTTTAAAATACAGTTAATTTTTACAAAGTTTGTGTTTCTTCTTTATTTATGAAACCACTCCATAAATTCACTTTCCACTTGCACCTTACTTGCTACTTCACTAAGGCATATTAATATGCAACTATTGTTTTTTTGTTAAGTACCTGCCTTTTTTAAAATTAAGGCTAATTTTTAGAGCATGTTTAGGTTCTCAACAAAACTGAGAGGAAGGTACAGAGATTTCCCATATATCTCCTGTTCCCACATACGCATACCCTCCCCATATTCAACATCCCCCACGACAGTGGTACATTTTGTAAACCTACGTTGACTCATCACAGTCACCCAAAGGCCAAAGCTTACATTACAGTTCACTCATGGTGGCGTATATTCTGTGGGTTTAGACAAATGAATAATGAGATATATCCATCATTATAGAATCATACAGAGTACTTCATTGCCCTAAAAATCCTCTGTGCTCTGCCTATTCATTCACCCTCCCCAAGAGCCTGCCTTTTAAAATGTTTCATTTTTTTTTCAGAGCCAGGAATGTCCTAGTAATCAACAATATAACTACTATTTATTAGCTAGTAATTTGTCTCAAACAGTATGCTCAGTAAATTCCATGCAATAACTTTTTTTTTTCACAATATCCCTGTGAGGCTGGTTGTCATTGCCATCATCGTCGTCGTCATCGTCATCGTCATCATCACCATTATCACTTACATTTATTTAATTTAAAATCAAGATAGTTAATATTCAGTGTAGTCTTGGTTTCAGGACTAGAACCTAGTGATTCATCTCTTACGTGTGACATCCAGTGTTCAGCCCCAGATATACCCTTCTTAATGCCCATCACTCATTTGAAACATTCCCCTACCCATCTCCCCTCTAGCAATGCTATTTGTTCTCTGTATTTAAGAATCTGTTATGGTTTGCCTCCTTCTCTTGTTTTGTATCTTATTTTTCCTTCCATTCCTCCATACTCATCTGTTGTGTTTCTCAAATTCCACATATGAATGAAATCATGTATCTGTCTTTCTCTAACTGATGAAATGGAGCCATTTGAAGATTTTTTTTATAACATGCACAAAACCAAATTAGCTTAAAAGCAACTGAGCCAAGATTTGAATTAATTTTCTCAATTTCAATGTTAAGCTTTTAGCCATTACACCTACTTCCATGCCAAAGCACATTATAAACATTTATCTTGCCTAGACAGTGAGGCAAAGTCTGATGCTGTAGTAACTACTCATCCATCTCTAAGGTTAGAAGACAAAAGGGATTTATTAATTAAGAGCTTTTTACCTAGCAGGAGTACCCTATCTTCATGGAAGCCTTTGAGTTTAACTTTTGATGTAATATTCCTAACCCACTCTAGCTAATAATGCATATATTTGCCAAGTACTGTGAAGTTACATTTAAGTAAAGTACTTTCAGAAACTTTCCATCCAGTTTGTTTTACAATTTTTATTTTTATTTATTTATTTTTTTTTTAATTTTTTTTTTCAACGTTTATTTATTTTTGGGACAGAGAGAGACAGAGCATGAACGGGGGAGGGGCACAGAGAGAGGGAGACACAGAATCGGAAACAGGCTCCAGGCTCTGAGCCATCAGCCCAGAGCCTGACGCGGGGCTCGAACTCACGGACCGCGAGATCGTGACCTGGCTGAAGTCGGACGCTTAACCGACTGCGCCACCCAGGCGCCCCTATAATTTTTTTAAATATATTGAATGGACAGTGTTGGGAGAACAACCTACAGAATGGAGTTATTAGTAGCCTCTCCATCCAGTTTTTAAGAAACTGGAAAATTAAATAAACTTAATTTGAGCATAAACACATGTTCTTTTTAAAGCTATGTTACAAGAAGGTATTCATAAAACTCTCAAGCAAACTTAATTTCATATCTTGTAGGTTGTGATAAAGTTTGTACATTTAGCACTGTTCTAGGAATAAATTAGAGATTCCACTTCTTTTGTAATTGCCAAAAAATTGAAGAGGAAACTGCAAAGAAACATCAATGCTGTAACAGTATAATCTTAAGGAATCAGAGTAAAAACTAAACAAAGGAAGGGCAGTAGTTGAGGAGTTTGCATAAAGTCTGTGGGGCATTTCATATTGAAATGAATTATTAAAGATATGATGGAAATAACTTTTTTTAAATTATATAGAGATAGTATGTGTGTGTATGTATGTGTGTGTATGTATATATATGTATATGTGTGTGTGTGTGTGTGTGTATATATATATATATATATATATATATATATATATATATATTTCTTTATCAACCAAAGGACACTTTTGAGAATGAAAGGGGGCACTATTAAGAATTACATTGGAATGACAGGCATGCAGTGAGAGTGGTCCTAGGTAACCCTGGATCTTTGATCATTCTACTTGAATGTAAACGTACCTCTCTTGTATAGTTGGAGGTCTCTATCTGGAGTCTCTTCTGTGTTCTGGTTGTGTGGAGTATTTGAAGTATACCACACCAGTGATCTTTACATTTCTGTAAATGTTTTTTTCTTTGTAATCCATGCATTGTAAGGATAAGCCTTCTAAGAATTCCCAACATAATTCCAAAATTAAGCCTCTTTGTTGTAAGTTACAGAGAAAAGCAACAATTTCATGCTCCATATAAAATCCCATGTGTTAACCCTAGGCGCAGAGGAGAACTAATTAACCACTTGGTATGTCTATTGTTGGGGTAACCAAGAGAAAGCTTATATGCATTTGCACTGAATTGTCACCTAAATAATATGCACTTGAAAGATTATTTATAGCAGTGAAAAAAAATCAAGTCAGTAGTATCAAATGTTTATGATAAATTTTTAACAAGGGGCCTAGAATTTCAGAGTAAAAGTGTATCTTAAAGCCAGGCTAACAGTATTAATTTATAAGTAAGTAAACTAAAGTGTTTTTTTTTTTAAGTTTACTTTATTTAAGAGAGAGAAAGCAAGTGTGTGAGAGAGTGAGAGAAGGGCAGAGAGAGAGGGAGAGACAGAATCCCAGGCAGGATCCACAATGTCAGTGTGGAGCCTGATGCAGGGCTCAATCTCACACATCGTGAGATCATGGCCTGAATCAAAATCGAGAGATGGATGCTTGCCCAACTAGGTCACCAGGCATCCCAAACAAACTAAAGTTTTAGTCAGTTAAGCGATGTACCAAAATGAAGCAAAAAATTGGTGAAGAGCCTACTAATCTCGACATCGCACATTCAGTGCTTTTTCTACTACAGAAGATTATTCCTAATTAAGTGTATTGGCTATAGTCTTAATTTGCTTTTGTCTTATTTCATCATGAGGAAGTATTAAATATCTAAGGATCTGAATGTTCCATACTGTATATTTTGTTAGTCCCTTCCACGTCCTTTTGTAAATAAAGGGGCATTAGCTCACTATGATCCAAAACAGAAGTTCCTTCCATTTTATGGTCTCTATAAGTAGAAAGGGTTAACTTTTAAAATTCTACAAGGGATCTGAATAACATTGGTCTGTTTCCAGAATTAATAATTCCACAAATTATAATCATAGAATACAGAGTACAATACAGCAGAATTAAAAGTTAAAGCTCAAATGCTGTAATTTCAAGGTATTGATCAATGGTAATTTTTGGCACCTTTGGGTTAGGTTCACTGGCATATGGCAAACAAGCACGGTAGGTTAAATATGAATGATTAATATTAAAGTAACTCAGTTACATAAAAAAGTAACTCAATTATTTTAATTTTCATAGATTTACTAAGCCAATATTTTCTTATTCCCCCATGGTTGGTCTATACTTCTAAGCAACCCATTCATTTGTTTGTTTTTGGAAAATGATATTGCCTCTAATTAGGGCAGAACTAGAAAAAGATTTAATTAGGACAGAGCTAGAAAAAGAACTATCTTTAAATGAACCACTTGCTGAAAAAAAAATAGATCAAATTTCATTTTTCCAGAGGTTTGATTAACCATCAAATAATACTATTTTAATAATCTTTAATAAGACATTATAGTAAAAACAGTATATTTTGACCACTTTTCAATTCTCAAAGACAAGTATGTTGTACTTTCACCTGCCACTTTGAAACATTATAAAATAAAGTTAACAATGAATTAAAATATATTCATATTCTACAGTTCAAATGTCATAGTCTTTTGCATGTAAAAGTCTATATTTACACTGTGTGTGTGTGTGTGTGTGTGTGTGTGTGTGTGTGTGTATGAATACAAAATAAAATGACCTAATATTTGAAAAGTGATTTGGGAGCATTTTAAAGATAATTTCCTTATAGCTTTAAAAATTGTCAGTTACATTGGTTTTTGATATATTTTTCATGATAGTTCAGCAGTATTGGATATTGCATATTTTATTTCTAACTATAGTGAGATAAAAACGTCAGTATTGAAATTGAATTTATGGGAATACTTGGGGCACTTGGGTGGCTCAGTCAGTTAAGCATCATACTCTTGATTTTGGCTCAGGTTATGGTCTCATGGTTCATGAGTTCAAGCCTGCATAGGGCTCTGCACTGAAGGCACAGAAACTGCTTGGGATTCTCTGTCTCCCTGCCTCTCCCTCATGCTTGTGAACACTATCTCTCTCTCAAAATAAATAAATAAACTTAAAACATTTTTTTAAATAAAAAACTTAAGGGAATACAAATATGGGTTAACAAATGAATCCATTTATTTTGAAGTTGGAAATGAAGGCAAAAATCTTTTTTTTTCACCTAACCTGGCCCTGTTTATGAAGTCCAAGGTAACTTAAACAGGTTTCATGTAAGTATGAGGGACTCACCCAACTGCTACTTTATTTCAAATCCACAGTCGTGGGCCACCTAGATGGCTCAGTTGGTTGAGCATCTAACTCTTGATTTCAGCTCAGGTCATGATCCCATGGTGGTGGGATCAGGTTCCTCCTGTGCTCGCTCACTCTCTCCTCTAAAAAAAAAAAAAAAAAAAAAACGGGGGGTGGGGGGGTGCCTGGGGGGTTCAGTAGGTTAAGCATCTGACTACAGCTCAGGTCATGATCTTGTAGTCTGTGAGTTCAAGCCCCTCATTGGGCTCTGTGCTGACAGCTCCGAGCCTGGAGCCTGCTTCTGATTCTGTGTCTCCCTCTCTCTCTGCCCCTTCCCTGCTTGCTCTCTGTATCTCTCTCTCTCTCAAATATAATAAACATTAAAAAATAAATTTAAAAAAAAGTGTGTTTCACATCCACAGTGGAGACTTCACTGAAGATTTTAGTGCTTCTCTTCTTCCTTTTACTACCTTTTGTTGTTGTTGTTGTTGTTGTTGTTGTTGTTGTTTTCCTGGAGATGTCCCTGGAGGAAAGTTATCTGCAAGAGTAGGGAATTAGACAAGCCCCTTCCAAATGGACCTCTTGGGAAACAAAGTCTTTGACCTTCAGGAATGTTCTATGATCACAAATCCACCACACTTCAAGGTAAATCTTTTTTGGCATTTGATAGATTTGTAAATTTATTGAAACAAATCACATGTTAACAAGTAATCAGACTTCATTAGGATTCTTCACTAGGATTTACAATGCTCTGAATGTGTAACCCCTTTTATAAAGATTTTGACATTTTAAACAAAGGGATAATCAGATATCTTGGTGAGAAATGTTTTCTTGTTTTATGTGTTGAATAGTTGTTACCAGTACCAATTTCCATTCTGTCATTACTTCCCTAAACCTTTACATGCAAATACATACATGCACACATACACAAATGGATAACCCGCAAACATGGTTGTGTATCATTTGACCCTTCCCTAGGTTCCTGGGAGAAAGAGTATTGACAAAGAAAAGATTTAGTTCACAGTAACTAAATTTTTTTAAAAATCTCATCATCTAAAGTTCAGCTCAAAGAAAGAATAATTACAATGATGTACTACAGGGGCCACTGTTTATATGTTGATTCCTTCTTCAGTAACTAACCAAATTCGTCCATCACCATAAATAGCACATATCCCACAAAATAAGATATTAGAAAGAATAGATTTGAATACTTATCTTTTGAAGCATATCATATTTAAATCAATATCTTCATCTTAAAGTGTTTGATTTTCCCTGATCTTCGAAACTTTCAGTTAAAGCACAGGTGTAAGTGTCCAGTCATTCCTGATTCAGTTGAAAAGGGGCATATATCCTTTCTCCACAGTGCCCATCTTATGTATGTCAGAGTTCCCAGAACACTTATATTGTGTTGGATAAATTTGGATAATTACAGCTTTATATTTAATTGTAAATGTGGACTATAACCTGAGAAAATGAAATTACATAGTAAGAGTGGGGGTTAATTTTTATCACAAAATGGCATGATTAAAGATGCAGAAGTACCCAAAAAGGACTAAATACCAAAAACAAAACAAAACAAAAACAAAAACCAACCAAACAATAAAAACCCTGCCTTATTGGGTCTTGGTAAATCACTATTTATTATGCAACCCTCTGATCATTCTAAAAAGAAAATAGCTAAAATAAGAAAATTCAAAATTCAAAAGTCTTCTATATCACTTCTATATAAATTATATATATGGTCATAGTCTTTTGTTCTAACGTCATAGTTAGAGAGAGAGAGAGAGAGAGAGAGACAAAGACAGAGAGAGAGAGAGAGAGAGAGAGAGAGAGAACTGTATTTCTCCTACTGATACTTGATAAATTCTCCACACATGGGAATTTTGCCACAGAATCTTCAAGTAGGTTTCCTTGAGTCTCTATCTTAGCATCTGTTTTCCTAAGTGGCCATGGCTAGTAATTTTAATTCTATCCTGAAGAACGCAGGTACTATATTTTAATTTTGTTGCATCCATCTAAAAATTGTATCAAGTTTTATTCTAGCAAAAGTCAGATCAGCTGATGCCAGCAAACCTTGGTTTCAGGCATTGTTAGGTAGGATCAAGTCTATTCTTTACTTAAGGGCTAGAGATGCCCTACTTCTAAAACCCCCTTCTCAGGTTCCAGTAGAATGTCCTGATGTTCAATGAGGTGTCTCCACTTTGGCTATTCCCATGTCCATAATCTCCCCACAAGATGATGCCTCCAGAATAAGCATTCATCACACTGCCCTCGTTAGCTCTTCGCTGCCTGGCCTCCCAAATCTCCCTCAGTGCATGCACAGGTTAGTATCTAGGCAGAGCCTTAAAGGAGACCCTGTGCAGTGCTCTAGATCTGCTTATCTGCCCAACTCCTTCACCTCTGGTGTCCTTTCTTCCAAATTCCAGCACAGTCAGCAGCCCCAGCCCCTGAGCATCTACTAGTTAGACTTGACTTTTAGGCTCCAATCCCCATGTCACAATTTGGGTGGTGACCCCCCACAGAAAGCAAGGGTGTTGTCCAATGCCTGATAAACAGGTGGTTCATGTGTGCTTATAGTCTTTGCTTTTCAGATATTATGGCAGAAGGATATGTGTAATACCTGCCACTCTATCAAGTCTCCACCTGAAGTTGTCTGCCTTTGAGGCTTCTTTGCTTCCTTTTATCCTCCTCTGATTTGTGTCTTTAGCAAAAATTTGGAAACCATGCATGTGTTTGTATTATTAAAATCTGTGATTTTATAACCATGATTTCCCAAATCACTTTAAAAATTGCATTACTCCTGATAACTTCCATTTTAGATAAAATATTTAACATGATTTTACTTTTTCTTTTTCTCTTCACCAATGGAAGAGTTTGTTTTACAAGCAAAACTAATATAGCTTTTATTAATGGAATTAGTGGAATTTCCTCCAGGGATTATCTATAGCATTTGTATTGTCTCACATTTTAAGAGTTTTAGATATTGTTTTATCTTCATAATCAAAATTATTCCTTCCTACCATATTTTCCCATTGGTGAATGGTCTGTCACATGAGATAAAGTATGAGAAAGCCTGGCCTAGCACAAGCATTCCTTGAACAATATCCATCGTTACTGTCATCATAATCATTGTCATCATCATTAAATGGCACCACAATCATCAGCAACATCAAACTTTCTCGAGCTGCAAATTGCCTTTTGAATTCATTTATCAATTACAAAGATGATAGATCTAACTCTTTTGGAAGAAACTGATTTTTCTCTCCCCTTGTCTTTCTCTCTGTCTCTCTGTCTCTCAGAACATTTTGACAATTAGTTGGCTATACAAATAAATAATAGTAGTAGAGGAACAGACAAGTTGTATATATATTTTTTGCAGTACTGTGATTCTAAGGGCTAAAAGTTTCTGTAAGGTTATCTGATTTATGACCTACTTTAGAAAATTTAAGAAGCATCAAGTGTCACTATAAAGTCACTATCTAATTCTGTTGCAGAGATAATTCACAGCATCTATAAATCACTGTGATTAGTTTAAAATAAAAACACAGGTCTTCTATTCAAAGAGAAATACTGCCTAAAATAGGAAGCAATCTTATATACTTATAGTGACTTTGACCATAACACCAAGGACTTTGAACCTAAATTATCATTAAGAACTTTTCCTGACCCAATTCTCTCAAAAAGCGTTGCAGTTAGGAGTGTGTAAGTGATTTACAGCTGGATTCCAATCTGGTTTTATGTCAAAGACCAACCTTAATTAATGGGAATAATGAGTTTCAAGATTCCTAGAATTGGAATGCCATGTCCTACCTACCTTTCCGTAGTACTCATTCCATGTATAGGCTGGAGGAAACAAGGAATAAGTTTTAGACTTGGTATCAGTGATATGAGGAAGACTAAGACAAAAAAGTATGTTGATAACCATTTGTCTTTTCGTTGTTCTTCTATAAAGATTTTATTATATGTCAAAGATGATTTACTAAGCTCTTTTCCCATATATGTAAGTTTCCTGGAGATACAGTTGTGTATCCAACAACAAAACTGTACCACTTACATAAAATAAGTATGGAAATTCCATAAATAAAGGTTCAAAAGAAAATAGAAACGGCTTAGAAGTCCAAGTCAGGGGTGGAATATATGTGCAGACTTAAAGTTATGAATGCATTTACATTTTTAAAGAAGCTTAAATCAATTCTCTTTATACCTACCTGTCACAATTTGGGTTTAAGGTTTCTAAAATATGGTGTGAGGAGTGCTGGCCATGTATCCCTTGTAATACATGTTGTTGTTCCCATCTTAGTGATGATATAATGAATCATGTTCATAATAAATCATCAAAATAGCTTTCTCTGGTGGAGCTCAGGTTCACACTTTAGCATTTGATTCTTTAAACAGCCTATGGATTCATGGGCGGAGAAGACCCTTTTGAGGTTGGTGTTGTAGTTCTCAATATAACCTGATAATAGAATATAAACAAATATGGACACCAAAGAAAAGTAGATTTTTTTTTAAATTTTTTTTTCCAACGTTTATTTATTTTTGGGACAGAGAGAGACAGAGCATGAACGGGGGAGGGGCACAGAGAGAGGGAGACACAGAATCGGAAACAGGCTCCAGGCTCTGAGCCATCAGCCCAGAGCCTGACGCGGGGCTCGAACTCACGGACCGCGAGATCGTGACCTGGCTGAAGTCGGACACTTAACTGCGCCACCCAGGTGCCCCGAAAAGTAGATTTTTGAATGTGAAAACTTATCCCAAAATCTTTCCTCAAATTGGAAAAAACTAAAGCTTACATGTACAATACAAATTGTACCCTCTGCACCCTCATATATAACTTTAAAGAGATGATTATGATTATCTTCAAGTTTTCCTCTAGCTCAAACATTCTATAATTTTATGAAAAATTTAATTATACAAAATTGAAATCCTTTTTTACTGAGATGTAAGATTTTTTTTCTTCTTTTTTTTTTAAGTTTTATTTATTTATTTTGAGAGGGTGAGAGAGAGAGAAAGAGAATGAAAGGGAGGGTGGGGGTCAGAGAGAGGGAGAGAGAGAGAGATGATCCCAAGCAGGTACCACACTGTCAGTGCAGAGCCCGATGTGGAGCTCGAACTCACGAGCTGTGAGATATGACCTGAGCCAAAATCAAGAGTTGGATGTTTAACCAACTGAGCCACCTAGGCACTCCTCTTCTTCTTTTTTCTTAATTTTTTTTTTTCAACGTTTATTTATTTTTGGGACAGAGAGAGACAGAGCATGAACGGGGGAGGGGCAGAGAGAGAGGGAGACACAGAATCGGAAACAGGCTCCAGGCTCTGAGCCATCAGCCCAGAGCCTGACGCGGGGCTTGAACTCACGGACCGCGAGATCATGACCTGGCTGAAGTCGGACTCTTAACCGACTGCGCCACCCAGGCGCCCCTCCTCTTCTTCTTTTTTAATGTTTATTTATTTTGAGAGAGAGAGAGAGAGAAAGAGAGAGAGAGAGAGAGAGAGAGAGAGAGAGAGAGAATCCCAAGCAGATACCACACTGTCTGCACACAGCCCCAAGTAGGCCTCAATCTCATGAACCATGAAATCATGACCTGAGCTAAAATCAAGGGTCGGAAGCTTAACCGACTGAGCCACCCAGGGGCCCCCAGACTTAAGCTTTTCTAATAAGAATTTTATCTCCTAGAATATATTAGTTGACACAGAGTTGGAATCTGTTTTCCAAAGAGTCTTAAAAATCATGATGAATACTTGTCATTCTGGGATTTTTCAGATGTAACTGCCATTTTCCAGCTATGTTATATGTAAAAATCTCTCCTAACATATCTAAGATATAATACCTTACAAATAGAAGGGACACAGGGGTGCCTGGGTGGCTCAGTCGGTTAAGCGTCTGACTTTGGCTCAGGTCATGATCTCATGGTTCGTGAGTTTGAGCCCCACATTGAGCTCTGTGCTGACAGCTCAGATTCTGTGTCTCCCTCTCTCTCCTCCTCCCCCACTCGCACTCTGTCTCTGTCTCTCTCCCCCACCCCATCTAAATAAATAAACATTAAAAAAATTTAGAAGGGACACATAATTTGCTTGTGTAGGTACAGAGATTCTTTTCAAATGATGTATTAGTTTTGTGTTGCTGCCATAATAAATTATCACCAATTCAGGGGCTTAAAACAATGCAATTTTTTTTTTTTAATAATTGTTTAGGTCAGAAGTCAGACATGGGTTAAAAGCAAATGTGTTAGATGGCTACATTCCTTTCTGGAAGCTCTAGGGGAAGATGTGTTTCTTTGTTCATTCAAATTATTGGCAGAATTCAGTTCTTTGCTGTTACAGAACTGAAGTCCCTGTTTCCTTGTGGAAGCATCGTTCTCTGTTGTCCACCAGATGCCTTTGCTTGTGCCCTCCTTCCACCATCTTCAAGGCCAGCAAATCCTGTCCAAATTCATCTCCAGCTTTGAATCTCTACAGTTTCTTGTCTTGTCATCTCTTTCTGACTCTGTATGTGAAAGTTTTTCTCATTTTAAGGATTCAAGAGATTAGACTGGGCACACTTGGATAATCCAGGATATATCCCTATCTCAATATCTAAATGCTTAATCACACATCTACAGCGCCCTTTTTGGCAAGTAATATAATATATTGACAGGTTCCAGGAATAAGGGCATGGGCAGCTTTGAAAGGCCATTTTTGTACCTACTACAGGTAGTCTTTCAAAGATCTTACAGTTCTAATAACTGTGATCGTACAATATTGCTCCCTTAATAATCTCTCAACTTGCTGAGGAAACTCATTCTGTACCCCAACTTCTTGAAGCTCCTTTCAGTAATGTTCAAAGAGATGTTTTCTTCTTGCTCTAAATTCCATTTGGACTAAACTTTTAATGCCCGTTTTTCACTTATTGCATTAAACTTTGTTTTTTTTCTTACATCTCCACACAAGTATACTAACACCTATGTTTTTTTTTTCACATTTCATACAGAGTAAATATTGTAGCTATGTAGTGATTAAGTCTTTCAGCTGTGTTATTTGTCTATGTTCAAATCTAGCTCGCTCAGGTGACTTAGCTTCCCTTGACCCCAGTTCATTCATCTGTCATATGAGGGTAAAAATCATATTTATCTTATAAATAATGCTTTTGGTTAATAATAAATAAAATTAAGTGTAATAGACAATTAGCAAGATTTGGAAGAAACTTGGGGAAATCCTTATACCTAATGAAAGCAAATTAATTGTTAATTGATTAGCATATGGAATTAACTGAAAAGTTATATAAAATGTATACATTCCATTTGATAAAATAGGTTTTTATAATTTGTGGCTTAGAGAGGTCATGCTCTTTAAATCATTACATATAAAACCAGTGAAAGAGAAATAATTAAATCACAGTCCTCTTAACTTCTGTGGTGATAGAGCTTTCTATCATAAATCATCCTGCGTCTTTGATTTAAATATATATTCATGTAGTTTCAAAATGTTAATGCCTAAGGTTATGAGAAGTCTAAATTTTCAGTAGTTTTTATTTAGTTTGATTCTCCAATATTGCTCACACTGATTTTTGTTTGTATATTTTAGTTCACCTTGTTTCATAAAGAATTTAAACAGTCCACAATATACAAGAAGCATTTTAAGATAATATTGCTTACAATGGTGTTAATAATAAAGAGAAATAGGAATGAAAAATGTTTAGAACTAGTAGAAATATCAACTTATGTATAATAATCTGTTTTCCATAGTCGAAATGAGACAATAAATCCATAACCTTATGTAATTGTCCATGTACGTGAAAAATACAGTTATTACATCTTCTAGAATGTAACTCTCTAAAGGTAGGGTTGGGTGTCTGTTTTGCTCTTAGTTGAGCATCCTGCACTTCAAACAGTTCTTGACACATAATATGTGCTCAATATACGTTTGTTGAATAAATGTTTGAAAAGGTTTTTCTTCTCTGAAAAACACCTATAAGAAAGAACAAATCTTAAATTGATATGTGTGGCTTAGGCCAAATACACAGTGGAAAGTTTTCTAATACCTGAGAAAGTGTGTTACCTGTCATCTCTTGATAAATAACATCCACAAATGCTATTTATCTCAATTGAATTTCTGAGGAATTTTGTGTTGCAGTTAGCTTAAGTTTGTTTTCTTGGTCAGTTACATACCAGGCAGTTACTTTTTGGTGTCCTTCTCTCCCATTCTGGTTTTACTGAGCTTTATTCCCTGATGGCTCTGGAGTACAGGATTGGAAAAATTGACTGTTAAATTTAAGGTATCGTTTATGACATATGGTAATATTGTTATTAGCAGTAAAATTATATCCCTTAGGTTTATTAATAAACGATGTTGCCTCTTCACTTTAGGAATTTTCTAACCCGAAATAAAATGAGTTTTTATATACAGTTTAAAAAATTGTTTTGAAAGAGGACATACCTCTCTAGGCATAATATTTGAGTGAATTATGAGTTGCTATTTACTTATTTATTTATTAACGATCTTTCTCTTCAATCATGATGGTACAATTTATTTGTTCCTACAGGTGCTAAAACTCTAGACTTGCAAAAATTTGGGAATAAAAATAGTTGTGGTGAGGAAGGAAGATATGGTGAGAAACGTAGAACATGAGGCAATAATGTTTCAATCATTCTGAGCAAAGCCATTAACTTTTCTTTTTATTTTACCAGCCCAATTAAAGGAATCAAAGGGTTGGGTTGTCGTACCAGAACTCTTACAGAAAATGGACAGTATCTTCTCTGTTGCAAGTGCAGGAAGCTTGTGTGGTTCATTTTGGTTTTCTGGTCTCTATAGATAAGTTGCCTTGTAATACTAGCTCAACTAGTGCAAAGAGAAGAAAAGAATATAAAAACAGAAGCAACAGGAAACCCTCTGTCTTGCCTGTTTAGTCTCCCAGTAAAAAATCATCACATCTATTCATAAACTAACGCCATCCCTGGGCCTAAACCACTTGTAACTTCACCACTAGATGAGATTACAGTGTAAATCATACCAATTTGAATCCCACAATTTAATCACAATCTCTCAGAAAGGCCTCTGTCTGAGGAGAAGGGCCTAAAATCTAGAAGTCTGAAGTAAGGGCATATTTGGAGTCTCCAGGTAGACCGTGGTTAAGAAACAAACAAACTTTACTATCTCTGTTTTTCTTTTCTGAAAAGCAAGAGGCCTCCAAGGAGTACAATGAGAGTAATTCTGTCTATGATAGTTTACAGTCATCCAGAAGCCTAAGGTTTTACAATAAAAGATGACTCCCTCGCCTTCATTGATGAATGGCTATAATTTTCTATCGGACACTCTGAATCGGCTGCCCTGCCAGAACAGGGAAAAAAGCTCTCTAACTCTGAATTGAAGGTATAATTCTAAAATATAAGACTTTACTGTGCAACAATAACGTATTTTCTAGGAACCCTTGACATACAAGGAGCTGTAGAGAAAAATAACAAGATAGGTATTTACAGAGCGCAGGCATTTAGATAAATGTATAAATCCCATTATAAAGAACAAAATGATAACGAGATAAGGAAATAAATATTCAAAACACAGTAGTAAGAAATTCAGTAAGAAATGACCTCCAAACAAAGCTGTGGTGTCCTGAGACACAATCAGTCAAAGCATCTTAAGTGTCTATTTTCTCAATCTTGTAATAAAAAAATATGGTGACGGAGGGCATGCTCCGACTTCTACACAGCCCCAAATCTCACATTCTATTTTAAAGAACGTACAGCATACAGTAGGTAGATATTTGATAAATGCCTAAGTATGAGCATGGTTATTTTACCATAGGATAAATAATACCTCTTATTTTGGTGCTAATAAATTGTCTTTTTGGTTATTGTTGTTCCTTCTCCATGTCATGGTGCCCCTGAGTGTAGTTATTTCTCCCTATTTTAAGGCATCCCAACTTAATTTATTCATTCCTTTTATTCTGAGAGGTCAGCAGCAAAGCTGTTTTTTAAAGTAACATAGCATGAACATTAGTAACTGCATTGCATTTAAGAGATCTATATTATTTTTTTTAATTCAAAAGTTAGAAATTTGGTCTAATTAATGTCGTCATCTTGCAATTTGGATATGACTATTACATTGTAATGCATCAATATTGGCAGCTACTGAATAATTTGCCCATTCAGTGAACAGAAAGAAGCAATCTTAACTCCATTTGATAATATACATATTTCCAAGACAGTTCTAATGCTGAATAAACAATAATATAACTGAGATGAGTAATCAAGAAAAATGACTGAGTTTCTGTCCATAAATTGTTTTTTTAATAGTACTTTTGTGTAGAAAGTGTCAAGGCTTCTATGTTTCTGCTCAATGAATCCTTTCAACTTGGATTCCAGTAAAAAAATATTTTTCCCAGAAAAATCGGAAGTGACGGAAATGAACTAATGCATTGAAGATACCTCTATCGTTTTCCTCCTGTGCTTGAGTTGGGAAATGGCCACTGTGTAGTTGCAGTGGAGATAAGTCCCCAGGAACCGTGCTTTCAGCATTTCAGGAATTTGAATTCAGAGTTTAATTTCTCAGAACGTTTTCTCCAGGAAGAATTTTAACATCTCAAAGACTTCACCTGAGTGCTTAATCCTGCATAAAACCCAAGGAGAAAGGAAAGTGTCGCTCCAAATCTAGATCACATTCTTCGAGATCAAAGTCTAGATCACGTTCTAGTTCTTGATCAAGATCAAGATCACATTCTAGAAAGAAGAGATACAGTTCTAGGTCTCGTTCCAGGACATACTCAAGATCTCATAGTAGAGATCGTATTTATTCTAGAGATTATCGTCGAGATTACAGAAATAATAGAGGAATGAGACGGCCTTATGGGTACAGAGGAAGGGGCAGAGGGTATTATCAAGGAGGAGTTAGATACCATCGAGGTGGTTATAGACCTGTCTGGAATAGAAGACACTCTAGGAGTCCTAGATGAGGTCATTCACGTTCCAGGAGTCCAAAAAAAAAGATTCGTTTCTTCTCAAAGATCCTGACGCATATCTCACCAGTCATATAGATCTTCTAGGTCTCCAAGATCATCCTCTTCTTGTTCTTCATCCCCATATAGCAAATCTCCTATCTCTAAAAGACAAGGGTCTCAGGAGAAACAAACCAAAAAAGCTGAAGGGGAGCCCCAAGATGAGAATCCTTTGAAAAGTAAATCACAGGAGGAACCAAAAAATACATTTGAACATGATCCATCTGAATCTATTGATAAGTTTCATAAATCATCAGCCACATCTGGTGATACTTGGCTTGGCCTTTCAGCTTATGATAATAGTCCCAGATCTCCTCATAGTCCTTCAACGATCACTACACCACCTAGTCAGAGTTCATCTTGCTCTGATGCTCCCATGTTCAGTACAGTTCACTCTGCAAAAAAACAAAACAAAACAAAACAAAACAACAACAACAAAAAACACCCCCTCTCAGCATTCACATTCCATTCAGCATAGTCCTGAAAGGTCTGGGTCTGGTTCTGTTGGAAATGGATCTAGTTGGTACAGTCCTTCTCAGAATAGTCCAATTCATCATATCCCTTCACGAAGAAGCCCTGCAAGGACAATGACACCACAGAATGCTCTAAGAGATGAAGCTAGGGGACATTCTTCATTTTATCCTGATGGTGTAGATCAGGAAACTGCAAAGACAGGAAAATTCTTAAAAAGGTTCACAGATGAAGAGTCTAGAGTATTCCTTCTTGATAGGGGTAATACCAGGGATAAAGAGGCTCCAAAGGAGAAAGGATCAGAGAAAGGGAGGGCAGAGGGAGAATGGGAAGATCAGGAAGCTCTAGATTACTTTAGTGGTAAAGAGTCTGGAAAACAAAAGTTTAATGATTCAGAAGGGGATGACATAGAGGAGACAGAGGACTATAGACAGTTGAGGACGTCAGTCCTTGCAGATCAGGGTAAAAAAAATGCTACTACATCTCACCAGAATACTGAAGAGGAAGGACCCAAGTACAAGTCCACAGTTTCACTGAAAGGCAATAGAGAAAGTGATGGATTTAGAGAAGAAAAAAAACTATAAACTTAAAGAGACTGGCTACGTAGTGGAAAGGCCTAGAGCTGCAAAAGATAAGCACAAGGAAGACGACAAAAATGCTGAGAGAACAACAGTAAAAGAAAGAAACTCAGTCACTTGAGCAGGTAAAGTCTGAAAAGCTCAAAGACCTCTTTGATTACAATCCCCCTGTACACAAGAATCTGGATGCATGAGAAAAGTCTACCTTCAGAGAGGAGAGCCCACTTAGGATCAAAATGATAGCCAGTGATTCTCATTGAGCTGAAGTCAAACTCAAAATGGCACCCGTTCCACTTGATGATTCTAACAGACCTGCTTCCTTGACTAAAGACAGGCTACTTGCTAGTACACTTGTGCATTCTGTCAAGAAAGAACAAGAATTCCAAACCATCTTTGACCACATTAAGTTGCCACAGGCTATCAAAAGCACTTCAGAGTCATTTATTCAACACATTGTGTCCTTGGTTCATCATGTTAAAAAGCAATACTTCAAATCAGCTGCAGTGACTCTAAACGAGAGGTTCACTTCATATCAGAAAGCCACTGAAGAATATAGTGCCAGGCAAAAGAGCCCTGAGATACACAGGAGAATTGACATCTCTCCAAGTGCCCTGAGGAAGCATACTCATTTAGCAGGAGAAGATAGAGTTTTTAAAGAAGAAAATCAAAAGGGAGATAAAAAATTAAGGTGTGATTCTCCTGATCTTTGGCATGACATTGATCATTGGAGAAAAGAAAGAAAGAAAGAACGGGGGATTCCAAGGACTCCAGGGAATCCAGTGGATCGAGAAAGCAGGAAAAGATTCCAAAAGATTACAAGGAATACAAATCTTACAAAGATGACAGTAAACATAAAAGTAGAAAGCAATATCATTCTCGATCCTCATCATCTTCAGCATCACCTTCTCCCAGTTTTCAAGAAGAAAAGGAGAGTAAGAAGGAAAGAGAAGAAGAGTTTAAAACTCACCACGAACTGAAAGAATACTCAGATTTTGGAGGAGTTAGCCGACCACGAGGAACCTTTCATGATGACAGAGATGATGGTGTGGATTATTGGGCCAAAAGAGGAAGAGGTCATGGTACTTTTCAACATGGCAGAGGGTGCTTTAACTTCAAAAAATCAGGTAGCAGTCCAAAGTGGACTCATGAGAAATACCAAGGGGATGGGATTGTTGAAGATGAAGAAGACACTATGGAAAATAATGAAGAAAAGAAGGACAGATACAAAGAAGAAAAGGAATAGTAAATCTGGAGTGAGATTGCAACAGAGAGAAGAACTTGCACCCACCTTTTTTTTTACCTGATTTTTGTTTTCAAATAAGAATATAAGCATTTTACTTAAACTTTACTGTTTGCAAGGAGTCAATAGAAATTTTGTTTTAGGTCTTCAAATATCTTGAAAAGTAGTAGACTGTATGTTGAAAGTTGTACTGAAATAAAGTAGAAAATTGTTACGTACCATAAAACAAAATTATTTTCCCCCAAACAAAAGCAGAATATTACTATACCAGTGGATAAAACACGTGGTTCTCTAATAAAATAGATGAACAGTTGAGCTCATATACAGGATTTATGGGAGTTTATATGGGGCACATAGGGAGATCCTATGTTTATATAGAGAAACAGGCCAGTGATAGATAACCAGGGACACTCACTGCAATCAGAGGTATTTGCTTTGATTGTGTGCTTATGAGGAGTAGCTTGTGGTACAAGACAGATTATTCCCAAGATATGCTTTGATGTCCACTTACCACATCACCACATAAAGAAGGCAGGCAATTTGTTCCTAATGTAACTAATAAAAAAGGCATCACAATTTTAAGATTTTTGAATAAGCACTACTTAACAATGTAATAGTGCAGTGTACTTAAATTCACCTTTGAACAAATTCATTGAGAAAAATTAAGAATGTGAACCCTAACAAGGAGACATGAAAGTATAAATTCTTAGAATAGAAAATCTCTATCAAACATAGATAAAAATCATATTAACCATATTTAGTTTGCGTCTCTATTGTTGTGTTAAGAGACTATATTTTATCCTTGGGGTTAGGTGATTTACTCACTTTACCAGCCATTGACAGGAAATTAAGACCTTACAACAAAATCTTAATCTTTAGTATTTAAAAACAGATATTTATACTTAAAGCAAATTTACAATAGTTCAATGTAGTTTTCATTCAATAAAGTTAATTCATTGTCAAAAACATTTTTTTTTCAGAAAATTATCACTTGATCTGACCTAAGCAAACATCTATTTCATCCTGGTTCCTATCACAGGATGGATCCTGTATGGAATATGTAACAGGAATGTCAAATTGTTCAGTGACCTAGCTTAATTAGACTCAGTTTTTAAGCCACTGTGGTGCTGTTTCACATGTCAGTGCCTTCAATTTGCTATTCCTTCTCTTGGAACTTTCTCCTTGTTTTTGTTCTATGTTTACAACTCAGTTCATCCTCAAAAATTTTATTAAAACTCGTGTTTATTTTTTTGCTACTCTGCTCTCCTATGTATAATTGACCAACATTCAGCCTCTGTATTTCTGTTCTTCAAAAGTGCTACCTATTATTTCAGATTTCAAGCATTAATATATGTGTGTTCGATATATAACAAATGCAACATATGCTATATTACAATATTTGTATTATGTTTTGTATTTGTTGCATATTATACATTTTATGTTTAAACATCATGTATTCTATATTGCATGAACATTTACATATGAATTTCTAATATTTAGAAAGAGTCATAAGTAAATACCAGAAAGTAAACACCAGAAACAGACAATTTCAAAGTGGGACACAGTAAATTGAGTGATTTTTTTGTCTTGCTCAGATGAAAAATTTGAAATCCAAATGTAAATGGAAGTACTAAATATGGAGAAAAAAATGAATTTATCTGTTATCTTCTATGTTGAAGTTAGTATCCAGTGCTGGTCAGATGCATTTGTTTTGGAACACATGTAATGTGCACAAGAACAGAAGGAAATCACATGGAGAACTGCCACAATTACAGTGATTGTTCATTCGCTATCGAAGCACCTTGAGAGTTTGTGTTAAGCCCAAATACTAAAATGACTCCTGTATCCAAAATACGTATCCAAAGCAAGAAGAAAGAAAACTTAAAGGCATTCTTCAATAAGGAATGAAAAATGAGGCCTGGGGCTCTCTTTGAGGGAAGGATAGTTTCTTCTCTAAAATACCGCTCAACTACCAGATAGATCACATAGTAGGATTACCTAAAAGCTACTGAAAACCGAACTCACATCAGTGAGGCTCAGGAACTAAAGCTCCTGAGATTGATAGGTAATCAAGCACAGCAAGCCTTAGACTTGGAGTGGAGGGACATTTTTCTTTTCTTGTTGTGCTAAAAATTACCCCAGGGAAGAATAGGGCCTCCTGAGAAACAGTATAGGAAAGTAAAAACAAAACACCACATTCCACAATCAAGTGGAAATATTATGTACCTAGAACTACAGAATATTTCGGGATTGTACTTTTTCTGTTGCCTTGGATTTATATAGCCACTATTTGCAGTAAATTTTTACAAAATGAATAACTTTGTTTTAATGGGAAAACTATATTCTTAAAAGTATAATACAATGCTTGGGGCTTACTCTTTATAGCCAGTATACTTTAAAAATAAAATGTTCCTGCAAAAATAAGTTAAGTTATAAATCATTATGCAAAGTTAGAGAATTCAAAGCTGTTACACCCAAAACTGCATGTGAGGAGCAATGAGTGATGGGGGGATTTGGGGAGGAATACATAAACCTAAATTCTTCCTTTTCCCTTACCGTGTTAGAGGCATACAGACTATGATAAGCCACTGGTGGAAACTGGAAAAAAACCAGGATAGTGCTGAAGTTCTGACTCTTTAGGTGATAAATGATGGTCTTGGGGACAAATGTGGATATAAAGGGTAGAGAGGCCAGAGAGGAGAAACAAAGCTGAATATAGATAAAAGTCCTGAATGGAGCCAGATGGGTAAAGCACTAATCCCTCCATTGGGGAAATAACTCAGATGACTATGGTTATGCCGTTGGGTTGGGCTGGGCTGGCACTGCTAACTTGTTTATGTCCTCCTGTACTGTTTCTACGAATGCTGACAGGATTGGAGATGGGTATAGTTTGTACTGAGAAGTCTTCCTCCCTTCTTATTTCTGTGTATATCCATGTTGTCCCCTATGAGCCTCAAACCAGAGGTCAGAGCTTCCCAAGCTGAATTCTATAAAATTTAAGAACAAAGAAGGCTCCCTCCTCTTCTACTACTGCTTACTAATCCACAACTAACTATAGATCTCATCAGGCAGACTCACCTGATGATGGAGCAATCCCTCACTGAACTTAAATAGTCAAAAAATGAATACAAGACATTTATGAAGGAGGATCAAGAAACACAGTCCAGAGACTGAGTATTGCTGTGGTCAAGGAACACAGACTCCAAAACCTGATAAATAACATGTTTAAATTTCTTTTCCTACTGTTTACTAATTTAGGAGCTTTAGAAAATTACTTAATGTCTCAGTGTCTCAATTTTTTATCTATAAAAAATGAATTGCTATGTCTAGCTGAGAGAGCATTTTTGAAGAATTAAATGAATTGATTTTTATAGAAAGCCTTTATAACACTCTGTACATACAAAGTATTCTATATGCTAGATTTTGTGGTGCCCTAGCAAAATAGTTGAAGTGGAGAATCAATAAAAATAAAAGCCAAAGCCTCTAGATAGACAACAACATGATATACTCAGGAAAGAGAATTAGAAAATCATCAGTCTTTTCAGATGCAATATTGAAAATAACAAAAATCACTGAACCAATATTGGACTATTGTAACAAATTGCCATTGATTTAAAAATAAATTACCTAGCTGTGATGTCATTCAAAAGAGGGTAAAATACATTTTTGGATACTCAAGTATTCAGAAAACAAAGCATTCTTGTAGTATTTTTGAGAATAATCTCAATAAATGATTTTTTTTCAATAAATGCTTTTTAAAAAATAAATTTAAATTTATAAAAATGTTATTCCAGAAATTGTGGAAATAAAGTAGATGAATAACATGAAAGAACAATATATAGTGGAAAATATTACAACATAGTAAAATGATGAAATTTGAACTCTAATATATGCTAAAGGTTGGATTATTAAAATTTTTTTGAAGATTCATGGAAGACACAAGACACAATAACAACAACAACTCACTAAAAATATCTTGATGAGGTTAAAGATGCAAGTTAAAATATATTAGGGAGGGTCATAGTCATATTTTCAGTGTTATCAAGTTAATAAAAAAATATTTTCATTGACAGGAGCACCATTGACTGATAATTTCCAGCTGCAGCCCCTTTTAGTCCACCATGGAGTTCTAGCTGAGACCACTCTAGCCTTGACCCAATTCTAAGAGATTAGAGACCTCTTTAGTAGGTGACTTTGCTTGGTGACTTCCAGTAGCCTTCTCCACCAAAACATGCTCAGGACTCTGAATAACTGAAGACTGGAGAAAGATAGGCATCTAGACATTTTTGGAACGTCAGCACCAGGTATTGGCACTCCCGCACAAGCTAGCCTCAGAGTGCAGACCTCTGAAGTTCAAATTCTGAGAAGAAATAATCGAATTACTGGGCCTGGGTGTGATGTATAACCCTAGGTCTGATATTCATCCCTGAATCAATCAGCCATGCTTGGGATGAAGCCCCTGGCAGGGGTAATGAGAAGATTATGCTTTGTTATCCACTATAAATATGATTGTCACACATCTATGCATAGAGGGTTCTTTATTTAAAAAAAAAAGGAGACTCTCATTTCTTATTATTTCTGTTTACATTTTTAATGGGTCTTAGAGAAAAATAAGCCATACATATGAAAAATTTCAAGGGGAAGGGTAAAAGTATAATAAGCAGGGAGAGCACTGATTGAGTTTGT
This sequence comes from Prionailurus viverrinus, assembly GCF_022837055.1. Lineage (NCBI taxonomy): Eukaryota > Metazoa > Chordata > Mammalia > Carnivora > Felidae > Prionailurus > Prionailurus viverrinus. The sequence continues at coordinate 83,807,343 of NC_062567.1, forward strand.
GGCTAATAGGTTACACATCTTCCCCAGTGATATGTTGGACTCTACAAATTTTCTGAGAAATGTACAGAAGAAGCAAGCGGAAGTCAGGTCATAGTCTTGGTAAAAATGGATCTTTATGTAGCTGCTGTCCCCTCTACCCTTTGGAATGGAGAATGTCTGAGTCAAAACCGTCTTTGGGTGCAGACATGAGAAGAGACTTGAAGGATCAGCATTCATGTCATTTACTTTCTTTCCTTCTTTGTCCCAACATATATGCTTCCTTTACCATGGCTATTTTTTTTTTAATTTTTAATGTTTATTTATTATTGAGAGGCAGAGACAGAGCATGAGCATGGGAGGCGCAGAGAGAGAGAGGGGGAGTCACAGAATCCAAAGCAGGCTCCAGGCTCTGAGCTGTCAGCACAGAGCCTGATGCAGGTCTCAAACTCACAAACCATGAGATCATGACTTGAGCCAAAGTCAGATGCTTAACCGACTGAGCCACCCAGGTGCCCCACCGTTGCTATATTTTAAACTAGCATTTTAAGGTGCCATTCCAGTGAAGGGACATGAATATGTTGAAAAGAATTAGAGTAGATTTTAATTCCTCTGCCTGGTTCAGAAGCCAGATTTGATGGTCAATAGAAAACAGTTTCTAGCAAAACAAGGCAATGGGTAAAGTTTGATTTTATTACATCTTTTAAAGATCTTAATCTTTCCTTCCTATCTCCTCTTACCTCCAGGGAGCCCATCAACTCATTTTATCCACAGTGAAAATTTTCCCTGTACTGTTCTCAGAGGGGATTACTTCAAAATTGCACAATTGTCACATCAAATGGTCCAATTCCCTGAGGGTCCAAGTTTCAGGTACCTGCCCCAGGAAATAATCACATGAACCATGCTGAGACCATGGCTGATACCCCTGAATGTTATGTAATTTCAGTTTGTGGTAGGTATGAGAAAGCCTGTGTGTGGAGTCAGTTTTCTAATAAGTAGATAGAGCATGAGTATTATTAGATAACAAAACAATGATAAGAAACAAAAGTGTGTAATATTGTATTTTGTAAAAGGAGGGAAAAAATCCCCAGCTTCACTATTAACATTTTGTGCCACTCTTGTTTTGAACTTTTGGTTCTTAAGATTATGCTTGTCTTTTGTTTGTTTTTCAAATGTACTGTTTTCTCTCTCTGTCTCTGCCTCTGTGTGTGTGTATGTGTGTGTGTGTTTGTGTGTGTGTAATTTTTGATATTTTCCCAATAAAAAGTGATTAAGTGGGGTTATTTTCATATTACAAACTCCAGAGTAAATTGTTTCTTACAACCTGTTTTTTATTAATTATATCATATTTTCTTTCAGTATTATATTTCAAGAATTTTTAACATGACTGAAAACATAGTCTCTAAAATTTTGTTATCATCTAGTGTAATTTTTATAGAGAAATAATCATGCAGAGAGTGCATAACACATATATACATATAGTCAAAGAATATTTATAAAATGAACACCTAGTTAATTGCATTCAGTTACATCCCTCTGTCTTTAGTTAATCACCATCTTGACTTTGTGATGATCTTTGTCTTGATTTTTAAAAGCTTTTCCCAATAACCCCAAAATGATTTCATTTTTTACCTATTTAAACTTTATATAAATGAATATCAAATTCGATTTCCTTTTTCTTTTTTTTTTTTTGGTTTCAGGAGTAGAATTTAGTGATTCAATAGCTTACATGAAATACTCGGTGCTCAACACAGCAAATGTTCTCCTTAATACCCATCACCCTTTTAGTCCATCCCTCACAGCAACCCCCAGTTCCCTATAGTTAAGAGGCTTTTATGGTTTGCTTCCTTCTCTTTTTTCCCTTCTTCTATATGTTTTGCTTCTTAAATTACATATATCAGTGAAATCATACATTATTTGTATTTCTCTTACTGACTTATTTCATAGCATAATACTCTAGATCCTTCCATGTCACTGCAAATGGCAAGATTTTGTTCTTTGTGATGGCTGAGAAATATTCCATTGTATGTATGTATGTATGTATGTATGTATGTATGTGTGTGTGTATATGTGTATGGAAAAAACTCATAGTTTTTTTATCTGGTTTGTCCACATCTTCTTTTCAAATTATATGTGCCACTTACAGCTCTGCCCACTAGGAAACTTTTTCATCTTAGTTATCTTTTAGGGCCTCCCCTGAATATGACAGCAATACAGCTGCCATCTATTTTGGGCTTGTACCCCAGGTAATTCAACAACAAACCAATCTTGTGTTGCAGACTTTGAATCTGGAGTTCTCTCTTGTACAGCAAGAAGCAGATGCAGAATTGAATAGAAGAGAGGCTAATGTCTGGGAGGAGACAAGAGCCCAAACAGGGGTTTCATTTCTTTTTATTGAGTTTGCAGGGTTTTACATACGTGGTGAATGTGCAGAAGAAAACAATAAGATAATGGCCATTAATTTGTGTGTGTAAGAAGCAAAGGGCTTACAGGGTGAGTGGCGTTTGAAGTTGAGATTAAAGCACAATGATATACTGATGTGCCCGATGCCAGAAGGACAGTGTTTCTCTGTAGGCGATACAGCCAAGTAGCTGTTATCTCCATAGTTTAAGGTGGCTGGAGCATGCTGCCTCAAGGCTAACAAGGCACCCTTTTCACTAGCTAACCTTGGGCACTTTTGCCCCCATAGTGGCTTGCCTCCTCTTACTGTTCTAGGATGTTTCATCCTGTGGAGGCGGCTTTCTGCCCTAAGCCTTGTTTCACTTGATGACTAACCTTGGGTATTTTTTCCCTATGGCAGCTTTTGGCCTCTTTGCTTTGTCTTAATGATTGGCCTTGGGTGCTTTGGCCCTGTGGTGGCTTTCCACCCTAAGCCTTGTTAACCCATTGATGCAAGCATACAGAACTCTTAAACTTATTTCCCACAATCTCGGGCTTTTTCTAACTTTTTCCTATGGTCCTATGAGACCTGCCATTCAGCCATAGGTACAAGTGGAGGCGGGTAAAACCATGGTAGGTGCCATGCTCTTCTGGGCTATTCATGATCTACTTCTGCCTCCTACCCATAGTTTTTTTGTTTTGTTTTTATCTGGTTTGTCCCTGACCCTGGATCTATAGACTGCCATGGGGCCCTTGCAAATATGAAACTTGATAGGCCCGATAAAAACCGCCTAAAAACTAGAAGTTCTGCATACAGGACCTTTTGGTGTACCATGAGTTATGCAAATAATTCTCCACTGCAGATGAAATGGCCTTGCCCTCTAACTCTAGAGGATTTAAGTATAATTCTCCCATTGGGGCTTGCTATTGAACACATTATCCTTTCCTAATTCTGTCACGTCCCACACAGCAGGGACGTGGTTAGTATGTTCCAAGTATTGTACTGTGTTCTATACTTAAATTGTACATTTTTTTTCCTATTCTAAGCCTTTCTCACATGTGGCCAACTTTTTTAGCTGGTATATTCCAAAGTGTGGACTCTATTGTGTCCAGAACCCAAAGAGTTGCATAAGACACAATTATTATTAACTTGTAATGAAGATATTAAATGAAGCAGTGCTTTGTTGTTGTTATTGTTGATGATTTTAGAAGGAATATCTAGGCATACTCCTCACCACTAAACATCTAAAAATTTGCTATAGTAGCAGGTACTTGAAATTTCATAGGATTAACCTTCCACCATCTGTTCTTAAGAAGACTTCTAGGATACTTGCCTTGCTTGCTGGACTTGCCCAGTCAGCCTAACGTGTTGTTTTATTGTTATGTTATAATCAGTGTTATGGTTTGTGAGGTTTCTAAGTGACCATTATCTCTTTGTACCATATTCAGAGAAGATGGGATGGGGAGTAGGGAAGTGACATAGTTGCACAACAGAACTGTAATTGAAAATTGCTGTCTCTTCCAACTGAATGCACCATTTCTGATCCCCCCTCCATTTTTTGTTAGAATATAAATAATAACGTATTTGCCAAATCAGTGGCTAAATCATGTAGCTCAGGCCACATTAGTCTGCTTTGGCAAAAATGCCATTTCTTGGCACAGTGACTGAGACCAAAACTTACTATAGTCAATTCCTGATATGCATAGCAGTTAAGGTCTATAAAGTCACCATGAACACTGAATAAGTGATGCTAAACCATCACTCCTAGGAGAAATATAGGGTTAAGTTTCTGTGAGCCTCTGGTCATGACATTTTTATCAACCAATAAATACATATATTATTTTATGTGTATTTCTTTTTAAAGATAATTTATTTAATATATACTATTGACACATTTATCTTGAACTCATAGCCAACAGCACTATAGTTCATACTTGAATGAAGCTTATCTAGCACATATATCTTCTCCATAAAGCATATCATTACATAGTCTTCTTTGTAGCTAGGAACACTAAACACTACTGCTATGCTTAGGGATTATTTTAAACAATGAAATCAAAAATTAAAAATATATATACAATACTAAATAAACCACAAAAAGAATACTTATTACAGTATGAAAGCTAAAACAAGGTAGTGTCATCTTATTAAATTTTTAGGTTGATTAATTTATTTTGAAAGAGAGCACACATATGCAAACAGGGGAGGGGCACAGAGTGAGGGAGAGAAGGAATCCCAAGCAGACTCCATGCTGTCAGTGCAGGATCCAACACGGGGCTCGATCTCACAAACTCTGAAATCATGACCTGAGCTGAAATCAGGATTTGGACACTTAACTGACTGAGCCACCCAGGTGCCCTGAGTGTCATCTTGCTTAAACTCAGTAACACATTTGTTGGCTGACGCAAATTTTTCACCATTCTGTGCATGTCCATAAATGACTGCAAAAATGCCAAAAGTATGAATTTGGGGGTTACAAATACATTTTAATGAAAAGACAAATTTGCAAATATGGAATGAATCCATGAATAATAAGAATCAACTTCCCCTTGTTGAGCTAAAAATATTCTTTACGAGGTAGGAGCCAACCATTTTTTCAGGGACCAGAAAGCCAAGTTAAACAGATATACAATAGGAACCACCTTTTCTCCATTCTTCAAATCAGTAATAATAGCACTACTCTTGTCACTCATCTGATAGAATGTTAGTTTTTTATTTATTGATGAAAATGGATTCTCAGATCTGAAAGTGGGCTTAGGTTGAGGAATTGAGAAACAGATGTTCACTTTTTTTTTCAACGTTTATTTCTTTTTGGGACAGAGAGAGACAGAGCATGAACGGGGGAGGGGCAGAGAGAGAGGGAGACACAGAATCGGAAACAGGCTCCAGGCTCTGAGCCATCAGCCCAGAGCCTGACGCGGGGCTTGAACTCACGGACCGCGAGATCGTGACCTGGCTGAAGTCTGACGCTTAACTGACTGCGCCACCCAGGCGCCCCCAGATGTTCACTTTTTACAAGGATGATTTCCCACATTCTTTTGTAATTCCATTCTTGCTTTGTATGGTTTATAGACTTTAGGCAATAACCTGGTTGCTTGCTTATCTATTTTCCCTCTCTGAACTTCAAGCTATTCTAACCATCTCTACAACTCTTTGTGAGTCAGGCATCTTGGGTGTTGTTCTGATCATGCTCATTGTTACAGTCATTGTAGTCCCCTGACTTGTGGAAGTAAAATGCCACCACCTGGACCAAAACTTTGGAGTCTCATTATCCTTGTGACTTCCATTATGTTAAGCTCAATCAATGCGTATTATTAGCTCTGGTTTTACTGAAGAGCCATCACTGGTATTCTTAGTGATGTGCTGTTCCTCTGATTAGCATATTCCTGATATCCTTGAAGAATAGTTTGACTCCTGGTCCCTCCTGTGGAGCATAATCTGGTTAATCTACTGGCCTCACACATTATTAAAAACAAACAAACAAAACCTAATCATATAATAAAATTGAGTCTTTTAAAATGTAAAACCTCTGAAGTTTATTTGTAATTAATGTCAGGAGAAAATAGTATTGGTCTTATAAACATTTAAATACATTTATTCTCCTCTAAAGAACATAAGTAATAAAACTCAAAACAAAAATGTATCTGGGTTAAGTGCAAATTTTCTTAGAAGCCGGGATTTGTGGCTCACAACAGATTGCATGAGAAATGCCTTGATCCTGTTCTTCACCCTTAGAAAGACCTTGGGAACGGGCAAAGGAGACCAGCTCTTTGATCTGGCTGAAAGCTCCATGCAGAAGCTGCTATGAAGTGACCACCTCCCACACTGATGCCCAATAAAATAATCACCTGTGATGTGGCTTGACCTAGGAAGAAGTTAGAGATTGATACACAGAGAGCAGAGCATCTTGGGCAACCAGTGAAGGACTCCTAGTGGTCACTAGAGTGGAACCCACCTTCTGGGTACATCAGAAGGGTAGACATGGAATGAGGCAGGGATGGGCTTGAGTTGAGGGGTGAAAGAAGAGAAGATGTTTTGTCTCATATAATAATCCTACATTTCTTTTATGTTGACCACCACCAGTCAATAGATATGGTTCCTTTGAGGAAAGACATTGTTATCTAGTAACTTCCTGTTAAATTACAAATATCTCTTTAAAAGGAACTATTCCATTAGCAACTTCACATGAGATAGTTAAAAAAAAATTATTTCCCAAAAGAATTTGCCTGAGTATTAATAAAGCAGCCATGCATTTTGGGGTAGTAATGGAAAAAAAAGACATTTATATTGTCAACCCCCTTCAAATATTACAATACGATATACCATCATCTGCAACACAATAAGTAGATATCCTTGTCATGGAATCTAAAATATTCCCTAATCTAGACCTTGCTTACTCGTATGTTCTTTTTTTTATCACCTGTTCCCCATTTATATGTCATTTAATTTTTTTACTGTTTCCATTGCTTCAATCTGTCCCATCAGTTAACTGATATTGAGAGTCCTAATACTGCAAAAGAGATGCAAAATTACAAGGGCTGCCTCCATCAGATATTTTGCTGAGAATCACCCTAATGAAAATATATATATTATTTATAGTTAATGTCATGTAAATAATAAATAAGTATACACATACACACTCATCTATATATTGCTGCATAGACCCTGCACCCCATAGGAAAATGAAGTTAGCTCTAGAGTTCTCTTGGAAAATTACTTTTATAAATCATCAGAGAAAAAGATCCAGAAATTTTAACTGTTTGAGGTATTAACAATAAGCAGTAATACAAAAATAGAGTAAACTAAGTGATACACATTGTTAAAAATATTTTTTTCTTTTTTAAATTTTAAATTCTTTAATTGCTTGTAAATATTTAAAGATTAGACTGGAGGAAATGGAGGCACCATTGATGTCTCCAGTGATGCTTCCTTCCAGTGCTCCTGAACCAATGTCAATATTTAAATGTTTGAAAAGTCATCTTTGAACAGAAGAAATTCTTCATCTTAAAATAGTTTGCCTTTGGTGCAGCCTAAGAAACTACAGATATTTATTTCAGAATCTGCATACTAAAAACACCTCTTCATTTATAATGCAAGTTAATTTGCCACAAAGTCACTTAAGTAAAATTCAACTTCCATTTTCCACATACTTTGCTTCTAATAATCGAGATAGTAACTATTTATTGAATGCCTTCTTTATTCTGAGACTTTATGTAAATTATCCCTAATTTTCACCCCTAGTTAAATATGATATCTTTATAAAAGAGGTGAGGGAACCCATGATAAAAAAGGCTAACTGACTCAGTTAGTAGCTACAAATATCTTCGGGTATATTGTTACAGGAAGAAGCTTTTCTGGGGAGTCAGTTGTCAAAGACTATACTAAAAGTAAACTTTAAGTATTTGCAAGGCATAAAACTTAAAAGCAAAGTTTAAAAAAAAGACCTAAAAATAAACACACAACTCCAGTAAAAGAGTACTGAACAAGAATGTGTGTGATATGTAGGAAAGGATGAACAAAAAGCAGATGTTAAAAGATACTGTTGTGAAAGATGTTATTCTCTTATCCCAAGAATTTTCACACTTTCCTTTCTGAGAAAAACTAGAAATTTATATCAAAATCTCACATTACATTAATCATTAATTTTCCTCTTTAGTTTATTTGCTTTCGAGAAAGAGAATGATTATTAAGCAGTTTTACAGATTTTAAATTAAAGGTACAAAAATACTTTAGACCATATAGGAATAAGTTAGATTATGGTGCGAATACTATAATCATATCTCAGTTTATTTATTGTTTCAGCTGAGTCACTGTACAGGAGAACAATGAAGGTATGACTATAAAAGGAATGTTACTTTAAAAATTAATAGTTAATCTGAGTGCTTATATATTTATGAGACCTATTTGGGAAATCAGCTTATTCCACCAATAATAACTTTATAAATTATCATTTATAATACTAGGTTTAGAAATGTAAATGGATTGCCTTGACCCCCAAATACACTGTTAAATTAATGTGTCATAGAAAAATAAAACATAAAATGTTACCTAGAAAGCTAATACACCCTTGCCAAGGCTAATAAACAGAATACTTTATCATGAGTGTAACTATCACTGGCCAAGAAATGATCTGCAGGTGAAAGATGCATCACCATTAGTAGTTTGCTGTTTGAAGTTGTATTAATGCCACAGAGAAGTTTCATCCATGATTCTCATATAGCATATACCACATTACACAGTCAGTTAAAGCTCTCAAAATTATAAATACTACAACCTGGCCCACTGGAGTGGTTATTTTGAAAAGCATAGATGTTAAGAAAAAAAAAATTAGGTGCTCAATAATGTCTTATGAGACTCTCATAGTGCTGGTCAAAGAAATAACTTTGCTCTGTCCCCGGAGGATAATTCCTTTTGTAAATGTCCACGTTCTGCAGGGGTTTTTGAGAGAAAAACTATACAACGCATATAATGTGAAACAAAAGAAACAACAACAACAAAAAAATCTATTGCAAAGAGCTGAGATTGGAGAACCAAGGTCATTAGTACATAATTGTGGAAATCTAAAATAAATCCTTTCACATGAGCAGAAAAAGTAATGGCCTCCTTGCCAGAGCATTCTATGGTTGCAAAATACTGCTTATTCCAAATTATGACTTACCAACACTTTGGGGCTTAAATGGCCACTATAATTTTCATTCTATTCTATATCAGTGAATAACCATCTGTAATAAAAAATTACAGTAATGGTAGTAATGCCACAGATCTTGACATCACCATTAAAGTCTCACTTCAAATGTCACCATATCAAAGACGCCTTCTAAGATTGCTTAAACATAAATAGTTCTCATTATTTTTAGTTTTTGTCTAGCTCATTAGTCTCAGTGATTCACCACATAGTACCTAATCCTCTCTGAAATTACTATATTAATTTGATTATTTATTATCTAATCTCTGCTCTTAAATGCAAGATTAATGGGTACCTAGGGCTTTTAGTTCCAGTGTTTATAGGGGTTAATAAAGGCAGGTGCTCAAGAAATTGTTCAATCAATAAATTACTCTTCATATTTATTTGGGTTGTGCTGTACTATAAATGCAAAGTTAAGCATGTTATATAGCTTCTGTATTTCATCAGAGATCATTTTAAGAATGCAAAAGTACCTGCATGAGACAATATTTTAGTTAAATCAGCTAATATCTTTCATGATAGCAAAGAGAAATTTGAAAAAAAATTACACTTAGCACTCATTCAATGACTGTATGACAAAATGTGTTAATTGTCTTCTACATAGTACTAGCTATACAAAGTTTTCATTTTACAGGTATTTTCTGACTCAATCCTCAGAACATCCGTGTAAGGTCATTATTATGTCATTAATGTAGGGTAAGGGAACAGAATTTAAAAAAAAGATGCAACTAGTGAATGCACCAGTACAAGGCAAGAATCAATACTTAACAACTGTGAGACATCGTTCTATGTTTTGCTCTATATTTTATTTATTTATTTTTAATCCCTGTATAATCAACGTACATGGTTGTATTACCTTCAGGCATATAATATAGTGATTCAACAGTTGTATACATTACTCAGTGCTCATCACAGTAAGTGTGCTATTAATTTCCTTAACCTATTTTACCCATCATTCCAACCACCTCCCATCTGGTAGCCACCAGTTTGTTCTCAATAGTTAAGATCTGTTTTTGTTTTATGGGTTTATCTCTTTTCTTCATTGTTTGTTTTGTTTCTTAAATTCCAAATATGAGTGAGATCTTTTGGTATTTGTCTTTCTCTGACTGACTGATTTCACACAGCATTTACTCTCTAGATTCATTCATGTTGTTGCAAATGGAACAATTCCATTCTTTTTCATAGCTGAGTAATATTCCAGTATGTCCACACGTATGTGTGTGTGTGTGTGTGTGTGTGTGTGTGTGTGTGTGTGTCTATCACATCTTATTTAAACATTCATCTATTTGTGCACTTTTAGGTTGCTTCCGTATTTTCATGGTTATAAATAATGCTACAATAAACATAGGCTTGTATATATCTTCTCAAATTAGTGTTTTCATATTCTTTGGATAAATACCCAGTAGTGGAATTACTGGATCATATGGTAATTCTTGTTTTAATTTTTGAGGAACCTCCATACTGTTTTCTGCAGTGGCTGCATAAGTTTTTATTCCCACCAACAGGGCACAAGGGTTGCTTTTTCTCCACATCCTCACCAACACTTGTTTCTTATGTTTTGATTTTAGCCATTCTGACAGGTGTGAGGTGATAATGTCAATGTAGTTTTGTTTGCATTTTCCTGATAATCAGTGATGTTGAGCATATTTTCATGTCTGCTGGCCATCTGTGTGTTTTCTTTGGAGAAACGTCTATTCATGTCTTCTGCCCATTTTTCTAATTGGATTATTCAGGGGGTAGGGTTGAGTTGTGTAAGTTCTTTATATATTTTGGATACTAATCCCTTATCAGATATATTATTTGCAAATAACTTCTCCCATTCGGTAAGTTGTCTTTTAGCTTTGTTGATTGTTTCCTTTGCTGTGCAGAATCTTTTTACTTTGATGTAGTCCCAATAGCTTCTTTTTGCTTGTGATTCCCTTGCCTTAGGAGACATATCTAGAAAAATGTTGCTATGGCTGAAGTCAGAAAAATTACTGCCTGTGCCGTCTTCTAGGATTTTAATGATTTCATTTGTCACATTTAGGTCTTTATTTGAATTTATTTTTGTGTATGGCATAAGGAAGTGTTCCCATTTCATTCTTTTGCTTGTTGCCATCCATTTTCTCAAACTTACTCAAACTTGTTGAAGAGACTGTCATTTTCTCAGTGCATATTCTTGCCTCCTTTGTCATAGATTAATTGACCATATAATTGTAGGTTTATTTCTGGGCACCTTCTGTTGATCTAGGTGTCCATTTTTTGTCAGTACCATACTTTTTTGATTACTAGAGCTTTGTGGTATATTCTGAAATCTGGATTGTGATAGCTCCACTTTGGTTCTTCTGTTTCAAGATTGCTTTGGCTATTGGTATCTTGTGTGGTTCCATACAAATGTTAGGGTTATTCCAATTCTATAAAAAATGCTATTGGTATTTGATAGGGAATTCATGAAATCTGTGGATTGCTTTGAGTAGTATGGAGATTTTAACAATATTGGTTCTCCCAGTCTGTGAGCATTTGTTTGTATCATCTTCAATTTATTTTATCACTGTTTGATAGTTTTCAGAGTGCAGGTCTTTAACCTCCTTGGTTAAGTTTATTCCTCAGTATTTTGTTATTGTTGATGCAATTGTAAATGGGGTTATTATCTTAATTTCTCTTTCTGATAATTCATTATTACAGTATAGAAATGCAACAGATTTCTGTATACTGATTTTGTATCCTGAGACTTTACTGGATTAATTTATCAGTTGTAGTAGTTTTTTTGGTGGAATCTTAGGGTTTTCTCTATATAATATTTTTTCATCTACAAATAGTGAATGTTTTACTTCTTACCAATTTGGATGTCTTATCTTTCTTTTTGTTTGATTGCTCCGTGTAGGACTCCCACTACTATGTTGAATAAAGGTGGGGTGAGTGAACATCTTTGTCTTGTTCCTGATCTTAAGGGAAAGGCTCTCAGTTTTTTACCATTGAATATGATGTCAGCTATGGGTAATATGGTCTTTATTATGTTGAGGTATGTTCCTTCTAAACCTACTTTGTTGATGGTTTTTATCATGAATAGATGGTTGTGCTTTGTCAAATGTTTTTTCTGCATGTGTTGATGATCATATGGTTTCTATCCTTTCTCTAATTGATGTGTTGTACAATGTTGATTGATTTACAAATACTGAGTCATCCATGAATCCTGGGAAAAATCCCACTTGATTGTGGTGAATGATTTTTTTAATGTATTATTGGGTTTAATTTGCTAATATTTATTGAGGTATTTTACATGTATGCTAATCAGAGATATTAGCCTATAATTCTTTCTTGTAGTGTCTTCATCTGGTTTTGGTATCAGAATAATGCTGCCCTCATAGAATGAATTTGGAAGCTTTTCTTTCTCTTCTTTTTTTTGGAATACTTTGAGAAGAATAGGTATTAACTGCACTTTAAATGTTTGGTAGAATTCACCTGTGAAGCCATGTGGTCCTGGACTTTTTCTTTTCCTTTTTTTTCTTTTCTTTTTTTGATTGCTGATTCAATTTCATTCCTGGTAATCCTTCTACTCAAATTTTCTATTCCTGATTTCATTTTGGGAGGTTATATGTTTCTCAGAATTTATCCCCTTCTTTTAGGTTGTCCAATTTGTTGGCACATAATTTTTCATAATATTCTCTTATAACTCCTTGCATTTCTGTGTGTCAGTAGTTATTTCCCCTCTTTTATGTCTGATTTTCTTTGTCTCAGCCCTGTCTTTCTCTCTTTTTCTTTCTTCCTTTCTCCCTTTATTTTTGATGATTCTGGGTAAACGTTTATCAATTTTGTGGAACTTTTCAAAGAACCAGCTCCTGCTCTCATTGATCTGTTCTGCTGATTTTTTTTTTTTTAGTTTGTCTTTCATTTATTTCTGCTCTAATCTTTATTATTTCCTTTATTCTACTGGTTTGGAGTTTTGTTTATTCTGCTTCTCCTAGTTCCATTAGGTATCAGATTAACTTGTTTATTTGATGTTTCTTACTTCTTGAGGTAGACCTGTATTGCTGTGATAAACTCCTCTCTTAGAAGAGCTTTTTCTGCATCCCAAAGATTTTGGACTGTTGTTTTTTTCATTTTCATTTGTCTCCAGGTATTTTTTTATTTTCCTTTTGATTTATTGGTTGACCCATTCATTGTTTATTGGCATGTTATTTAACCTCCATATATTTGTGTTCTTTACAGATTATTTCTTCTGGTTGATTTCTATTTTCATGTTGTGTCCTAACCTATGCTTTGTTTTGGACAGTGTTTGATGTGCCCTTTAGAAGAATGTGTATTCCCCTATTTTAGGATGGAATATTGTGATTATATCTGTTAGATCCACCTTCTCCAATGTGCCAATCAAACAACTGTTTGCTTCTTGATTTTCTGTTTGGATGATCTATCCATTGATGTAAGTGGGGTGTTAAGGTCCCCTACCATTATTGTATTAGTATTGATTATTTTTTATGTTTGTTATTAGCTGCTTTATGTATTTGGGTGCTTTCAAGTTAGGTGCATAGATATCTACAATTATTATATTTCTTGTTGGATTATTCCCTTTATGATTACATAGTGTCTTTTATCTTTTGCTACAGCCTTTGTTTTAAAGTCTATTTTGTCTGATATAATTATTGATACCCTGGCTTTCTTTTCAGTTCCTTTGGCATGTGGAATGTTATACCATCCCTTCGCTTTCAATCTGCATATGTCTTTAGTTCTGAAATGAGCCTCTTGTAGGCAGCATATATATGAGTTCTTGCTTTTTTATCCATTTTGTCACCCTAAGTCTTTTGATTAGAGCATATAGTCATTTATATGCAAGGTGATTATGGATAGGCATATACTTATTCCCATTATTGTTTTATGGTTGTTTTTGTAGTTCTCTGTTCCTTTATTCTCTTGTTCTTTTTCTTGTGTTTATGGCTTTTGTGACATACTTGGATTCTTTACTCTTTATGTTTTGCACATCTATTACTTGTTTTTGATTTCTGGTTACCATACAATCTCATATGTATATAGCAATCAATATTAAGTTGATGGTCACTTAAGTTTGAACCCATTCTTAAATTCTCTCCCCTCCACATTTTAGGTGTATGGTGCCATACTTTTCATCATTTCATTTTGTGAATCCCCTGACTGATTTTTATAGATATACTTCATTGTACTGATTTTGTGCTTTCTACTTTTCTTACTCCTATATATGTTCTTTCCTTTTCACTCAGAAAGTCCCCTTTAACATTCCTTATAGGGCTGGTTTAGTGGTCATTAATTCCTTTATCTTTTGTTTCAGAAACTCTTTATCTTGCCTTCTATTATGAATGATTGTCTTGCTGGATAGAATGTTCTTGGTAATAGATTAGTTTTTTCTTTCAGCACTTTCTTTTTTTTTTAATTTTTTTAAATGTTTATTCATTTTTCAGAGAGAGAGAGAAACAGAGTGAGAGCAGGGGGAGGGGAAGAGAGAGAGGGAGACACAGAATTTGAAGCAGGCTCCAAACGGCACAGAGCCTGCCACAGGGCTCAAACCCATGAAATGTGAGATTATGACCTGAGCCAAAGTCAGAGGCTTAACTGAGCCATCCAGGCATACCTCTTTCAGCATTTTCAGTATATCAACACACTCCCTTATGGTCCACCAAATTTCTGCTGAAAAATCAGCTGATAGGCTTATGGTTTGCCTCATATATAACTGTTTTCTTTCCTCTTAGTGTTTTTAAAACTCTTTATCACTACTTTGTGCCATTTTAATTATTATGAGTCTTTTTGTGGACCTCCTTGAGTTGACTTTGTTGGGGGCTCACTATGCCTCCTGGTTCTGGATTTCCGTTTCCTTCTCCAGATTCAGGAAGTTTTTAACTATTATTTCTTTAACTACATTTCTGCCCCTTTTTTTCCCCTCTTCTCCTTCTGGGATCCCTATAATAAGAATGTTTTTATGCTTGATGGTGTCACTAAGTTCCCTTAATCTATTTTCATATTTTATTTTTTGTCTCTACTATCGGTTGTTTTCTATTCCTTTATTTCAGGTTTCTGACCCATTCTTCTGCTTCCTCTAGTCTACTACTTATTGCCTCTGGTATACTTTTAATTTCAATTATTGAGTTCTTCATGTCTGGTTGTTTTCCATCTCCTTGTTGAGGGTCTCAATGAGATCCTCCACTCTTTTCTTAAATTGAGTCAGTATCTTTGTGACCATTACTTTAAATTCTCTATGAGGCACATTACTTATCTCCAATTCATTTAGATCTCTTGCTGTTCTTTCATTTGGAACATATTTCTTTGTCTCCTCATTTTTTCTGACTCTCGTGTCTGTTTCTGTTTATCAGGAAATTCAACTGTGTCTCCTACTTCTCAAAGTAGTGGCCTTATGTAGAAGAGGTCCTACAGTACCTTGCAGTGCACTATCCCCTATTCACCAGAATCTAGTGCTTCAGGGGTATCTTCTATGTGCCTTGTGTGCATCCTGGTGCTGTTGCCGAGCCATGTTTGCCTTCATTCCAGTCATCTGCAATGTCTTTCTTTGCCTGTTGTGGGTGGGGATTGGTCTCTATGGTGTTAGTGAGCCAGTCTGGGGCTGACATGGGCTTCAGTTGAGCTGAGGCATTTTCCAGAGCTGTGGTCACACAGAATTACAGAACACTCTCCTTGCATTGTCCCCTGAGAAACTTCTACTGGTGAGTGGGTTCTATAGTCAGACTACCCATCTATCCCCAGTGCACTGCTAGAGTTGAAACAGAAATGGTGTGTGTGATTATCTTTAGAGCATTGTTGGCTTTTGTCAGTGCTGCTTGCTCACTGCTATGCTTGTGGTGCTGCTTTGGATGGATTCCTACTTAGGACATGTTGGAGGAGATGGGTCTACAGGAGTACACAGGGAAGCACAGTGTTAGCAAAATTTGTCCTGGTATGCAATGGTCAGGACCTGTAGCTGTTTGAAGAAGTATTGAGAGTGGATTGGAGGGGATGTGTCCTCAGAAGAGTGTGGAGTGGGGCACACTGTTAGCAAGCTAAGTCAAGAATGTGCTGGTTCCCACAGGTGGGGAAGGGAAATGGCACCTGCCAGTTCTTTTGTTCTTAGAGAATTGTCTTAAAGAAACCTGCTCCTCCAACACATGTTCCGAGATTAGTACATAATTCTCCATTCCTTATACCCCAGGCATTTTTCAAACTGCTCCTTCTATGCTGTATCTCAATAGGTCTGTTTATTATGCTGTCTCTTTAAGGGTGGAGACTCAGTTTCCTATCACCCTCTGGCTTTTCTAGATCAGAGCCCACAGATTTTAAATTTCCAGGTGTTAAGCCCCACTGATTGTAAGAACTCAGGAAGATAAGCCCCTCTGTTTTTTGTTTTTGTTTTTAATGTTTACTTATTTTTTTAGAAAGAGAGCATGAACAGGGGAGCGACAGGGGTGGAGGTAGAAGATCTGAATGGGCTCTGTGCTGGCAGCAGAGAGCCCGATGCAGGGCTCAAACTCACAAACCATGAGATCATGACCTGAGCTGAAGTCAGACACTTAACTGCCTGAGTCACCCAGATGCCCCAAGACCATTTGGTTTTTAAAGCCAAATGTTATGGGTATTTGTCTTCCCATTGCAGGTCCCCCATGCCTAGCATGCCTGATGGGGGCATCTGTTCCTCTTCCCTTCCTTGTGCTAGCAGTATCTTTCCCTCGTGGGGACAGTCTTTTGGGTTATTTTGGTTCCCAACCATGTCCCTGACCTTCCTACAGTTTTTGGTGTGGCTCTCTTCTCTTGACCGGCTGTGGAAAGTCTTTTCTGCCAGTCTGCTGGTTGTTTTCTATGTTACTTACACTTATGTGTGTGTTAATCTGGGTGGACATGAGACCAGGTAAGCTGAGAATCTTCCTACTCTGCCATCTTCCCCAGAAGTTGCAAGACACTGTTCTTTGTACCACATCACAGGTGGATAACTAGGCATTTAGGTTATCTGGAAGGTCAGAGCTGATAATTTAATCTTATATTCATATTGATTTATATTTGTATTTTAGAGTGAAACTAAAAAGAAATCGCTGTCCCATAAATATCTCAAAAGTTTTGAAGTGCTTCAGAACTCTTAATGTGTTTTGAAACATAATGAGCTAATCTCTTATTTGGATTGAACAGGATTTCTCAGTATCTTAACAAGAGATTGACTAAGTATCATAAAGAACATCTTTGTTGATATTAAATAGCTCTTTTTTTTCTAGAAATCTTGCTTCATTTCTAGCATTCTAGCATACTCATTATGATTCCATGAGGAGATTTAGTCTAGATTTAGTAAGATTCAGATGCAAGAATGTAGAAAACAATCTTCTTAATTCAAAATTTATTTTAAGAGAACCAGTAGAGCAAGAAGAAGGGTAAAAGAAGAATTGTTTTTATATTTACATACTTGCATGCACTGTTTACATTGTTCAGAAGTGCTGTAATCTATGCTGGAGACTGGGGGAGGCAACGAGGTATATGCAAACATGAAAATCGGCTGAAATGATAACTTTTTTAATATTCTTTATGCTCCGTGGGTTTGAAGAGGTAGAAAAAAGGAAGCATCACTTTAAAGATATAAAAATCAACATTTGTCTTTATATGGGTATGCCTAATGTAAGCAGAGTGTCCAGAAGATTCTGAATTTGTATTTTCTCTCATTGCACTATCATTTTTTTTAACTTTTAAAAATCAAAACAACAGCCCTACAAACTTTGAAAAAGTAGGGGAAACTTGCCTTCCTCAAGGGAAGTATTTGAACTCTATGGGGAATAAGGTTATCACGACACCACGCCAGCCCACAGACCAGAGAACATTACAACAATTCAGAAAGGAAACTTCTGCATGAGTAGCTCAAAGCCACTCAGATTTAGCCACATCCATGGCTATGTCTCTCCAAAGGGAGGAATAAGATTAAAATAGGGAAAGGACATCACTGTGAGTTGACAAAGTGAAGTTATTTTCATAAGTCCTCACTCCCCCCCCAATATTATTTATTTAGTAATTTAACAAATATGTGCTTACTTTTGTTAAGTATCTAACAAATTATGGTTTTAAATTTGCTTATCAATAAAAAAGCTAGAAAGTTATAATTGTCTGTATAAGGCAGACAGTATAAGGAGGATGCTGATTACTTCCAAGATCATATATTATAAATACCTGCCATATTTCAAAGAAAGCAAGAAAAAATATGAACTGAATTATTTTTCTCATTCTGGAAGAAAGCCAGATTCTAGACATTTCCAATGTCCTAATATATCCCAGAATCACATAATATTATTTATTTTATATATATATACACATACACACACACACACACACATATATATTTTTATATATGTATATATATAATCCCGGTCATTAAACTTTGGAACATAGACTGAAGGATGTTTGTCAAAGGTAAATGACCTCATACTTGTAACACCCCAGAAAACAACCAAATCCTAGCATTTACAGAATGCACTAGTGCTTTAGAATTAGGTTTCTGTTGACATAGCATAAATATCTATAGAGAAGAGGAAATATATCTATTCCGCATATGAAATGCTATTTTCTAGAGGTGTTTTTATATCATGTAATACAACTGTATTTGTTTTAATGGAAATATTTTGTCATCTTTGCATTTTCACATCCTCATGTGTATGATGGTGATGAATCTCGAGCTACTTAGTTGTGTTATTCCAATGATCGTTCATGATTCTTACGTGGATGATATATAATTATTATATAATATGTAATTATTATAAAATATTCAAATTTCTATGATCTTCATATTAATTAAACATAAAATAGCTTATCTTTCTCTTTGACAAGAGAAAAAAAATGTTATGTAATTTTACCCTCCCCGTTACCTTTAGCAAAGTTAAAGTGTATCTGTCAGTAGGTTCCGATTCTTAAGCAGGTGCAAGTATGTGCCTGTATGTATAACATATAATATTGTTGAAGGACTTATAAGGACTACATTAGTTATAAGAAGACAACTTCAATATTCCTGAGAATGGGAGAAAAGAATAAGTTAATAAAATTCAGTCAGATAAGTACAGGTATCACAGTGCACAAAGGGAAAATGTTTTATTAGTACATGTCTCAAAAGCCAAATCATTGCTCTCTGGTCTGTTTCAACACCATCTTTGTTACAGACTATTTCCTTCCTGGATTTGTAAGCACACCATCCCTCTGCCAGCTTCATTGGCACTATCGCCCCCACCTTAATCACAAGGGAAAGCTGTGTTTATGTGATTCCTCACAGTGTTGTCCAGCTCTTCCTACAAAATTCTGCCATGTCACAGCAAGCTGCAAGGACTGCTTTAACAAACAACCTTCTTTTTGCAATATAGAAGACTCACCTATATTTTCTGGAACAAAATATTAGCCCTAGCATTCAGTAGCTCAATCTTCCATTCTTCCTAAAACACTTTCTTCATCTGGATCTAGGAGCAGCTCTTTGATTCTTCTCAGTTTTCTCTGAGGTTCCTCCTCCCAAGTCCATGACCTTAAGAGTGCCTCGGGATTCAGACCTTGTATTTCCCTTCTCTGTCTATACTTATTTCTGGGAGGATGGGAGAAGGGAGAGCTCATCCATCTAATGGCTTTAAATACTGTGTACTTGCCAGTGATGCCCAGATTCATTCTGTAGCACAAATTTCACTCAAACCAACAGACTCAACCATGACAACTCAGCACCTCTGTTTTGGTCCTTTATATACAATTTATACTTAATATGTTCTAAACTGAACTTTTTTTGTCTCTGATATCTTTTCCCCTGTCCATCTTCCTTATCTCTGTAATTGACATCACATCCTTCCATATGTGTTTAGGAGAAAAATCCTTGGAGCCATCCTTCATACTCCTCTTTATCTGATATTATACAGACAATCCCTCAGAAATTCTTCTTAACCTTAAAGAATATGTTGATTTCAATATTTCCTACCACAAGGTTTTTTTTTGTTACCATCATAGTCAAAGTCATCACTCTCTTACAAATTAATGTAACAAGTATCTACTATAATGTTCTAAAGAAAAATGTTCAAATTGTTTAATGCAGTATTTAAATTACTTGACCACGAAGCTACTTTCTTTCATACCATCTCTATTTTCATTGGAAATAGAGTATATTTTGGAAGACACTGCTATTAAAAATACTAGTCTCTCTTCTTTACTTCCCTTTAAGTAACTTATCTTTCACAGTTTTCAGTTTAGCTAAATTTTGCTTTTAATGCCCCTCCTTCCTGCTATAACTCAACAACTCAAAAATCAGATATTACCCCTGTTTGGACATATAAGATTAGTGGCTACATATACTTATCAACCTGAAACCTAAGTAGTTCTCTTGGTTAGCTCCTCTGTCAACAATCATGATGATGCTTTTAACATGTTTGATTGAGTTTGAGGCTTTTTATATTTAGCTCATATGATTGCCATTGCCAGCCAGCCTAAGCTCTAAATATTACTTTAATATGAATAATATTGAAAAATCATATTTGAGTTCTTCACCACAAAATTCAAGTAACATTATAGCATTCTAAAAGGAGAAAGGGGGAACTAACTTAATTTCTTTTATTCTAATGGAAGAAAATAGAAATGCATGTGAATCCAAACAAATTGTTGAAGCAGATGAAACAAATGGTATAGTATACCCTGCCACTCATATTATTTTATTGAGGTAATGAAATATTTTATTTCATTATATATATTTATCACATAATATTATATATAACATATTAAATATATATTAAATATATTACATTAATAATAAAATATAAATATAAAATATATATTTAACATATAATATTGTTGAAGTTGTCTTCTTATAACTAATGTAGTTCTTATAACACATCGAATACAATGGATCCTTTACCAGAAAGTCTTTTTGGATTTAGGTGCTCAGTGGCATTATTCAATGAAATTTAAGTTTGATTCCTTTGGGGGAAGAAAGAAAACAATGATAGATCATTGGGAATATAAGTATCATTTTTATCATTTTTATTTTATGGTCCCTCACTGTTTATTAAAGCAGTTGAGATTTTGGCCACTTATCTACGTGTTCATCTCTCTAATCGGACTATTCTTTCCTGGAATATAGTGATCATAACTTAGTAGTAGTTGCAACTCTATTGCATAGCTCAGTTCATGAAAAAGTATAATCACTGAATGAAATGTTACTGAAGGAGAGATTCAGACTTAAGAATTTACAAAGGAGTAAGAATAGAATAGAGAAATAGAATAGAGAAAGCTTCTAAAATTGCAACAAAAAAAACAAAATTTACCATCAAGTTAATGATGTATTTTATCTATATGTTTAGGAAAAATAAAATATTTCATTCTATTTAAAATGAAATGTTACCATTCTTTTAAAAATCACTACATAGTGGGGCGCCTAGGTAGCTCAGTTGAGGGTCCGACTTTGGCTCAGGTCATGATCTCACAGTTCGTGGGTTCGAGCCCCGCATTAGGCTCTGTGCTGACTGCTCAGAGCCTGGAGCCTGCTTCAGATTCTGTGTCTCCTTCTGTCTCTGCCCTTCCCCCGCTCACGCTTTGTCTCACTCTTTCTCAAAAATAAATAAATGTAAAAAAAATGTTTTTAATAAAAATCACTACAAAGTATCTAAATGTCAACTATGTTAGTGATGTTTTTTAAATAAATTACAAATATTTTATGAATTATTCTACAGTTTTAGAGACTCATTTAGAAAATATATTTGATCAAAGAATCCAATCCTGGAATACTGATTGATTGGGAGAAATATGTTATAATTAATTACATTACATACATTAATATATAATTAAATACATTATAATTAAGAAGGTCAATTTCTTGAGCGAGAATAAGAAAGTCTCTCCTATTTATAAGATCAGAATGACTATTTACAAAGCCAAAGAATATAGCCAAGTAAATTTGAAACTAGTGTGATATTTACCTTCATATCTTAAAATACAAATTAGAATGTGATTGAACTGAATGGCTTTTTAAATCTTCTAGTTTGTTGATTTTTACATATGAGAGTATTTCTTTTCACTCATCATAGTACTGGAGGTATGCTGCCTTAGAGCTTTAGTCACTCATGGATATAATCCTGAGTCCGAGAGGTCAATGGTTCATAAAAAAGCCTCTATCTAGTCTGGCACAGTTCTGAGTATTTGGCAGGATTTATTTAAAATAGGTCCAAAATGGGAATAGCAGAGGCATTGCTGGCAGGAACATATATAGGGATGCTTGCCTTCTCTGTTCTTGGCTCTAGCTGGTGCTATTTAGCTATCATTTTATAAAAACACGAACACAAAGCTCAGTCATGGCTTTGTAAATGAAGAAAAAAGCTAAGCTAAAAATAGGCCATCATTTCATTGAGCCTCAGTCATGCAGTCTTACCTGGTGTGCATTTGTTGTTGACTGGCAGACTTCTTCAAAGTAAATGGTGGAGTCTTCCCGGCTTATCCTTTCATGTATAGATATCACTCAGACTATGATGTTTTATTCAATTCTAAGTGCTATGGACCAAAAATTTGCCTTGTAGCAGCACCCTGAATGTCTCTCAACTCTAGCCGTGGAATGCTTCACTCATGTCTAGGTAAAAAGAGAGTGAAATTTGTTTCCTTTCTTACATTTAATATATAATATTGTTGAATTTGTCTTCTTGTGACTAAGGTAGTTCTTGTGATACATCTAATACAATGGATTCTTTACCAAAAAATCCTTTTGGATCTAGGTGCTCAGTGGGCATTATTCAATGAAATTTAAGTTTTATTTCTTTGGGGGAAGAAAGAAAACAATTATAGATAATTGGGAATATAACTATCTTTTTTTGCACCTAAACATGTTGAATACATAATCCATTTTGCTTCTAGTAACTAACATATCTTTGGAAGTGAGTTTTGCTAGTCACATGAATTACAAGCAATATTTAGTATTGTTTTGTTTGCAATTTATTTCAATTATATTCTAGTCAAGGGGAGCACAGTAGGAGTGCTCGGTTGGTTAACCATCCAACTCTTGGTTTAGGCTCAGGTCATGATCTTGTGGTTCCTGAGTTTGAGCCCCACATCGGGCTCTGGACTGGTGGTGTAGAGCCTGCTTGGGATTCTCTCTCTCCCTCTCTCTCTCTGCCCCTCCCCTGCTTGCTCTCTCTTTCTCTCTCAAAATAAATAAATAAACTTTTTAAAAAGGGGGGAGCACAACAAATATAAATTATTTTAATTTTTTATGTGATTATGTTACAAATACAGGGTTTTTAAATCTACCTTATTATCCAAAATGCTCCTAAATGATTAAAAACTATTCTATTAATGTAGTCACAGACCAAATAAAAAAAATAGTCTTACTGTCTCCAATTCCATGACTCTACCATCTTGAAGTAACCAATAATGTACATTTCATGTACATTCTTTGAAACATTTCTTTTTGCTCAAATAAATGTACTTGAAAATAAATTTTTGCATTTCTCTTTATAAAATGATATCAGCTATTTTGATATAATTAAGAATTGAATTTTGTTCACATTTGAAAAGTTTTTACTTTTCAAGTTTGCCCCTGTTTAATTTTTATTTTATTATATTTCAGCCAAAAGAATGGAATTCTTGATCATGAAGAGCAAGTTGGGAATTGTTGGATTTTCTTTTTTTCAGTTCTCTAGAATGGAAATGCTATCTCATTGATATTTTAATTGGGCTTCATCTTCACTGATTTGTCTAATTATCATTTTGCCTGCTCAAAGTTTCTACTTGAGTGTCCCACAGACATGGTAATACTAAAATGCCCCAAACTGACTTTCTGTTATTTATTCCCTAAGCTGCTCTTCCTGTGGGTTTTTCGATTTCAGTTAGTATCAATTCTATCTTTCCTGTTCTTCAGCGCCAAACTCTTGGAATCATCTTCTACACCTCACACAGCAAATGATGCCATCACTACTTGAAAGATGTACCCAGTCTGTATTCAGATTTTCTCACCTCTAGCACTGCCACTACCTGATTCCCGGTCATCATCTTTTTCTCTACCTGGAAGGTAACAGTTGTCACATAACTGGTCTCCTTCTTCAGCCCTTTCCTTCTACAATTTATTCTGAAGGGTGAAATAATGATATTCACTTTTAAAACCTTTCCCCCATTATAGTCTCATGTAAAAAGTAAATCTTTACTTTGGTCTATAAGCTCCTGCAGGATCTGGCATGTTTTTCCTTCTCTTCTGTCATTTTCCAGTATTCCTCTCCCAATTTACTTACATCTTCTGTGTTCTTGGATGTCCAAGGACATACTGTAGATACCTCTGCTTTAGGGCTTTCTCCCTGCTCTGCCTAATCCTCTCTACTTAGAATGCTCATTCCTAAGTTATCATTGGTTCTTCATTCTGTTGTTGTTATTTATTATTATTATTATTATTATTATTATTATTATTATTATTATATTTTGGTCTTTTCTTAAACATCACCATCAAAGTGAAACCTTATCTGTACATTTTACTTAAATTGCAAAATACCCTTTGGTATGTTTGGTATGTTCTTGATCTGTTTATTTTCCTCCATAGAACTTATCATCAGCTAACACATTACATATTTGACTGACTGACTGACTGATATATTTATTTATCTTTCATCCTAACATATTGTCTTGCATCACATTCCTCCAGGGTTCACATTACTTATCCCTTCATGGCAAACTCATCTTTCTCCATCTAAATTTTTCCCCTCTCTCTTCTGGTAATAATATGTTAGTAGTTATTTTACTGTTCAGTAAGAATTTGTTTGGGTATGGGACAAATCCCACATGAATAGGACACAGTGTGGTGTAGTCGAAAAAGCACAGGATTGGGAGTCAGATGACATACATTCATTTCTGGCCTTCGCTATTCAATAAATTAATTGCGGGATTATAAACCAATATTTTAATCTCTAGGCTAAGTCCAAATATGAGAGAAAAAGACAACATGATCTCTAATGTCTTTTCTGGTGCTAATACTTTGCAATTTTAAACTGTATCAGTTAAATAATGTGGTATCAGTTGAGACTTGGATGCTGTCATGAGATACAATGATGTAGACACATCAGGATGACTCATAAAAACTTCACTAATGTGGCAAGCCCCTAACTATCCATAGAGTTTATCTACCACCCTCTAAAGTATATATCCTTACCAAGGCCTCCAATATGTTTTCCAATTCCTAATTATTCAGTTTGTTTAACATAGTATCATTAATACAATTGACAATTTTGATATTCAGTAGAGTGTTCTGGTTGTCCAGATACCTTGGAATTACATTAGAGGAGAGGAAGATAGAGTGTATATATGGCTCTGGAACCACTAATTGTTTAAGTTTGTGGTAGTTCACTGTTCAGCCACCATGATTTATTTGTTTTCTGGTGGAGTCTAGATAGCGAATTATAGGGCAGGAACCATCATCCTTCAGTTTTTAAGTCTTTGAGAGATTGTAATTCCTGCCATTTACCTCCCGCCTCCCAGCATAACTATCATCCCAAGGTAAGCAGTATCATTTCGCAAAAAGGCAAAAAGAGGGGAAGGGGAGTAGTTTCAGAGGTTTTTGCCTGGCCTTTCCACTTACAGTGTCTATTACACCACTGCTCAAGGAGTGAATATGAACGTTCTGCCAACTAGCAAGTATGTTCATAATAATCATGTATCATGGGCCTGAGGAAACAACCACTGGTTAGGTCCATGGACCTAATAGACAAACTCTAAGACAAATCTTGATCCCAAGATTTCATGTGTTACCTTGTCTACTAATTATTTCTGCTTTAATGAAAGGTCATGGTGGAACTTTTGGTCCTTCAGTATCAGTTCAGACCTCATGTCCAATAATCATTGAAAGGTTTGGTACTCTGTTCTCCCAGTGAAGAATTTCCCAAATATATTAATCAGGATTCTCCAGTTTCCCAAATGTATTCACGAGAGAGAGAGAGAGAGAGAGAGAGAGAGAGAGAGAGAGAGAGAGAAACTGATTTAAAGAATGGCAATTGGTGTATGTGATTATGGAGGCTGGCAAGTCCAAAATCTGCAGGGTAGGCTGGCAAGCTGACAACTCAGAGAAGAGCTAGTGTTGCAGTTCAAGTCCAAAGACTGTCTGCTGGCAGAATTCCCTCTTCTTCCAGGAGATCAGTCTTTTTCTGTCAAGACATTTGACTGATTCTTTTGGGCTGCAACTAATCCACCCAAATTATGGAGGTTAATCTGCTTTCCTCAAAGTCTACTGATTTAAATGTTAATCTCATCTAAAAAACAACTTCGCAGAAACATTTAGAGTAATGTTGTAACATAGATCTGGCTACTGTGGCCTAACCAAGTGAACTCATAGAATTAACCATCTCATCAAGTAAATAGGTCCCATTTGGAAATGACTGAGAGATTACTATTGAATATACTTACTGTTAAATTGTAGGGTACTTCCTTATCAAGATATGCTCTCCCATTTAAAGACTTTATGGTTTGAGAATTGGCTCAGCTTCCTGGTCATGCATCCCTGGTTCTTTTGATTGCATGCATTTAGCAATACAGTTGGCAGCTGCACATCTCTCTTGCCTCTAGGAATACCTTGTGCAATTAAGCAGTGCTGTTATTGTCTACAGATCACACATCCATGACAGCCCCTCTGATCTTGCTGCTCATTATAATAAATGTACCAACTGTAATTCTGATGTTTAAGCAATAGCACCTGGATTCTATAACTTTGAGATTCTACCACTATAGTCAGAGAGCCTATTGTAATCTCCTACTGTTAACCCTGGCATGCAGAATATAGCCATCCCTGAGCTTCTGAATTTTGCTAGTGCCATCTTACCATATCATCCCTTATTGTGTTGGTACACTGACTTTCCTTCAGAATTTCTGCAGAACATAGCTGGTTGATTTTCAGGCGTCCTATTTTACCATTTCTCCACCTCTCGACCTTTTGACTTGCTTTCTCTGCTATTTAATATTGTATTTCTAGACTTGTTCATTCATTTAGTGAAGGCCATCAGTTTTCCCAATCTTTATAGAGACATCCTATCAGTATGTTAACATTTTCTCTCATGGTCCTTTCCAAGGACCATGTCAAGGAATTCTAAGTTGGCAGAATTTTTCATTGATCATTTTAACAACATTCTTCCACTGTCTTCTTGCTTCTATCACTTCATGTAAGTCAGCTATCAGTCTTATATTTTCCCTATAAAAGTATTTTTTTCCTTTTCCTAGCTACTTTTAATTTGTTGTTTGTAATGTTTTTCAATCTTCTTAAATATTCCCTCAGGTTTTAAAATGATCAAAATATGGATAATATGGAAAGTTTTTTTTCTAACTCACTAATTTTAATTTTGATTTGGGGAAGATTCATTTGTAATATTTATTTTTAATTTTTCTAATGTTTATTTTTGAGAGAGAAATAGAGACAGAGTGTGAGTGGTGGAGGGGCAGAGAGAGGAGGAGACACAGAATCCCAAGTAGGCTCCAGGCTCTGAACTGTCATCACAGAGCCCAACACAAGGCTCAAACTCACCAACCGTGAGTTTATGACCCGAGCCCAAGTTGGATGCTTAACCAACTGAGCCACCCAGGTGCCCCTCTTTTGTTTTGTTTAATATCTGTTTGTTTGTTTGTCTGTTTTTTGGTAGTGGCTTATTCTAATTTTTCAATTCAATATTTTAAATACCTTAATGTAGTTATTTTATAGATTATTAATTACATTATCTGAAGTTCTTGAAATTCTAATCTTGCTGTTTTTAGTGTCTGATCACTCTCATTGTATCTACAATATCTAAAATCCCAGTTTCTTCTTTATTAGACTGATACATCCCTTTGGACACCAGCTCCTTCTTAACTTCTTATGATTTTTATTTCACTCATTGTTTTGATCCCAGGGAGTTCTATATTATTGCTAACTCAGCTAAATTTCTTAAAAAATAAGCATTTATGCCTTATCCAAAATTTTGTCATGTTTTGACATGGAAGATTTTTGAAATAGGAAGATTTTAATTTTAGATAGCCTTTTATAACTTCTGAGAATAATGCAAGTTGTTTTTTCTTAACTCTTCAATAAAATTTTTATGTATTTCCATTTCAACACATATAGGTCTATTCTATTTGAAAACTACACTATTTTTCATTTTTAGTGTACTTTGTTCCACGATATCCACTACTTAGGCAGTCTTCATTTATCATTTTCCTATAATAAACATTGCTGCAATGAATCCCATTAATATATCTTTATGGATTAGAACTTTTATGTTCTTTATGAATCTCTAAAAATAGGATTTCTGGATTATAGAAAGTGGGCATTTTAAATTTAACATACTAAATGATTAAATGGATATTATTATATTATTTTATTAATCTTCTCTTGGTTTCAGCTTTAGGATTCTGTCATAATTGCTTCTTTCCAGAAACAGTGTATCAGTACAGTCATAGACACAGAGAAAAACATACTGTGGAATACAGAACATGAATCAGCCATGCTGTTTTATACAGAAGAAGAAGGAGAAGGAGAGGGAGGAGGAAAATTCCAGCAATTTTAGTACGATAGAGTTGTATAAAATATTGAATTT
Source organism: Prionailurus viverrinus (assembly GCF_022837055.1). Classification (NCBI taxonomy): domain Eukaryota; kingdom Metazoa; phylum Chordata; class Mammalia; order Carnivora; family Felidae; genus Prionailurus; species Prionailurus viverrinus. The sequence continues at coordinate 83,835,877 of NC_062567.1, forward strand.
GTCAATTAAGTCTTAGACATGACACAAAAGCATGAGAAAAAAATGAATCGGTAAATTGGACTTCATCAAAATAAAAAAAAAACTGTGCATCACAGGATCGCACTATCACAAATGTGACTTGACAGTTCATAGAACTGCAAAAATATTTGCAAGTCATGTATCTGATAGGGATTGAGTATCCAAAATATATGATGAACAATTTACAACTCAATAACAAAAAGACAACCCACATTAAAGATGAACAAAGAATTGAGTGGAAATTTCCCCAAAGAAGATGTACAAGTGCCAACAGGGATATCAGAAGATGATTAGTCCTTAGAGAAATACAAATCAAAACCCACAATAAGATACTACTTCATATTTCCTAGAATGACTATAATAATAATTTTAAGAAATGGATAATAACAGATATTTATATGAAAGTATAGAAATTTGAACTCTTGTTCATTGCTGATGGAAATGTATAATGGTACAGCCATTGTGGAAACAGATTGGTGGTTCCTCAGGCAGCTAAGCATAAAATAAACTTATGACCCAGAAATTCTACTTTTTAGCTATATACCTAAAAGAATTTAAACCAGGTGCAAGTACTTATACATGCATGGAAATAGCAGCACTATTCACACATAGCCAAAAAGTGGAAAGAACCCCAATTCTCTATCATTGGAGAAATGGATAAACAAAATATGGTATATTTACACAATGGAATATTATTCAGCCATAAAGAGGAATGAAGTACTGACACATGTTTTATGAACTCAAAAATATGCTAAGTGAAATAAGCCAGACAAAAGGCCGTGTATTATATAGCTGCATGCATATAAAATATGCAGGATATTTAGGTCCATAAAGACAGAAAGCAGGAGGGAGGGTGAGTATGAAAAACTAATGAAATCAAAAGCAGGTGGTTTGAGAACATCAATAAAACTGATAACATCTGGGCAGATAGATCAGGAAAACATTAGGCAAAACACAAAATACCAGTCTCTTTAATTAGAGGTGATAGCATTACAGATTCTGTAGATATTAAAAGTATAAGAAAATAATGAGAACAACTTCATGCCAATAAATTTGACAACTGAAATGAAATCAATAAATCCCCAAAAGGATGTAAACTAGCAACAGTCATTCAAAAAGAAATAATCTGGGCTTAATCTCTATGAAATAATTTATTTCATTGTACATTTTTTAACGTCTATTTATTTTTGAGACAGAGAGAGACAGAGCATGAACGGGGGAGGGTCAGAGAGAGAGGGAGACCCAGAATCTGAAACAGGCTCCAGGCTCTGAGCTGTCAGCACAGAGCCCAATGCGGGGCTCGAACTCACAGACTGCAAGATCATGACCTGAGCTGAAGTTGGACGCTTAACTAACTGACTGAGCCACCCAGGCGCTCCTGAAATAATTTATTTCACTTTTTTTTTTAATTTTTTTTTTCAACGTTTATTTATTTTTGGGACAGAGAGAGACAGAGCATGAACGGGGGAGGGGCAGAGAGAGAGGGAGACACAGAATCGGAAACTGGCTCCAGGCTCTGAGCCATCAGCCCAGAGCCTGCCGCCCAGAGCCTGACGCGGGGCTCGAACTCACGAACCGCGAGATCGTGACCTGGCTGAAGTCGGACGCTTAACCAACTGCGCCACCCAGGCGCCCCTATTTCACTTTTAAAAACCTCCCCACAAGGAAAATTCTAGGTACAGATGGTTTCTACAATTTTTAAGGCAACTAAAAAAGAGAGAATAATTCGCATGTTATTCTGTGAGACCATAATACCAAAACCAGATAAAGATACTACAAGAAAATATTTTTCAAAAGTTTAGCAAATGGAACTCAACATTATATAAAAAGAATACTATAAATACAATTAAGTGTAGTTTATCCCAGAAATGAAAGTTTGATTTGAAGTCCAAAAAAAAATCTTATAGCAAGATACATTTACAAATTACAAAAGCAAAGCTATATAACCATGTTGATTTATGTAGAAAAAGCATGTAAAAAAACCCAAAGTCCATTCCTGATTTAAAAACAAAAACAAAAACAAACAAAAAAAAAACATTTAGCCAAGGAAGAAGAGTGGAGAACTTCCTTCTCTGCTAAATGACTTCTATAAACAAACAAACAAATGAAACTTATAGTTAACATTATACTTAATGGTGCAACAATGAATATTCCCACCCAGAAACAAATCAAGGATGTCTGTTCCTACCATTGCTGTTCAACATTATACTGGCTGGCTTTGTCAGTGCAATCAGGCAACAAAATGAATTTTAAAATATCCATATTGAAAAGAAGGAAATGTGTTTATTCATGTGCAAAATGATCATTAAAATCTGTTGGAAATCTATAAAAGATTACTAGAATTAGTAAGTGAATATATAAAAATTATACAAGTTAATATATAAAATCCATTATGTCTTTATACTTTAGCAACAGCAAAAGATTCATATTAAAAGTAATTACATTTACAAGAGTACAAAAGTATATGGAGTATTTAGAACTCCATTATGACAAAAGATATGAAAGACTGAATGCTGAAAATTATAAAAACATTGCTGAAGGAAATTAAAGACCTAAATAAATAGTGATATATACATATTTATGGATGAGAGGACACAGTAACTAAGATGTAAATTCTCCTGAGATTGATCTATAGATTCAATGCAATTTCACTCAAATTAAGAGACTTTTTGTTGCAAACTCTTAAACCGAATCTAAAATTAATACAGAGAAGCTAAGTATACATAGTAGTTAAAACAACTTTGAAAATTAAAAAAACAAAGGTGGAGAACTAGTATTACCTGCTTTAAAGATTTAATGTAGAGCTGCAGTATTTAAGATAGTGTGATGCTGGTACAAAGATAGATACATGATAGATAGATAGATAGATAGATAGATAGATAAATAGAACAGAATCATATGCATATATGATCAACTGAATTTAAGCAAAGGAATAAAGGCAATTTGATAGAGAAATGAGTCTTAAAATATATTGCTGAAATAATTGGTTTATGCAATTGAATATACAAGAAAAAAAGACACTTGGTATATTCCTGACATCATATTCATCAATTAATATATTTCAAAATAAATCTTATACTTAAATGGAAAACTAAAGTTATAGGAGTAAAATAAAAGCGTATATGGAATGTTCACAGCATAACAAACCCTGAGAACAGCCCATGTCTACCAGTAGCTAAATAGATAAATGAACTATCATATATGTACACAATGGAATGCTAGTCAGTAATAAAAATAATGAACTATTGATACAATCTACAACATGGATCTATTTCTCAAGTTAATTATGCTGATTGAAAGAAGCAAGGCAAAAGAATGCATATGTATGATTCTATTAAATCAGTGTCTAGGAAATGTAAAATAATCTATAGGAACAGAAAACAAATCAGAAATTGCCTAGGAACGGGGTGGGATACGATTCTAGGGAAGGATTGTAGAGGTTCATGAGGAAACTTTGGAGTAATGGATATGTTCATTATCTTAATTGTGGTGATGTTTTTATGGTTAGATGTACTTGTCAATACTTAACAAATGTTATACTTTAAATATGTAGAATTTATGTAAATTAAATCTCCATAAACTATTAAAATTGGAACAAATTTGATGTTTGGAGTCTCACAGGTTTTGAACTTTAGATTTTGGCATGTAAAGAAAGATGATAAGGCTATGATTACAGGGTGGGGAATGGTACATGTAAATAAATGCTTGAGGAATTTTTACCAAATTGGGTCATATAAGGCATATTGTGTTTTAACTGTGAGCACTTCTAAATAGGTCATTTGTTAGAAAAAATACAGATATCAGATATGCTATAGATTTTGGCTTATGTAGTATAGGTTGATCAGTTTGGAGAAAATAGGGGATGGATGGATGGATGGATGGATGGATGGATGGATAAATCCATAGCTGAATATAGGGAATGGGGGAAATATGTTATAAGTAGCTAGATAAATGAATCAATAAATGCATACTTTAGTCTAACCTTGAAGTTTACATTTTTGGGTATTTATGTAATCCAGGTTAAACTGAATACTTTTTCAAATTCTTTTGTCATGCCAGCAGGAAAAAAAAATCACCATATGGATGGATTCTTAAGCACAGGGAAGTCTCATTTGCAACTGATAACCCACAAGAGAAATGAAAATGTGATTAAGCTAACCATGTACAACACCATTCTGTTTTTATCTTCCTACACATTACCTTTCCTGCAAAAAGATTTTTTTTAAATGATGCTATTACTTTAATAGCTTCTATTTGCATTCTGAATTTTCATTGTGCCAGTTATCCGATTCCACTTATATGATGAAATTTGTGGGCCTCATGGCTATTTTAATGTGATGCCTTTTATAATGTAATTGAGAGAAGTCTCCAATGAATAAAATAAATGGTTTCAGAGGGTTCTTAAGCCCTCAACAGACATCAGCTAAAATGTTAAGAGTGCCTCCAAATCCCAATGGTGTTATATTTTCTAACCATGAAAGAAATGTCATTATTGTAAATTCCCAGCTTTTGTCTGAAAATCTTGTACTAGATCCCTTGAGCACCAGTTCAGTTAATTAATTCAAACAATTTTGTCTCTAATCTCTAAAACATTTTCATATTTAAGACAATAAATGAGGTACTTAAGGGGTTCACTCATTGTTGGTCATTAATATGCCAGGGAATTAGAAAAATTACGCTAGTCTTTAGTGACATGAATAATGTCTTTTTTTTTTTTTTCTTCCAATGGTTCTGACCTGGACAAGGTTAAAAGCATGGTTTCTCTGCAACTGAATTTAAGATAATCCTATTTTCCACTTGCTTTGGTTTTAACACATATATCCAAATTCTCTTCCTTTTCTTTCAGCAATAAATTTAATACAAAGTTGGATAGGTTATACCAATTTAAAGATTAAATTAGTTAATAATAACTTTGAAATTAGTGATTAGTTTAGAAGAAGAATAATTGCATTTTCCTTGAACCGGTACATAAGGTTAATGTAGTTGATAATGTGATGGCTCCAGTAACTTTGACACTAATTGGCGATTGTGTTACATGTTAAGATAAGGAGTCAGCATGAACAAATTCTCATGAGATTTGCAGGAAGCCAAAGCTATTTGTTCAGAAACCTACTTTTTTTCCATTTGAACGATTGGTTTAATTTCATAAAAGTTTGGAATGTGACCTTCAGGATAAAATTTCATAGCATTTTATGCCATTGACTCTGGATTATCAAGCTGAAACAAGGCATAGAAAACAACCTTTCTTCAAGGTACAACCAGCTATCTAATTTGTCAGTATGTGAGTCTAATTGTTCAATTTCCTAAATTGACTGTCTCTAGCAGGGGGAAAGTGTTAGATGAAAAGAACACCAGGCTTGTAATTGTTTACAGTGTTTTGTGTTTATATAGCTCTTACCCCCCAAATCTTCTAAATAATTTTAGAACCATTATAAATTTAATTTCTTAATGTAAACACACACACAGTTTGCACATACATTCTTCTATGTGTGATTTTCAAGAGTTGAAGAAGATTCTAGATGTTTGAAGGTAAGGTAGCAGAATTATGCATAGCAAATTGCCCATAAGATAATAAGGCAGAGGGGCACCTGGGTGGCTCCGTCGGTTGAGCAACTGACTTTGGCTCGGGTCATGATCTCACGGTTTGTAAGTTGGAGCCCCACGTCGTGTTCACTGCTGTCAGTGCGGAACTTGCTTTGGGTCCTCTGTTCCATTCCCTCTCTGCCCGCCCCCCCTGCTCACCCTCTCTCAAAAATAAACATCAAAAAAAAAAAAAGATAATCAGGCAGAGAAGAGCCAATTTCTACAAATTCTAAGGTAGGAATGTATCTATTGTGCCATCAGTCTTGTCTTTGGCAGTCAGTTGAAAGCAACAATGTTTCAACTCAAACACAAGGTCTCTATTGTATATATTTTTTGATTTTTTAATGTTTATTTATTTTGATAGAGCACAGTGGGGGAGGGTGAGACAAAGAGGGACACACAAAATTCGAAGCAGGCTCCAGGATCCAAACTGTCAGACCAGAGCCTTACTACACAGGGCTGGAACTCACCAACCACAAGACCATGACCAGAGCCAAAGTTGGCCGCCTAACCGACTGAGCCACCCAGGTGCCCCCCTATTGTATTTTCTATTTGTAATTTTTTATTTTATTTTTAAAATTTATTTATTTATTTAGAGAGAGGGAAAGAGAAAGAGAGAGAGAGAGAGTGCACAGGCAAGCAGGGAAGGGGCAGAGAGAGGGAGAGAGAAATTTCCAAGCAGGGTCTGTGAGCTGTTAGCACAGAGCCTGATATGGGGCTTGATCTATTTAACCATGAGTTCATGACCTGAGCCGAAAGCAAGAGTTGAATGATTAACCAACTGAGCCACCCAGGCACCCCTTAGGTATGTTTTTTTTTTAAAGGTTTATTCACTTATGTTAGGCACAGATCAGTGTTTTCCTAATCAAACTGTTAACATATGACATCAAAAATGTATAATTTATTCTTTATTTGAAACATTCACTCACCTATATATCATCTATATAATAATCAACATTTTCATAGTGAAAAGCATGTTTAGGCAAAACAGTGATATAGGTGGATGCTATAAATATATTGTTTAACCTGTTACTAATTACATAATTGAACCATCTTATTTAACAATATTATAATTCACAACTTTTCAAAAATTATTTGAAGTGTTAAGGAGGAAAATTTTTTTCCTTATTCTTCTTCACTCTTTGGCTGGTATAATAATCAAATTAACAAAGGACACAGTTACAGAAGAAAAAAACAAATTTAATTACATTCATATGGAGCCCCAAAGAATATTAGATACTCAGGCATTGAAGGTCTATGTGCAATTCTTTTTCTAATGTGGTATTCTGAGCTAAGGAGATGGCAGGTAGTAGGGTCTGAGACTTGGAAGGGGAGGATAATAATTCTCAGGAAAACTAGAAGAACAAATGTTTGGTAAACAAATATTTGTCATTCTATACAAAGACAATGTGAAACAAAAAGGAATTTGGTCTCCAGGCCCTGCTGAGCCTCCCTACCCCCACCCCAGTTTATCACACCTAGCCCATATTCTTTGTACTTATCTCTGGTGATTGTTTTCTTCCTTGGTTAGGCCCTCCATCTAAATTCTTTTTTTGTTGTTGTTTTTAAGTTATTTATTTATTTGAGAGAGACAGAGACAGTAGTGTAGGGGAGGTGCAGAGGCAGGGAGAGAGAGAGAGAATCCTAAGCAGGCTTCTTACAGTGCAGAGCCTGATGTGGGGCTAAACCCACAAACTATGAGAACATCACTTGAACCAAAACCAAGAGTTGGGTGCTTAACCAACTGAGCCACCCACATGCCCCCCCATCTAAATTCTTGTAAGCAGTTAATGGAGAGGTAAAGGTGTCACTTGAATCTGCTGGGTCTTGATTGCCTTCAGCACAAAATATCTTACATGCTAGGGCATGTGGGTGGCTCAGTTGGTTGAGTGGGGACTTTGGCTCAGGTCATGATCTCACAGTTCCTGAGTTTGAGCCCCACATCAGGCTTGCTACTGTCAGCATGGAGCCTGCTTCAGATCCTCTGTCCCCTTTTCTCTCTTCTCCTCCCCCGCACTCTCTCTCTCTCAAAAAATAATAATAATAAAAACAGTAGTCCACATGCCAAAATGGTACTTTCTTGGGAAGACTTGTTCTCAATCCCTTTACATTGTTTATCTTCACTATGTATAATTTTTTTTATAACTTTCAGAGCTGAGACAAATGCAAGGATATTGTTCATATTTTCCATTTTCAAACAGGTTTTTACATTTAAATAATTATTTTAGAGGGATTCTTTTAGTCACTAAAATGAAGATCAGGGCTAATACGGTTTCAATATTAAAAACTAGAGATGTTTTCCCAATAACTGAAATAAATTGAATATATACAAATTAAAACATACTTAAAGGAAATCTACTGAAAGGTAATCTTTAAGGGAATCTACTTAAAGGAAATATTTGAATAACTTTAAAAATAATGCATCTAATTATTCTCTGTTCAAGCTCCTATGTAAATCCAGGTATTTAAAATAAATATTTTCTTAAATATTATTCAAATAGGTTTAGCAAAAAAATTTGCATTAAGATGGATGAGCATTGAAGACAATGTTTATGACAGCTTAAAATGTTTTGTGTTGATTTAGAGAAAACAGAACACATCTGAATTATAAGGTGCCTGTTGGTAGCTGTGTTACCCAATCTGAGCAAACTGTAATTTTTCATCTTATTTCTGCTTTTTTCTCCTCAGTTCAGAGACTGTTTTATTCTAAAATTGAAATAAAAGAGAACAATGGGATGTTCAGGGGGACTAACAATTTTTAAATAATGTAAAGAGAGTCTTAAAAACTGAGAACAAACTGAAGATTGATGGGGGGTGGGAGGGAGGAGAGGGTGGGTGATGGGTATTAAGGAGGGCACCTTTTGGGATGAGCACTGGGTGTTGAATGGAAACCAATTTGACAATAAACTTCATATATGGAAAAAAATAAAAAAATTAAATTAAATTAAATTAAAAAATAATGTAAAGAGAAAAATAAAAATATAAAAAATAAATAAAAATATGGTATATGGGAATACTTTCTAAAGGTTTTATTGGTAGGGGAGATCATCAAAATTTATTTGAACATATTTGAATATATTATTATTCAATAACAAATTAATAGTTAATTAGACTAATTTCCTTAAATATTCAGTTTATATATTTTAGTAATTCAGTATATAATTCTTATTACTTTTAATTTCAAGTTAATTCTTAGTGCCACTTGTCTAAAATACACAAATGTATAAGAAAACCATAAATAATCTTGCTACTACCTCCCTTACCATCCTAACCCCCACTTTTTAAGTGATTTTAACTTAATATAACAGAGCAGATAAAGTAAATATATTGTATTCAACCATTGTCTTGTTTTTTATTTTAATAGATTTTCAGGAGTTGAGTTGTTAGCTCAAAATATAAGATGGTTTCTAATGTTAATAGATGATGCCAGAATCATTCTCAATAAAATTGTAATAATTCACAGTATGCCTTGCAATGGTCAGAACTATTTCTTTTCTCCATTTTCCTGATTTTATAACACTAGTAAATGGTATTGAACATCATGTTTTGTTTGTGTGGAGTTTTTTGTAGTTGTTTTTGTTGTGTTTTGTCTTACTCTTGTGTGAGAAAATAATGTTCTTTTATTGTTAGATTTATCTCATTTAAAAAAAAAAAACCTAGTGAGGTATTTTTTCTTAAATTTATCAGTCATTTGCATTTCTTCTTTTGTGAGTCATCAGATTCTTTCCTTTTACTCATAAATATTATATTTCTAAGATTTATTACATATATTTTTCAATGTTCTCCAGAGAAACAGAACCAATAGGATATATTAAGAGGGAGGGAGAGATTTATTTTAAGGAATTGGCTCATGTGATTATGGGGACAGAAATCAGAAATTTGTAAGGCAGGCTGGCTGGCTGGAAATTGAGATAAGAGTTGAATTTGTAGTATTGACTCTGAAATCCATAGGCCAGGGGCAGGCTGAACTCAGGCAGGATTTCTATTTTATAGTCTTGAGGCAGAAGCTTTTCTTCTCTGGGAAATCTCTGGGAAATTTACTTAAAGTGATTGTAAATTCTAATCATACCTACGGAACACCTTCACAGTAATATCTAGCATAGTGTTTGTTGACAAAACCAGTGGGCAACATAGCCTAGTCACATTGATACATAAAATTAACCATTGTATTTGCATATGTCTCTAATTCATTCATTCTGACTACTGTATAATAGTCCACTGACTGAGTCTTCCAGTTTACTCTTCATGAATTTTTGTGCATTTAGATTGTTTCTTGGTTTTTGCTGTTGGGCATAGTGTTTCTGTAGATACTCTGGTACATGTATTCTTTAATAAGTATTATAGTTTTTCTTGGGTAACTAGTATACTTCTAAAATGAAGAGAAGGGAGTTAGGGCTTATAACATGTCAAGACCGGTTATGAACCTATTCTAAGTAGCACAGTTTGGTAAGGCCCCAGGATAGACAAACTGATCCACAGAATAGAAATGAGAGCCTATACATGTATGATATTTGAATGACATGTCAGACAAGTTGGGAATATAAGGACTTTTCAATAAATGGAAATAGATAAAATATCCATATAAAGAAATTTGAATTGAATTTCAGCTTTATATTATAAGGAAAAACACTCTAAATGAAATTAGAAGATTAGTTACAAATGGGAGTAGATCATCATAATACAAAATTGAAAATATACTAACAACATATGTAAAAATACCCTTTCCAAATTAGTGACAAGAGCACAAACAACTCAAAAGTACATGAGTAAGGGACATAATCCAAAGAAAACATATATAAAGCAATGCTAAACATTATTGTGATTCACGAAAATTAGGCTAAAGTCTCAAAATCACTCACACACACACAAATCCTGTAATCATTAAATTACTCAGTTTTATAATGTGATATTCATTCGCCTCAAAAATTTATAGAAATTTACTGTACATATAGGTATGCTGTTCTTTGCCTGCTATATATATTAAATACATATTTCTAGTGTATTATTTGTCTTTTTAAAAATTGTTTCTTGGGCACCTGGTTGGCTCAGTCAGTTGAGCGTCCAACTTTGGCTTAGTTCGTGGTCTCACAGTTCGTAAATTCACTCTCTGCTTCATACTCACTGCTATCAGTACAGAACCCACTTTGGATCCTCTCTCCCCCTCTCTCTCTTCCTCCCTCCTGATCACTCTCTCTGTTTCTCAAAAATGAATAGCCATTAAAAAAAAGATTTAAAAGCTATTTCTTATATTTTATACTTTTAGCAACCAGTATAATCAAGCTTTTATATTTAATCTAGTCAACATGTCTACATTTTTCTCTGCAACCTAATATTACACAAATAGTATCCTAATTATTATAACAAAAAAAAATCACTCAAAACCACCATGGAAATATCTTACTAAGTAATGAAATTTTGAAAATCTGTTCAATAAAACCTGGCAAAAATGTTCAGGATTACGATTTTCCCAGGATTATTCAAAATTCACTTTATGTTCTTGGTAAGTGAAGACATACATAGAGTAGTAGATGAAGATAAGCCCCCTTCTCACTGAGTTTTTAGAAAACATCATTTGACAGATGATGTAATTACTAAGTGCAAGGCACTATTTTAATTATAGCTTTTCTTTCATTTGGGCTTTATCATCCCAAAATACTCTGACTCACTTTGATGGATCAATTGGAAATTCCAAATATACCCCAGATATCACCTAAACTGAATCTCTTCAAAATAGAAATAAAGTGTCCTAAAACTTTTATTACAGCAATATTAAAAAACACATTGCCCTCCACAGGATTTCTGAGAATTCCTAAGAGGCATATGTTCTTATAATTGCGTATGGCTCATAAATCCTGCTTCTGTTAAACTACTTCAGTTTAGCAATCATATGCCGTTACATTTGGGCTGTTTTTGTTCCCCACCACATGTGCCCAGCTATAAAACTTTGGCCTTTAATTTCTTTTTACACACACACACACATCTCCTGCCTAAATCACCTGTATATACCATGACTCTAGTGAATTCAGGAGACAAGGAGAGATGCAGAGTGTATCTCAATTTAAAATGCCGTATTCTGATCATTACCTCCCATTTTCCAGCTCATATCCTCTAAATACTCCAACTTAATCCTTAAAATGAATCTGGACCTTCTTCAATCCTTAAATCCTTTCTAGTTTTCACTGTCTATGACCTACTTCATATTCTTACTTCCTTCCTTACCTATCTTACACCACATGGAAAATCATAATCACCTCGTTACAGAAAGCTCTCAAATTCTTTCTAGCTTCATAGTACTGACAAGGTTAAACAAAGTCCTGGTTAAACCTAAAATTCTACTCTTCATATGTACCTAATGCAGGTTAACATAGCTGAGAAAAATATGTGGACGGCTTTCATCTTAAATTCACAATCAAAACCAGTTGAGCCCATAAGTTTCTGGCAGTTAGACTGCATTGAATTTGGGCACTCACATTTTCACTTGTTAGTTAATTATTTTATAATTTATTCTCTTTCATCAAACTACAGCACTTCCTTTCCCATTATCACATCAAACTTGTGACATTACTGCTTATTTCACTGAGAAAATCTCTCACTACAACGTGTATCTACTTTCAGTCCATTTACCCTCTTTAATTATGCTTTCTTATAACTAAGGCCAACTACTTTACTTATACAGTGCATCTCAGTGTTTCTTATTTATTCAAATAGTTTGCTCCAAAAAACTTTTACTTCTCCCTGTATCATTCATATATATGACTCTGTTGGATTATTTCTGTAAAGCATATAAAATGCTATTATTTTCCTACCTTAAAAATTTTGAAAATATTTTTAGTTACGACCAATATGGAATAACTGGAATCATACTTAATGTCTTTATGTTATTAATTATAAAAGATCATCATAATATAGAAATAATTATTTACATAATTTGGACAATTGGCAAGTCTAAGATTAGTGGAGCAAAGGAAGAAGAACAGTCAGTGATTCCCTATAATAACTTAGGCTTTCTTCAGGAGAGCATTTGTCCAGATTATTATGAAACAGGAAATAAGGGTACAGCAGAGATTTCAAGTTATATCAGTCTTTCTGAATAGAGAAAACACAGATTGGAGGCCAGAGCTGCTTTGATGCTTTGGAATCTTTCTGGGGTGAGGATCCATTAAAGGGAAATTTGCAGGAAAGTAACCCCATAAGTCTGTGTGAGATTTGGCCTAGCTTCTTGGCTGGCCCCTGTTCTTGTATATATAAGTTGTGATTCTAAGAGACTGAACAGAGAACAACCACTATGTGTTTGGAATAGCTACCAGAGATTTCAAAAGTTGCACAAGGCTGGGAAAATATTAAAGTTCACACACATCTAGAATGGAGACAACGTCTTCAAATGCACAAGGAACATTTTGCAAACCAGGCCATATGCTGGCCATAAACATAGTTTTGAGAATTCTGAAAGAATTCAGTTCATACAGGGTATGTTCTCTGATCATGGTAGAATTTAATTAGAATTCAATTACAGAATATGTCTTAGAACATATTTTTAAATTAAGCAATATTTTTTCTACATAATCTATGTTTTGAAGAAGAAATCAGAAGATATTAGAAAGCACTGATCGATAAGTGAACCATAATGAAAATAGAACGTTAGAACTTGTAGAATACAGTTGAAGTAGTGTTAAGTGGGAATTTGTAGCTTTAAATGCGTATATCAGAGAAGTAAATTTTTAAATAAATATCTAAGTCACCAATTCAAAGTGCTAAAAAAGTAAAAGAAATTAAACCTGAAATAGAAGGCAAAAAACAGAAATAACAAATAAAGGAATGAATACATTTAAAAACAGAAATCAATAAAGTTAAATTTGTTCTTTGAAAAGTTATCAAAGTTGATATATTCATAACATCCAATTATAGGAAAAAAGGAAAATATAAATTGTATATATTGAAAGTTAAGATGAAATCACTAGAAAACTATTTTAACTGAACTAGCACATGAAGAAATAGAAAATATAAAGAATCATATATATGCTAAAACAATGAATCCATAATTATAAACCTTCACAAAAAGGATATTCCAGGTAAGATGGCTTCGGCATGGAATCCATTCAAGTATTAAAGGATAAATTAATAAAATTTTTCAGAGTTTTTCAGAGCATACAAAAAAATAACAATTATGAGATAAGCATAAATGAATACCAAAACCTTAGGCATTAAAAGAAAGGCAAATGAGGCTATATACCTCTGATGACCCTTGAGACAAATATCATTAACAAACTATTAACAAACAGAATAAATCAAATTATAAAAGGATACTATACATGATCAAATTATATTTATTCTAGGAATGAAAATTGTTTTACATTTCAAAAATTATTTAATGTGATTCTCTAAGAGAATAAAAGGAAAAGTATATGATTTTCTCCACACATGAAAGCAATTCTTTCTCATATTTAATATGGTATGATTGTGTATATGGAAAATCCAAAGAATCAAAATCACTGAGAAAGAATAAGTAAGTTTTGCAACATTTCTTGACATAAAGTTAATATTTTTAAATGAATGTCTATAAAGTAGCAACTAAAAATAATGTATCTTAAAAATATAAATGTGCAATAGATCAAATATATGTACTAACTGTATATATATATATATATATATATATATATATATATATATATAATGAAAGGTATGAAAGAATCCACATTGACAATTATAAAACATTAACATGAGAGATCAATGATTATCTAAACAAAAAGAAGAATCTAGCATGATTTTTTTATTTAAAAAGTCAATATATTAATGTTTCTACCTAAATAGCTTCATTTTTTCTATGTAATATCCATCAAAATTTGATAGGTGTGTGTATGTGTTTGTGTGTGTGTGTGTGTGTGTGTGTGTGTGTGTGAGAGAGAGAGAGAGAGAGAGAGAGAGGGGCAGAGAGAGACCTGGCTTTCTATTTTATATGGAAATACTAAAGACTTAGAATAGTCAAGGTAACATTGTAGAAGAGAAGGAGCAAAGGTATTATTATACTAGCTGATACTAACACTTATTATAAAGTTATAATCATAAGACAAATATAAATACAAGTTCAGATAAAATGGGGAAGTACAGCAGAATGGTGTACAGAGAAACAGATTCACACATACACATTATTGCCTGATTTATGACTGTAATCCAATGTGGAAAGTTGATCCTTTCCCAAAATTAGTGCTGGACCAATTGTACATCTCCTACTTTGACAAACAAAAACCAATTTGATCTAGCACATAGATCCTGCTCTAAGAGGTAAGACAAAAAATTTAAAAAAATAAAAAACTTTTAAATGAATATACACGAGAATATTTATGTCTTGGATGTAGACAAAGATTTCTTAGGATACAAAATCAATAACAAGAAATACGATAAATTAGCCTTCGATAAAGTTAAGCACAACTGTCTATCGAAAGTTACCATTAAGGAAATTAAGATAAATGTAAATTACAGGCTGGGAGAAGATGTTAGCAGTTAGCAGTTCATAAATCTGAAAAAGATCTCATATCCAAAATGTATGAAAAACTCTGATGAATGTTTTTAATATAACCAACTTCTTTAAAAATAGGTGAAGTGGGATGCCTACGTACCTCAGTCAGTTTAGTGGCTGACTCTTGGTTTTGGCCAGACCATGATCTCATGGTTTGTGGGTTTGAGCCCCACATCACAGGGGGGGGGGCTGACAGTCTGGAGTCTACTTGGAATTCTCTCTCTCACCCTCTCTCTACTCCTCCTCTGCTCATGCTCTCTCCTCCTCAAAATAAATAAACATAAAAAAATAAAGAAAAATAGATGGAGTACTTAACAGGCATTTTGGAAATGTGGGTTTCAAAATGACCAATAAATAAACAAAAAGAGTTCCGCATCATCATTCTCGTGTGAAATGTCAGTCTGAAGTCTGACATTACCAAGTGTTGATGAGGAGGTGGAGTAGATGGAATATTCTTAAACTGTTAGTTGGAATCTAAATTGCTGCAACCACTTTGGAAAACTGTCTGAAAGTATCTCTTGAAGCTAAATATATCCCCTAACACCTACAAGTCTATTCCAAAATATATTTCCAAAAAATAGTATTAATGTCCACGAAAAGATATGTCCAAGAATGTTCATAGCAGTTTTACTAATAGCAATTTCAAAGTAGAAACAACCCAAACATCCATCAGTAGTGGAATGGATGAATAATTTCTGTACAGTTGTAAAGTGGGCACTACACATTGTATGTTAAACAATGAAAATGAACCTTTTCACAAAAGCATGTATGAATTTATAAAAAAATATTTTATATACCTGTTATTAATTTTCATACTCCTGTAATTTTTTCTTTGCTTTAGATTTCCTTTAGATAGTCTCTTGCCATGTTTCTCAGGCTCAGACCCTTGCATTCCCCCCTGAGATGTTTTTATGAACTTTGACTTCATTCAAATCTAACATTTAGAAGAATTCAGCTCTCTACATTCTCAAACTCATATCCAGGCCCTCACTTTCTTATCAAAATCGATGGAGATTTTCAAGAGAAAAAGAATCCCCTTGTTTAATGATATTTGCCTTCCTGAAATAAAATTTCTTCCTGAAAGAAAATATGCCTTTCTGTTACATAATCATGGCTTAATTCAGTTTCAAAATACACATAGATAGATTTCCCCTCTGCCCCCACCATTCTTGATATCTACTGAGGTATGTGAATGTCTTCCTATAGGCCTGTTTCCCTTATTTTTATTCCTGGATACTCATGGAGAAAATCTCTGTAGGTTTTGTGATGGGAGGTATAATCAGGGTATTGCTGAATGTCTATATTTGTTATATAGAATATATGAGTCAGGAAATATGCAGGACTTAGAAGACCAATAAGGTACTAATTCACTTTTATCTGTCTGAGGTATAGAATATCTAGAATATCATGTAAGTAATCAGAACAGAAAGGAATAGGTGAATTCAAATGATTGTTTTTGTAGAGGTTCATTTTCCTCTATAGAAGGAAAGAAATTAATAAGAGTCAAGATGAGAGCATCAGGAAAGAATTAAACCATTCCTGCTATTTTGAGTTCGTTCCTTCTCTAGAGATATAACCTTTTAAGTCATAAGTTATAAAGATATCATGTTAATGCCTGATGCCATATCAAAGACATCTTTTCAGGCATATCCAGGGTACATTTTCATAAAACATCAATTTAGGTCCTGTCAGTTACATCTGCTCTTGAGAGATTTCATCAGTCACATTGTGTTAAATCACATGACTATACATAAAATGATTGATAGCAGACAGATAGAACACATCCACATATGTAAGTTTCATTAGAAAATTTAAAAGTGACCCATGAGCATTTCATATAGGCTCTAAATACCAAGTCTTTTAGCATGACTTTATTCTACAAACAGATTTTAACTCAGTTAAATAAGAAAATGTAGCACATTAAAGGGTCAAATTACAAAGACAATTTTTTTCTCTCAAAAAAAAAAAGGTAAGGCCTTATGGAATTTTCTTGTAACAAAGCACCAAAGTACAGAATATTCAAAAATCTTAATGATTTAAAAATAGCATTTTATTTGAAATGATTATAGATGTATTATCAGTTCCAGAGTGTTCAATTACAAAATCTTTATTCAAAGATGTCAAACTCAATGTCAATGAAGGAGAAGTCATATTGAATGAGGCTTTGGTGAGACTACTCTTATGAAATTCATTTTATTATTACTTTACATAAAATCTGTGAAAACTACTTCTTTAATTCTTTACCTAATTCCTCAGTCTCCTGTTTTCATTATCTTTTGAGATGTCATAGGGTATATTACCTGCAAGAAATATACTGAAACTTACTGAAGAAAAGGAATACCTAATTTAAGAATATCAAACCTATTAAAAAATCATATTTAGATTTCACAGGAACTAGAAATCCATACAAGAAGTCTCTCAGTCTCCTTCTCTTTTCTGAGGATGCTCCATCCTCCTTTCTGTAGACCACCCTCCTTCTTTAAGGTGCAAGTCTTTAGTTTTCCATAGATTTTTTTATATACCTTGTTTGAATTGTCATGAGGTAGACTTTTGTCTCAGAACTATATAACTTTATGGGTCCAGTGCTCATCAGAGTTTGACAGATTCAAGTTTTGTCCTTAAATCCCATTTCCTAGCAGAAAAAATCTAATTAGTGTAACTTTGTATAAAGGTATATATTTTCAAAGAAATAGTTGAGGTGGTGCCAAGTGATGGTCATTTTTAATACTCAGGACCCAGACATGTTTGATCTTGGCAGAGCTATGAAAGGTCTAATTTTGACCTAATTTTTCTGTACCCAAAATGTATTGTATCAATTTATCACACCATCCTTCCTTTCTGTAATTATTTTCTTGAGTGTTTGTTAGAATCGAATTGATGACTTTTAATTGTTATCAACAATTGTTGAACATTCTTTCAATTAGCAAATTACACATTGGACTTGTAATTGTGGTTTACTATTCCCACAATCATAGTTATGTTTTGCCTAATGGCATCTCTCAAATATTCCTGTGGAAAAGTGTTGTTTAGTGGGGTGTCTTATTACAGTACAGATTGCAGAACTACTTCTTACTTAACTAATGTTATCATTTTATGTCTTAATTTTTTTAGGCACCAATTTCAACAAAATCAGCTACATAAGAAATAAACCCCAAAGAAAATATCGTATGTTATATAAAATTGACCGGCATGTGAAATTCCTGTATTAATACTCTTTGTGTTTCAAAATCTATCAATTGCCTTCCATTTATACTTAATTTCACCATTGATTTAACAATTGCACACTAATTTATGACTTTGCAGTATTACTGGATGACTCTTCAGGTTAGCCTTGTTCGGGACAATGTAATGAGTTGTGAATGATCCTATTAAAAGAAATTATACAGGTTTCATTATAAGATGCTAGGCCCTGATAAGGAGTTATAAATAGCCATCCAGAGAAGGGAAGAGCAAATGGGAGGCTTTATAATGGAAATGTCATTATTAAAATACCTACAAAAGAACAAATATCTGAATCCATGATACACAGAGACCCCTGATGAAAGAGCAAATAATACTTTTCATGTAATATTGTGCCCTTTTACTTTACTTTTCCCTCTACCTTCTGCCCAACAATAGAGGAACCAGAAAGAGCAGCTTTTGAGTGATGAAAGGAGGAAATAAATGGAAGCCCACACATTCTTCTTTTCCTCAGCACCTGACAACAGGGAGTCAGATCATTTGGTCACGGGAGAGACACACGGAAGTGAATGAGAGGTTACATTTTTAATTTAAGTAACAATGGATTACATTACCCACCTTTGATTCATCTCCTCTCCATGCTCCTTCTTTTTTTCTTTTACTATTTTAGTAGTAGCTCAGATCATGTTTGAATGTATACAAACTAAGCTTCCCTACTTGTTAAATGCAAGTGACTCCATTAAGAGTTTTGCTTTTCTATGACTACCTGCTTCAACTAGTCCCTTATACATGCTATTTTTCAAAATTCTGACGTATGAACTTTAAGCCCTTGAGTAAGAAAGAACCCTACACATTAGGGAAACCAGTTCTGATGATCAGAACATAAATATACGACAAGGAAGGAGGCGCCTGGATCTCAGTCGGTTAAGCATACTACTCTTGATTTCACTTAAGGTCGTGATCTACCAAGGTCACGAGTTTGAGCCCTGCATCATGCTCTACATTAGCAGCATGGAGGCTTTTTAGGATTCTCTCTCTCCTCTCTGCCTCTCTGCCACTCATATGTGCTGTCTCTGTAAATACATACATACATACATAAAAAGCAAACATTTAAATTAATATAGGACAAGGGTAGTAATTCCCAGAGTACAAAAATAAGTCTTGGTACACCTGGTACACTCTTCATGATCTTATTCTGGGCCATACCTGGTTCCTTAGATATGATCTTCATGATCAATGGTGAACACTTCATCCCTTTGCTCCTCTGCCATATCAGATCTTTCTATGTTGACAGAGCAGCCAATAATCACATCAGAGCCTATCTCTCAGCTCTCCTTGAGACTTATGATAAACAATAATGGAAATCCTCCAGAAGAGACCCTTACTTCTTGATTCATAGTCTGGAAAATAAACTTAAAAATTAGACTTAAGCTTGACGCAAATAATTACAGAAATCATTGACCTATGATCAATGTGCAAAATCCATGTTTGGTACAAAGTTTTCAAACATTTCAGCACATATTTCCATACAAGGATGTTTTGCACAGAAAAGACCACATTTGGAGATTATCATGTAACTGTGCTTTTTAGTCTACGCTCCTACTTGTTAAGAATCAAAAGATAGGGGCGCCTGGGTGGCTCAGTTGGTTGAGCATCCGACTTCATTCAGGTCAGGTCATGACCTCGCAGTCTGTGAGTTCGAGCCCCGTGTCAGGCTCTGTGCTGACAACTCAGAGCCTGGAGACTGCTTTGGAGTCTGTGTCTCCATCTCTCTCTGCCTCTCCCCTGCTCATTCTCTGCCTCTCTCTCTGTCAAAAATAAATAAACTTAAAAAAAAAAAAGAGAGTGAGCATGCCTCTATATTTCATATGAACATTTGCACTGTTGTTGTTCAGAGTCCATATACTGCCATTATATTTTTTGTAATGTAATATATGGGTGTGTTCCTCAGGTTCTCCAAAGACACAGAACCAATATATATGCAAAGAGATTTATTATGAGGATATGGCTCATGCAAATATGGAAGCTGAGAAATCTCCAAATCTGCAGGTGGTGAGCTGGAGACCCAGGATAGATAATGGTGTAAATTCTAACCTGAAAGCTGGAAGACTTAAAACCCAAGAAGAGCTGACTTTTCAGTTTGTATACAAAGGCAGAAAGATACCAATGTCCCACCTAAAGCAAGCAGGCAGAAGTTTCTTCTCACCCTTTTTTTTTTTCTTTCCAACTCCTTGATTGACTGGATTAGACTTACTCATACTAGGAATAGCAATCTGCTTTATTCAGTCTGTAAATGGTGATCTTTTCCAGAAATGACCCATACAGTACACCAAGAGTAAAATGTTTGACTAAATGTGTGGACACCATAAAATTCACCATTATAACAGGCATAATCCAGAGGTCACAAATTCATAAAATGTTAGAGATGAAATTGGTAATAAACTTCAAGTGCCCAACAGTTTTTCGGGCTAAATCTCAATTCTCAAGGAGATTGAGTGCTAGTTAGGGAGTAAACAGTAAATTAGTAAGTTATACCTAATGTGGAAATAGTAAAATTTCTGTACCCATTTGGCCTTGCTGTAGCCTTATCAGCCAAATCTCTGAACAGTGTTGCCAGCCAACCTTCACAAATGCGGTAGTGTTAATCATACTGCTGCTTAAGGCCTGTTTGGTTAACAGCCAGTTAACAGTTTTTGGCAACTCTGATAGAAATCTTGTAAACGTTTACTTGAAGGTTCCAGGACTTAACTTGGTCATATCTATGTGTATCTTGCAAGTATCTACCACCCATGGTCCCTTCCAGGACTTATGTCCAGGGGGATTTTCAAATTCTTCAATTAGATTATGGACAGCAAGAACTCCCATCAAAAACCAACAATCCGCGAACAGTAGCAACACCCTTTCTGCTCAGATGCTCCAGGGAAAATGAAGAAAGAAAAGTGGACACAGATCATCTCCTACTGAAAGTATCAGGTCAGAATAAGAGTTTATATATCCAAACAAATATGTTCATCTAAGAGAATTCCTTAATATGAAGAAGGAAATTTTATGACAATGTGAACTGTAATCTTGAAGTCGACATTAGAGGGAACAAGTTAGAACAATTATCCTATAAACTTAGCAAAGCAAAATTTGAATCTGAAAATACACCTGTTTCGTAGAAACATTAGATTAGTTCTGTTTTACTTTCAGAGAACTTTATTTTTGCAGTATATATGTGAAGTGTAACCATATAAACATTTAGTTTTAAGTATTTAGTCAAAATTATGTTTATGAACTGGAAAGAAGTCAAAAAATTAAAAAAAAATATGTTAAATTATTAAATTTCTCTTTGCCTATGGAAGATTAAGGAATTATTTGGTTTATATTTTTCATTAGTATAACATTAAAAAGTATGTCTAATATCCAGATTGGATTGAGTTACATTGAGAGATAGTGGTAATAAAATATACATATATTTTTTATTTGGCTTTTTAAATTGCTTAACAACATTTGTCTTGGTTGCTCTTAGTCAGTTTTTTTTTCCCCCAAGATCTAAGAGCCATTGTCCAAAGTGCCTGATTTTATTAAAATCTCTTTCTTTTTCTTTTTTCTCCTTCTTGTTCTTCTTCTTCTCCTCCTCCTGCTCCTTCTTGTTTTTTTCTGTTTTGTGTTTTGTTTTTGGTAGTTGTTTCTAATAAGTTATTCTAACTGAACTATTCACTATAGTGTCAAAACTGTATGTTTAAGCCAGGCATTATAAATCATGTCCATTCAAAATGACATTAGAAAACCTAAAGCATTAGTTATATATAGAAACACATGTATTGTAATATTCCAACTTGAAAAAGACACCTGACTGGCTCAATTGGTAGAGCGTGTGACTCTTGATATGAGGGTCATGAGTTTGAGCTATCAGTGAGTGTAGATGATTACAAGAAAAGGAAGGAAGGAAGGAAGGAAGGAAGGAAGGAAGGAAGGAAGGAAAGAAGGAAAGAAAGAAAGAAAGAAAGAAAGAAAGAAAGAAAGAAAGAAAGAAAGAAAGAAAAAAAGAAAAAGACCTGATGAGATGCAGTATTCCTGAAAGTAATGACATTTATAGTTAGAGAATATTAATCTTTTCTGTGTTTAAAAAATAATGTGTTCTATATGTTTCTTATTGCCCTTAAAAAGTGGCTATGTTTGAAACCATGATCCAAAACAAATTGGATTTCCAGCTTCTGAATTTATCAGCCCACATACACAACTGCTGGGATTGGATATTCTTTTCCCCACTGTTAATGAATTAATGTCAGTGTGGTTATCATGTTAGAGACCTTAATACATACCTATGTCCATTGTTCTCTCTTGAGTACATGGGGAGATTATACTTGTTTGTTTTTGTTAATGTAGGATCAAATAATCAGTTCTGGTCAGTGAAATGTATGTGTAAATAAAGTATGCCCTTCTGGGACAAAGTGTTTAATGCTAATACAAGAGCCTCCAGCAGCCACAGAGGCTGCATATTTTAGATAGTGCAATGTCAAGATAACAAAACGATTTTATCCTATATATCTGGATCACTATGTATAGCAGAGGCCACATTGATTCAAGAAAGACATATTATGTGAGCAAAAAATAAATCTTTGTTGGGTTAAGCTACTGGGACTTGGGGTTATTTGTTTATGTGGACTTCTCTAGTCTAAGCTAATACACATGTGTTTGCATATATTAGCATCATTTAAGCATTTAATAAACAGCATTATAAATATTGCCTCTCCAACCGGCCATTGAAGATGTTTCTATCTACTTTTTCACACAAAAATCCAAATATTTATGTAGATGTATATTTCTCTTTTGTTCCCTATTTTCTAAAACTAGTCTCATAACAATTACTAAGAGACTAGTCTCTTTATTCAATGTTATTATGAATTTATCTGTTGAGGATTTTCTGAGTCTTGTTTTGTTTGTTTTTATAACAAATGGAGAAAAGGGTTCATTGGTACTTTTTACCAACTTGTTACCAACTTCTTTGGTTGCAAGTATGTATTATACAGAACTTTACCCAGAACTTTACCTTGTAAACATTTTTTTTTTTCAGTTGCTTAGCCTTTTTAAAAGAGCCTTAATGTGTTACATGGATAGCTTTTAAAAGAGCCTTAATGTGTTGCATGGATAGCTTTACTATGAAGAGTCTGACCATCTAAACATTCTAGATTTTTAATCCCATCTCTCTTCAATATTAACTACTTTCTTTTGAAGTTTTCCTTTTCAAGTTTTCTTTCTTTTTTGTTTTTTCTGGGACTCCATGCACTATAGACTCCAATCTTGTTCATTTCTTTACATGTATCTGATTCTTGAGCCTTAGCCACCTGCTTCTAAACTTTTATATACACATATGTATATATATTAGTAGTGATAAAACTATATATATATGTATATATATATATATATAATACTTTTAGTTATTTATACTATTATCTAACAGTAATATATTTTGTAGGATGTACACTTACTGATATTTTCAAAACAATGTTTCTTAGAAAATTAATTATGCCAGATCATAATTTTTCTAGAAAACTTTAGATAAATCGGGGCGCCTGGGTGGCGCAGTCGGTTAAGTGTCCGACTTCAGCCAGGTCACGATCTCGCGGTCCGGGAGTTCGAGCCCCGCGTCAGGCTCTGGGCCCATGGCTCGGAGCCTGGAGCCTGTTTCCAATTCTGTGTCTCCCTCTCTCTCTGCCCCTCCCCCGTTCATGCTCTGTCTCTCTCTGTCCCAAAAATAAAAAAAAAAAAAAAAAAAAAAAAAAAAACGTTGAGAAAACTTTAGATAAACCAATATAGCAACAAATCTACTTGTTAATCAGTAAAACAGTGCAAATTACTTTATCTCTTTTTGTGATTCATGTATACTTTTCAACGGCACCTTTCAGTTATAAGAAAAATTTTCCATTCCTTGTCTTCCAGGACTGTATGCTTACTTAAGTTAGAAATGACAACTGTTTGAAATAATTCTTATATCCAAGGAAACATAAAGGGAAGAATATTATATATTCACAATGATTAAGTAATACTTCCCTTATAACATTTATTTACATTTCTGCAGGGAGCCCTTGAATTTGACACTTCATCATAAAACAAAGCTAGCTTTATGTGTACATGTGTAAAGCTAGCTTTATGTTTGAGTCAAAGCAATATATTTTGAAAACTGTGTTAAAGTTGTTTATAAAGTAATGTGGTTCTATGTCATAGTGTCTATTCTTAGAAAATGAACTCAAGTGGCAATAGAAAAGAATAGAAGAGGTGGCACTTAAGGAGTTTTGTTGAAAACAAGATTATAGGGGCGCCTGGGTGGCGCAGTCGGTTAAGCATCCGACTTCAGCCAGGTCACGAACTCGCGGTCCGAGAGTTCGAGCCCCGCGTCGGGCTCTTGGGCTGATGGCTCAGAGCCTGGAGCCTGTTTCCGATTCTGTGTCTCCCTCTCTCTCTGCCCCTCCCCTGTTCATGCTCTGTCTCTCTCTGTCCCAAAAATAAATAAACGTTGAAAAAAATTAAAAAAAAAAAACAAACAAGATTATAGTTTAAATTTAATATCATATATCAAATTAAAATGATTAATTACTTTATTCCTGTCATATATTACTTAAAGAAAATATTTTAACTGAGAATAAGAGCATTAATTAGTATCACTGATACAAGACTGTCAAAATTTTATTGAGTCAAGTTAAAATGAACTTGTAGCCAAAATCATGCCTTATTCTGAATTTATTTCCTAGCTGAAATGCAATTTTCCTAGTTATGCAATGTCAAAGCATTTTAGAGCGTAAAGAGAAAATAGGGATTATCTGGATAAACCCTTCACTAAAGTATTAAGGAGTAAAAGTAAGCTACTCATGCTATACAATTGTTGACTAACTTTTAACCTTTTGAAAGTTTAGTACCGCTTTTATTGTTTCTTTATTTTTTTTTTGTCATTTGTTAGTCACCCTTAGATGTTATTTTTTTCCTTTTGGTTCTGTAATAGTGTCAAGAAAATTGGTGTTTTGGTTCTTAGACAAGACATAAGATTTAGGCATACAATTAAGTTTATTTTTGATTCTAATGCAATTTTTGTAGTATTATCTATACAACTGGGAGAAGACTAAATAGTTGTTTCTTTTTTCTCCTAAGCACAGATAATTTTTGACTACTACAGAGTTGGTGCCTGGGCTCTGTGGCCAAAGAGCCTACTGATTACAGGTTTCAGAAAAGCCTCTCTGCCCTAACACTGCTTTTGTACTTAATTTCTTGAAAACATACACTCTGGAGGATGTTGGGCAACAGTACAGGTACTTTTCTCGAGGTATTTAGGAAGTGATTTTCCTAAAGCTGCCTAGATATTTTACTTTACAGTGAAGCTTGAATAGTTGGCATGAGCTGTGTAATAAGAACATTGTTTTCAAAACTATTCCAAATATTCTCCATTTGCCTATTTCATATTTTTTTTTCATTTAGGACTTTCATATTTTATGTAATTCAAATAGGTAGTTTCTGGCTTAAAGTCTTTTGAAAATCACTAACTTTAGGCACTTGTTTGGTCTTTACACTGTGCGTAAGGCTTAAGGTAAAACTGGTCATCTGACCAAAATCTTTGTGGCAACTAGAAATATTTTTGCTTTTTAATTGTTCAAGGGCAAGAGAGTATGGGAAGTATGGTGGGTGTTTAAAGGGGATTAGAAGTGATATAATGTGTGGGGAATATTTAACTTTCTGGGAATTATATTCAGCAGCCTGTCATTATAAGAACTTGCTTGTCAACCTGTTCCTTGTGATTTCATATATGCTATATAAGGCTTCTAGAAATTTCTAACAGGCGACATTAATTCAGAATCTCTACAACCAGTTCAAGGAATGCAAATAAGATTGATTTTTTTTTTTATGGAGAGCAGGATTAACACAATTTAATTTAGTCTATTATCCTGTGAATGTTAATGGGAGAAATGCTGAGAAGTGAACATTGAGGGACAAAAGGAAAAAGAGGAAAGGTATAGGGCTGGGTTTTAGGAGTTTATAAATAAGGGTACTGGGATGAAAGCTGATAGCTCCATTATATTTGTGAGTAACTCGGTGGTGCTTGACCATATCAACTTCCTTCAGCTGGCATGATTATTCATTGGGAATAAAGAGGGAGTCAAAATGTTACTAAGTTGTCTCTGCCCTATTTATTCCCACTCAGTAATGTGTGGAGGTTGCTTCAGCATGTACCTAGGATTATCATCATTTAAAATTAAATGGGAAAAAGAAAACATCAAATACATCAAATTAAAATATTAATTTGTAATAGACATTGGGAAGGGATTATGGCTGGACAAAGTAGTATCTGCCTAGGGACCCTGGTAAAACCTCATAGTCACCGTATAGTCTTTTCTCTCACTTATTGCCTACATATAAGCAACCCTTAGGCCCGGTTGATTCTCCTTTATTAAATATCCATTCACATTGTCACTCACCTCTAACTACATTTTCATGACTGTTGACCTAATTCCAGCACTGCAGTTCCTTATCAACTCATGCCTTCAGATCTCTCACTGCCCTTAATCATCTCTCCACACATTCTCTGTATTACTTCTAAAATGCAATATTGCTCTTTAGCATCTAGTAGAGATTCTTTATCACAAAGATCTGTAATTTTCAGATGTAGCATCTATGAGATTCACCTGAGGATTTTATAGTCTGGCTTAAACTGAAGATTCAAAGCTATGGGTTGTAAAAAGAAAGTCACATTTAAGTTTGGCTTTAAAGTACAGATAGGCTAAACTGTTTAGAAAAGGTAAGAAATTCTGGGCATTAGGCATATTCTGTGAAAGGAAAGAGTTTTTTGTTTTAATTAGAATTTTAGTGGATCTATAACAGACCTCCTGCCTCTAACCATAATTAGCAAACATCTAATAAAGAATAATATATGTGTACATATATATGTGTGTGTGTACATACGTTACATTTGTATTTATTTTTAAAATTAAAAAAAAAGAGGTTAGAGAGGGAGGGAGCCAAAGCATAAGAGACTCTTAAAAACAGAACAAACTGAGGGTTGATGGGGGGTGGGAGGGAGGGGAGAGTGGGTGATGGGTATTGAGGAGGGCACCTTTTGGGATGAGCACTGGGTGTTGTATGGAAACCAATTTGACAATACATTCCATATTAAAAAAAAAAGAAATAGATTTAAACTTTTAATTCATGTGAGAAGACTACAGCTGGGATATCTTGCAACCTGTTATATTTTTCAAAAGACTTATTATCGGAACCACATTTAACCTTATTTTAAAATGCTAACCTCAAAGCAATATTAACCGGACTTCCTCTTTGATGTGACTATTTCCTGACTGGTTTCTCTGTATAAACAGTTATAAAAGTGGATAAATTATGACTTATGAAATATGGTTTTCAGATTTGATCAACAGGCAGCACGGGATGGTGTTGCCTAATAAAAACAAAACAAGGCAAATGTTGGGAGTTAGTCCCCCATGGGTGTCTCACAATACTGCACATGTCATCAACAAAGATATTAACAGCTTTGGTCTCAATCCTTTTCAAGTATACTTGTGTAACAAATACCCTTTCTCCTATCTGGGCAAAGATTGTGCAAGTTTGCTTACAACCCCATATAAAAGATCGAGGTTTTCAGGACACCTGGGTGGCTCAGTCAGTTGTGCATCCGACTTCAGCTTAGGTCATGATTTCACTGTTCATGAGTTGAAGCCCCACGTCGGGCTTGCTGCTGTCAGCCTGTCAGCACAGAGCCCACTTCGGATACTCTGTCCACTTCTCTGCCCCTCCCCTGCTTCTACTCTCTCAGAAATAAATAAATCTTCAAAAAAAAAAAAAAGATTGAGGTTTGAGGGCTCATAGTTCTTTGGTTCTAGCACAAACTCACTGCATGTGTAGTGACCACCTTGGCCTACCTCTGGGTTATACCCATTAGTGTGCAGGATAAGAGACACATGAACATTAAAATCATTATCCCTGCTATACCATGAGTAACAGTCTTTTGTCTCTGACCTAGGGGGACTAGTCTCTTCTGCCAGCACCCACTATGGCAAGTTAACTGATTAGCCTGCAAGTAGGGTGAATCCCAGACTCATCACAGTTTTTGACATGAAGTCAGACAGTTGTTCTGGCTTTCTGTAGTGCTGTCTGTATAGCAGGATTCTCACACAGAGAGTGGTGACACCAAGGCTTTTCTGCCCAGGAAGCAACTTTATTCTTGCCGGCACTGCTCAGTCGGGTTTGTACCTGAAGAACTGAGCCCTGAATGCCATGTGTCATAGTTTTTTATACATTTTCTATTTCTTTGTCTTTCACATATGGTAACACACAAACATTCAGTCTGATTAAGTGGTCTCACGTTACAAGACCATGAGGGATGTTGTCATGGACGTGCGAATAGCCAGGTTGCCTTGAGGTTCTTTTTTTTTTTTCTCTCCTTAGGGAGGGGACCTTACCACATCCAAACTGTCATATAAGAAAGGCAAGTTCAGAACATGATGGTTTTATGATGAGAGAAAGATATTGGAGTTTGAGGCTTTGAATCAGTTGGGATTTGTGAAATAGAGTACTAGAGACAGAGAGAGGATATTTCTTTTTTTAAAGTTCCAGAAATTTTATAGGGATTCCCTTGAATCTCCCATAATATACTAAGCTGCTCATGCTCAGGTCAAGGCTTCAAGAGGCCAGAGAACAACTTGCCATTAAAACAACATTTGCTGCAGAAAGAACAACTATTGGAAAACTGTAAATTGGACAAATGCCAAAGCTCACATGAGGTTGTGAGATATTTGATCTTCAATTAATGAAAGTGGAGAGATGTCTTGGGCATGATAAGAAGTTTGAATATGCCACAGAAAGGTAAATACTTTGAGAAAAAGTCGAATCTAGTCCTAGGATAAAGACTACTCTAGATTCATCCTAACCCAGCTTAAAAAGAAGCCTATAAAGGATCAAAGTGATCTGGAGGTAAATTAATTTAATACTCTAACAAGAAAGCAAAATTTTGAAAAACAAAAACTATAACATCCTTAATGTCCATAAAAATTATTAGAGAATGAAAGAAGAAGAAAATGTGACCCATAACCAGGAAAAAAAGAAAAAACTCAGTAAGTACAAAGATGCTAGAAATGCCAGAAATTTTAGAATTACCAAATTTAAAACACCTATTGAAAATATATTTAAGGATGTAAAGCCAAACACAATGAAGGAACTAACAGGATATAAACAGAGAAATAGAAGCTGAGATGGTCAATGAGAAATTCTAGAGATGAAAAGTATAATTTTTTAAATGACAAATTCACTGGATGTACCTAACAGCATATTAGACACTTCAAATGAAAAGATGAGTAAATTTGAAGAGAGGGTAGTGGCAATTAAACACATTGAACATAAAGAGAAAAGAAATTGAAATAAATGAACAACATGATCCATGGGACAATGTCAAGCAGTTGAATGTACATGGAACCCAAGTGCCAAAGTAAGTGAACAGAGTGATTGGGTCATAAACATGTGAAGAACTAATAGTTGAAAATTCCCTTTATAAAACTGTAGTCCCAGAGTTTCAAGAAACTCATTGAATGTCAAGCAGAATAAAGATAGAAAATAACACCAGAGCACATCGTAATCAAATTGCTACAAATCAATGATATAATGAAAATGTTAAAGGCAAACAGGAAAAAAAAGACATGATAATGATAATAAAAGAAACAATTATAGTTTATGGAAGTATTCAAATATAATTATATTTATTTTTGTAAGCATAAATAATTTAAAAACTTTTTTCAATCATTTGTGAAAAGTAAGCAAGTCTCTTCTCCCTTCAAATAATTCCTTTTTCTTGTCAGCTTTTGTTCCTAAATTATTCATTTATAAGTCATTATTTTTGTTTAATGCATTGCAAGATATAACATTTTTCAGTCCCATAGTTGCTTGCCCCCATGAAAATTAAATCCAGGAAATCTTTTTTCAGTGTGTTTTTTTTTTCCATTTTAAGAGATTATATATCACATTGCTTCCTGAACAGACCAGCAATGGAGAGAACATGGGGAAATATATAAATTTTAGTAATAAGACATGTCATATAATAAAATACAGGGACAAATATTGATTTTTAACACCCTCAATCTCAGTACAGATATTGAGCATAAACATAAGCTAAGTCCATGTTAATTTCTCAAAACTCATCCTCAAGGTGTTGTCAATTTTCCTTCTATGGACACTAATTTTCTACTGCTTGCATTTCCAAAGACAAGCACTTACAGCTCTTTCCTTTTAATGCTAATATTATATTTCATTCAACATCTCTGGGTTTCTGTACTAATATTAATCAAAGTTTCAGTTATAGATATTATAATTTTAGACTTCAGCCATTGGAATAGAGGGAATCTAGGAAATACCAGCATGTTTCTTATATCTCTGAAGTTATCCATATAGAAAATTATGTACTTAATTCATGCATTGAGGTAAATAAGCAATGAACATTCCAGGGTACTTGCTAGACTGGACTAAGATAATTCAGAGGACATCAACATTCATATTAAACATGGGTTATATAAAAGCCACAATAAATTATAGTTTACATCAAGAGAAACAGAAGTAGATAATAGGTCAGAGGATAAGTCACTTGAATAAATTTCTTTATGTTCCTAATTTTTATGAAGATCAGCTGTAAGGTTAAAAATTGTGTTTTGAGTGAAAATGATTCTACTACAATAGAAAATTGGTTGGCATTATCTTTTAAAGTTGAATATCCCTATATGATGATAGAAATTCTACTCCTGGATAAGTACACTATAAAAAATTGTACACATGAATAGGAGATATATATAAAAATGTTTTTAACATTAGCAACAATTTTTAAAGTGAAAATATATAATTTTTGTCTATTGAAAATTAATTGTAGATTCATGCATCATTATGATTGAATATAAAATTGAACCCTAAGTAAACAAATCATAGAGGAACACATAGGAATGTCTTAATTCATGCAAAATATCAAATAAGGCTAAGCTATTTAAGGTTTAGGGAAACAAATGCAATAATACTGTAAGGAAAATCAAGGGAATAGTTACCACAAGCAGTATTTTCCTCCTGAGGTTTGAGAAAAGAGGAAACATGGAAGACCATAATAAATGGTTTCTCTCAGTTAGGCTCGGTACGTGTTGAATATGTGTTGGTTTTTTGTTTGTTTGTTTGAATGGATTTTAATGGGCAATAGAGTATAGTATTTGAGAGCATGATATCAGTTTCTAAAAGACTTAAATAAAATACTGGTTCTACTACATAATAACTTCTAACTCACAGCTAATTAGTTAAAGTCTTTCTGCCCCAGTTTCCTCTCTGGGCTGTCAATTGGGAATACTTCGTAGAGTTGTTGAGAGAATGAGATAATTATATATGTTATAGATATAGTTCCTAAAACATGGCATTAAGAAATAACTGATAGTAAATGTAACGTTTGATAATTATTAGGAAGTTGTAATTCTAAGTGTCTCTTTTGGAGACTGCATTTGAAGTTATTTGGAGTGCTTTTTCCTTGTTTTAATTTAAAATCTTTCTCAAATTACATATATCTTCTGATATATTAACAGAATCTTTCCCTATCAAAAATTTATTTTCACCAGCATAATTAAAATATTAAGTATGTATTATATATAATTTAAAACATATTGCCATAGA
The DNA here is from genome assembly GCF_022837055.1 of Prionailurus viverrinus. Classification (NCBI taxonomy): domain Eukaryota; kingdom Metazoa; phylum Chordata; class Mammalia; order Carnivora; family Felidae; genus Prionailurus; species Prionailurus viverrinus. The sequence continues at coordinate 83,867,834 of NC_062567.1, forward strand.
AATTCTTTTATCATAGTCTTACAAATAACAATAACTATCCACAATTTTGATGTATTAAAAGGTATTTCATAAACCAGCAAGTATTACAATCTCAAATTTTAATTTAAAACAATTTTGAAAAAAAATGACTTAATTTCTTTAATATCTACTTATCTAAAAGCAGATGTTATAGGAACACTTTTGAATCACCATAAAAGTAGAACAGTTTATAATAAACATTTGTATATCTACCTGTATAATTTTAAGATATATGTTTAATTATTTATTTTAATTTTTGAGAAATAAAATATAACTGATAAAGACGTGGTTGCTTTTATTCATCCACATAACCTTGTCCCTCCCAAGAGGCAACCACTACCATTAATTTGGTGACTAGCCATCATAGCATTCTTATGTGTAATATACACATATAGTATATGTAAGTACATATACTAAGATATGACATGGTTGTGTGATATCTGATAAATTATATAATTATACCACACTGCAAATATCTTTTTGCAACCCCTTTTTAAATTAATGGTATTTTTGAAAATCTATTGTCAGAGTGCATCAATTTTTGCAGCTGTATATCATACTATGTTTTATTTAAAAAATCTCTACCAAAAGATATTTAGTAATCTTCCTTATTAAATTATCTAATAAAAATTTGTCATTTCTGTAATTTTTCATAAATTCAAACAATTCCAAAATAAATATTAAACACACCTGCTTGTAAACTTGTGTCAAACTTTTATGTAGTAAAATGACTTTTACCTCACAAAAGAAAATTACATTCCAATTATAAACATGAGAAGTATTTTTTTTCTTAAAAATTAGTAATGAGTACATTGAGATAGAGAGGCTTTTATGTTACCTCAGATGGAATCTTCTTGAATGGAAATCACAAATATTTGGTAGATTTACCAATTTCATTAAAGGATGAATGCTTTATTCATTAAATTGTCTTTCTACTAAAATATATTACATTTTAGATAGCATATTATTTTGAAAATGGTATTACCCTAATAATTCAATTTCATTTTCATCCTATTTAGTTTTTTACAGTGGTAAAATGAAGTTCATTTTCCTGATAGAAGAAAGATAAAACCATAGAGTTTACTTTTCCACCATTGAAATTGTTGTCATTTCTATAAAAAAATAAAAAAATAAACATTTTTAAGGGAGTTTTATGGTTATATATACATTTTTAATTTTTGTTTAATGTTTATTCATTTTTGAGAGACAGAGACAGACAGAGCATGAGCAGGGGAGGGGCAGAGAGAGAGGGAGACACAGAATCTGAAGCAGATTCCAGGCTCTGAGCTGTCAGCACAGAGCCCAACATAGGGCTCAAACCCATGGACAGTGAGATCATAACCTTAGCCGAAGTTGGACGCTCAACTAACTGAGCCACCCAGGCACCCTCCCTCAAAATAAACATTTATAGTAAGACAAATCTTACTCTCATCTTCCAATAGTAAATATCCAAGGTGTGTCTGCAACTCTTTAAAGAAAAAAAAAGACAGTAATGAGCATGTATTAAATGAATGACATGTCGTGACACATGCACTTAGATTATGAAGGAAATAGGCCAACAAATATATATTCCATGAAATACAGTTAAAATTCTAAGTATTTTGGTAGGAATGATATCTAGTCATTTGATATGTTTCACTTTTTACTTGTTTTAGTCAAACTAGAGTTGGAACAACTCTCCAAATAAACACCTAGTAAGATTTGAGGAGTCAGTTGAACATATGTAAATTTTCTTAACTAGCCTTTTTGAAATATCAGAGGAATACAATTTGGTAGATCAGAATAGGAACTCTAACAATAGTTCATTTATTAGTCTGGGCTTATTTTTTCTATAAGGTGAGAAAAAGTTTCCCAAAAGGAGTACATTTTCCATTTAAAAACAGCCTCTTTAAGCCTAAATGTCCATCAACTGATGAATGGATAAAGAAATTGTGGTTTATATACACAATGGAATACTACGTGGCAATGAGAAAGAATAAAATATGGCCTTTTGTAGCAACGTGGATGGAACTGGAGAGTGTTGTGATAAGTGAAATAAGTCATACAGAGAAAGACAGATACCATATGGTTTCACTCTTATGTGGATCCTGAGAAACTTAACAGAAGACCATGGGGGAGGGGAAGGAAAAAAATAAAAGAAGTTAGAGAGGGAGGGAGCCAAACCTAAGAGACTCTTAAAAACTGAGAACAAACTGAGGGTTGATGGGGGGGTGGGAGGGAGGGGAGGGTGGGCAATGGGTATTGAGGAGGGCACCTGTTGGGATGAGCACTGGGTGTTATAGGGAAATCAATTTGACAATAAATTTCATATTTAAAAAAAATAAAAATAAACCTAACACAGAGAAAAACAAAAACAGTCTCTTTAAATGTTACAATGAAATTAGGTTTCTGGACAGGCTGAGGTAACTAGTACTGTATTTGCATTCCAATCATATACTACTACAAAAATAGATACACTAAATGAACAAACTAACTGTTTTATACATTGGTCAACAAGAGGCCCAGGACTTTTCTTCTCTGAGAGAAGGGAAACAAATATGGTTTCCCTTCTTGTAGAGAGAGAACCCAAGCTGAGCATGATGCTGTCACTGAATTGAGGAGACAGAGTTGAGAACTTGGGGAGCCCATGGAAGCGGAAATTTGTTGGTAGAGTACTAGAGAGGAGGAAGCCACATCAGGAAAGAACTCTTGATAGGGAATTCCTTAGGTCTTTAGGTGCTAAACTACAGATGGGTGGCTTGAGACTCCACAAAACTAGGCAAAGGAATAGTTTCTGGAGCTCATCAAGACAAGGAGATACATGAATTCTGATGAGAGAGAATCCAGAGATTGAGAGAATGCAAGGTTTGTTTAATATTCAAAAAATAATCACTGTGACTTCTTATATTAACAGAATAAAGGAGAAAAATTATGATTATATCATTAGATACAGGACAAACATTTCATCAGAATTCAGCATCCATTCATAAGGAACTTCCTCAACCTGGTGAAGAGCATCTATACAGAACATAGCTAATATCCAACTTAATGATTATAGGTAAGATGTTTTTCTTCTAAGACCAGAAATAAGACAAAATACTTTCTGATCACTTTTATTCAACATTGTACTAGAAGTCCTAAAAAAAAAAAAAAGACAATGGGTTAAGAAAAGGAAATAAGATCTATACAAATTGGTAAGGAACAAGCGAATTTGCAGTTATTTACATAGAATATCACAAGAAAACTCAGAGCTATAAGAGCTAATGAGTAAATTTGGCTGTATATCTATAAAAAGTAAAAACAATCAAAATAATTTATAAAAATGCCAATTATAATAGTGTCAGAAAAGTAAAAAAAAGATATTATGAACTTATTTAACAAAATATATGAAGAATAAAACACTGGAAATTATAAAACATTGATGAGACTAAAGACCTAAATATATTAAGAGATATCCTATGTTTATGAATTGAAAATTTCAATATTAAAATGTCAAATATCCCCAAATTGATCTATACATTTAATGCATTCTTTTTTTTTAATGTTTATTTGTTTTGGAGAGAGAGAGAGATACAGAGACAGAGACAGAGACAGAGACAGAGACAGAGTGCAAGCAGGGTAGGGGCAGAGAGAGAGAGAGGGAAACAGAATTTGAAGCACTCTCTGGGCTCTGAGTTCTGAGCTGTCAGCACAGAGTCAATGTGGGGCTTGAACTCACAAGCTGTGAGATCATGACCTGAGCCAAAGTAGGACACTTAACTGACTGAGCCACCCAGGTGCCCCTGCTTAATTCCTTTTTTTATAAACACAGCAAGACAATTCAATGTGGGGGACGGGGGGTGGGGGTGGAGGGTGGGGGGGGAGAGATCGTCTTTTCATCGGATAGTGCTGAAACAATTAGCTCTCTTTTTCTTTTCTAATTTTTTTTTAATGTTTATTTATTCTTGAGAGAGACAGAGACAGAGACAGAGACAGAGACAGAGCACAAGTTGGGGATGGGCAGAGAGAGAGGGAGACAAAGAATCCGAAGCAGGCTCCAGGCTCCGAGCTGTCATCACAGAGCCCCACATGGGGATCCAACCCACAAACCATGAGAACCAACTGAGCCACCTAGGCTCCCTGAAACAATTAGCTATCTTTAAGAAAAAGTAATTCTTGACTCTTAGCACACACACAAAATCTTGAGATGGTTCATAGACCTACATATAAAATTAAATCTATAAAATATATTGAAAAATAATATAAGAAAAAATCTTCATGGCCTTGGAGTACACACACAGATTTCTTAGAGATGATAAAAGGAAAAGCAAAGTTCAAGAAAGATGAAATTGATGAATTGAACTTAATCAAATAAAGTACCCCTGTTCTTTAAGGACAATTTTCTAAAAATGAAAAGCCAATTCTCAGACTTAGATCGAAAATTCAACTGCATATATCTGAGAAAGGACTTATATCCAGGGTATTTTGAGACCTTCTATAACTCAGTCTCAATTTAAAAACCCAATTACAAATGTGCAAAATATTTGGGAAAAAAAAAAAAAAACTTCTCAAAGACAATATACAACTAGCCAATAAGCAAATTAGGCTACCCTCAATATAATCAGTCATTAGGGAAATGCAAATTAAAACTACAACTAGATATAAACCCATTATAATAGCTAAATTTAAGTAATGGACAACACTAAGTTTCAGCAAGGATGTAGATGGATCAGTTAAAACTTTCATACATCACCGGTTTGAATGTGACATGCTGTTATTCTGTAAAGCTTGTTATTTTGTAAAGTTAAATATACATTTCCAGTATGATCCAGCAATATCATACCTTGGTATTTACCCAAGAGAAATGAAACCATATACTGTCAGATATACTTCTATATGAATATTCAAAGCAGCTTTATTCATAATAGCCTCAAATTGGTAACCACCAAAACACTCATCGATAGGTGATTAAATAAACAGATAACGGTACCTTGATACAAGAGAATACTACTCAGAAAGAAGTAACCTATTGATACATGTAACAGTCAGAATAAATCTGAAATTATCAAGCAAGCAAACTAATATATAGTGACAGAAAACAGATTATTGCCTGAAGCTGTTTGACCGCAAAGGAACACAAGGGGATTTGGGAGATAATGGAAATATTTATGTCTTGATAACAGTGATGGTTACTTGAGGGTATACTTTTATCAAAACTCATCAAAGTTTATACTAAAAATAGATTTTATATAAATTATAACTCAAGTTGATTTTAAAGGTTAAGAGAAAAAGAATTCACCTCCACCTAAAATTTTCAGTTGTTGGACATTTTAAACCACAACTTAATTCTCCTGGAGCATCCATTAAAACCAGAATGGGGGGCGCCTGGGTGGCGCAGTCGGTTGGGCGTCGGACTTCAGCCAGGTCACGATCTCGCGGTCAGTGAGTTCGAGCCCCGCGTCGGGCTCTGGGCTGATGGCTCAGAGTCTGGAGCCTGTTTCCGATTCTGTGTCTCCCTCTCTCTCTGCCCCTCCCCCGTTCATGCTCTGTCTCTCTCTGTCCCAAAAATAAATAAATGTTAAAAAAAAAAAACAACCAGAATGGGATCATGGTTTTTACCACGAACAGTTATGACTGGAGTTTAGCATAAATGGTATGTCAAAAATCATAAACTTCAGACACTGGCAAAATGCAACTTACTTTGGCTGCATAAGCAATTCACGATTTTGTCTCTTGTTTGTTTAAAAGCAGTACTTTTTTTGCGGGAGGGCACGATAAGGGGAGAGGCAGAGAGAGAGACAGAGGATCTGAAGCAGCCACCGCACTGACAGCAGCAAGCGCAATGCGGGGCTTGAACTCACGAACCGTGAGATCATGACCTGAGCCAAAGTTGGGCGCTCAGCTGACAGAGCCACCCAAGTCCCCCTAGTGTCGTTTAATATTTATTTTTAAGAACAAAAAGCCACAGACGAAGGTTGAGTCACTATAAGTGAAGAGTAAAAATAAAAAATTAATTAATTAATTAAAGAATATCCTACTGGTGTAACTGTTAGGTGCCAGAAGAGTCACGAGGCACTGAAAGGACAAAAATGTGACAAAACTTGATCCCATGACAAGATTATCTTGTCTTAGCAAATTACGAAATAAGCCTACTTATATGAATGGAGAAAATGATATTCCAAATAAAAATGAAAATAATAGACAGGATAAAGATGTGAGGTGAATTTTGTCTTCAGTTGAACAAATTATACAAAAATTAATATACATTATAAATTATTAGCTATGTAGAACTTTTTTTTAATGTTTACTTATTTTTGAGAGAGAGAGAGAGAGAGACAGAGAGAGACAGAGCATGAGCAGGGGAGGGGCAGAGAGAGAGGGAGACACACAATCTAAAGCAGGCCCCAGGCTCTGAGCTGTCAGCACAGAAGCTGAATAGGGGCTCAAACCCACGCATTGTGAGATCATAACCTGAGTCGAGGTCAGAAGCCCGACCGACTGAGCCACCCAGGCCCCCCAATTATTAGCTATTTATATGAATGTATGCTTTAAATATAAAGTACTATTTATTTATTTATTTATTTATTTATTTACTTACTTACTTACTAAAAGTTTATTTTTTGAGAGAGAGAGAGAGACAGTGTATGAGCAGGGGAGGAGGGAACAGAGAGAGAGGGAGAGAGAAAGAATCCTAAGTAGGCCCCATGCTGTCTGCCTAGGGCCTGACATGGGACTTGATCCCACAAACCGTGAGACCATAAATTTAGCTGAAGTCAAGAGTCTGATGCTCAATCAACTGAGCCACCCAGAAGCCCCTAAAATATATTTATACAAGAATCAAATGGGTGTTTAACAGCCTTAACTGAATGAATTTATTTTATTTTTATCTGAAAACCAAAATAATATTTCACAGTCTAGGTTTGACTTGATGAAATGGTGAGTGTGCATATGTTTGTTTATTTAATGCCTCTTTGAGTTTATTACCACATTTAAATTTGTTTGATGACCTAGGCAACAAATAAAATGATAAAGAATCAGGCCAAGGTAATTAGGAAAAAAAAAGAATGGATACAGATTCCAAATAAATAGATTTCAAATAAATTTTGAAACTTTAGTTAAAAAAACTCACAAACACTTTCTGTGAATTTTACATGAGAGGAAAGTATTGAATGGCAAGAGATTTTATATGCTGTCTATGAAGTAGACTATTCAGGATAAAAGTGTATGATTAATGAGATTGACTTTGTCCTCAGGTCATGAATTGTTTTTTTTTTTTTTTTAATGATTTAAGGCACATGTAGTTAAATATCTGATACAGTGCCTGGCACATAGTTGAGACTTGATTTGTTGAATGTTTGAAGGTGTCATCACCAGAGTACATGAGAGTATGGTGAGTTTTAGAACACTGACAGAAGCCAAAAGCCAAGTATATAAGAAAAAATATACATATCATTATCTGCAATGATAGCAGTTCAGCGATAAGAAACATAGAAACAGTCCAATAAAACAGGCATTTGGGGTGTAGGGTAGTCATAGTCAAGGTGTTTGAAGGAAAATATGGTTAAAAACAACATTTACTAATCTGAGATAACTTAGGCACAGTTTTTAGAACAATGAAGCATTAGATGAGGATTAATGTTCATAAGTAACATAGAATCTGTTTTAGGAATAGTTCTAAATGCTTTACATGCATCATACTATTAAATCCCATCAGCTTATTAAGTAGGTACTATTATTACCCCCATTGTACAGATTAGAAAACTAGGCTCTGGTATATTCAACAGTTTACTTCAGTCACAAGTTAGAAGTGAAGCTAGAATTTAAATGCAGACAATTGAAATCCAGAGATTAGAATCTTGACCATTTTACAATGTTACCTCCTCATACACCCAGGATTTATTTTGAGCCAACTCTGGGAAACAACAAAGCCAGAAGAATTGATTGAATCAAGGATGGTATACACACACACACACACACACACACACACACACACACACACCACATCTTCTTTATGCATTTATCAATGGATGGACATTGAGCTATTTCTACAGTTTGAGTATTATAAATAATGCTGCTATAAACATTGGGGTGCATGTATCCCTTTGAATTAGTATTTTTGTATTCTTTGGGTAAATACCTAGCAGTACAATTGCTGGATCATAGAGTAGTTCTATTTTTGACTTTTTGAGGAATCTCCATGCTATTTTGTAGAGTGGCTGTACCAGTTTGCATTCCCACCAACAGTACAGGAGGGTTCTCCTTTCTCCACATCCTTGTGTTGTTGATTTTAGCCATTCTGACAGGTGTGAGATAATATCTCATAAGATATAGTGCTAGGTGGCTCAGTCCATTAAGTATCCGACTTTGGCTCAGGTTATGATCTCATGGCTCCTGGGCTTGAGCCCTGTGTCAGGCTCTGTACTGACAGCTCAGAGCCTAGAACATGCTTCAGATTCTGGGTCTCCTCTCTCTCTGCCTTTCCCCCATTTGCGTGCTCTCTCTCTCTCTCTCTCTCTCTCTCTCTCCCTCTCTCAAAAATAAACATAAAAAAAAGACACCAAATAGCCAAAGCATACTTGAAAAAGAATATCAAAGCTGGAGGCATCACATCTCTGGATTTCAAGGTATATTACAAAGCTATAGTGATAAAACAATATGCTACTGACATAAAAATAGACATATATAAATGGGAAAGAATGGAAAAATCCAGAAATGAACCCACAACTATATGGTCTGTTAATCTTCAACAAAGCAGGAAAGAATGTGCAGTGGGAAAGAGTCTTCAACAAATGGTGTTGGGAAAACTGGACAGCAACATGCAAATGAGTGAAATTGGACCACTTTTTTATACCATATGCAAACATAAACTCAAAATGGATGAAAAACCTAAATGTAAGACATGAAACCATTAAAATCCTAGAAAAAACACAGGCAGCAATATCTTTGACATTGGCCATAGCAGCTTCTTGCTAGATACATCTCCTGAGGCAAGGGAAACAAAAGGAAAAATAAGCTATGGGGACTTCATCAAAATAAAATGTTTCTGCATGGAGAAGGAAAGAATCAACAAAACTAAGAGACAACCTATGGAATGGGAGAAGAACTTGCAAATGACATATCTGATATAGGGTTAGTATCCAAAATATATAAAGAACTTATCAAACTCAACACCAAAAAAACAAATAATCCAATTAAAAAATGGGCAGAAGACATGAATAGACATTTTCCAAAGAAGACATCTACATGGCTAACAGACACATGGAAAGATGCTCAACATCACTTATTATCAGAGAAATACAAATCAAAACTACAATGAGATATCACCTCACACCTGTAAGAATGACTAAAATCAACAACACAGGAAACAACTTATTGAAAATATAGACCAGAGTGCATGACAACCATAGTCTATGGTAATTGACATCAATATTTCTTAGAGTACCTGATAACTTCCAAATTTTTATTTTACATAGAAAATGACACGGTCAGAAGTGGGTTTTATTTTTTAAAAGAATTTATTTTGGGGCGCCTGGGTGGCTCAGTCAGTTAAGCGTCCGACTTCGGCTCAGGTCACGATCTTGCGGTATGTGAGTTGGAGCCCCGCGTCGGGCTCTGTGCTGACTGCTCAGAGCCTGGAGCCTGTTTCAGATTCTGTGTCTGCCTCTCTCTCTGCCCCTCCCCCGTTCATGCTCTGTCTCTCTCTGTCTCAAAAATAAATAAACATTAAAAAAATTAAAAAAAAAAAAAAGAATTTATTTTTAGAACACTTTTATGTTTCCAGGGAAAAAAATGAAGATAATACAAATGGTTCCTATCTACTCCATACCCAGGTAATTTCAATTATTGTTGATATCTTACATTAGCATAGTACCTATATTTTAATTAATGAGCCAACATTGATACATTATTAACAAAATTCATTTTTTATTCAGATGTCTTTTTTTTTTTTTTTTTTTTTTTTTACCTAATGCCCTTTTTCTGTTCCAGGACACTCATTCAGGAATGCACAATATATTTAATTTTCATGTCTCCTTAGACTACTTTAGGCTGTAATATTTTGCACAAATTTTCCTTTTTTTTCATGATTTTGACAGTTTTGAGGCTTATTGGTCAGAATTTTATAGGATGACCCTCTATTGGAATTTTCTAGTATTATTCTCATTATTAGGCTGAGTTTTGGGAATGTAGGGAGAAGGATCACAGAAGCAAAGTGCCACTTTTATCACATTATATCAAGAGAATATTCTATCAACATGATTTATAACTACTGATGTTGACCTTGATCACCTGGATGACGTAAGATTTGCCAGGTTTCTCTGCTTTAAAGTTACTCATTACCATTTCCCATACTATACTCTTGGACGGACATCACTAAGCATTACCCACACTTAAGAAGTGAGAAGTTAGTCTCCCTTTCCCTTATGATGGAGTATCTATGTAAATTATTTGTAATTCTTTTGCACTGAAGATTTGTCTCTTCACTTATTAAATTTTTTGATCATTTATTTATATCAGTATAGAACACTATTGACAAAGAGTTTTCCCGTCTTTATGTAGGTCCTAAATTAGATTATTTTCTTTTTCCCTCAAGAGCCTGTTTTAGTTTGTTTATTTAAAGTATTGAAAAGAATTTTTTTCCCAGAGAAATTCTGCTATCAATGAATTCCATCAGTTTTGGTTCATCTGAGAAAGCATTTCTTCTTTACTTTTGATGGAAGATCTTGTTAGATACAGAATAATAGGTAAGCATTTTTAAAATTCTTTTCAATACTTTAAATATTTTATTGAAGCATCTTCTTCCTGGTATGGTGTCTGACTATAAGTCCTATGTAATCCTGATTTTTGTTCCTCTAGAGGTAGCATGATTTTTTTCTCTCTTACTTCTTTCAAGATGTTCTTTATATCTTTGAGTTTTACAGTTTGAATATGATATACCTAGGAGTAGGTCGGGGTTTTTTTGTTTGTTTAATTGGTTGGTTAGTCAGTTGTTAGTTGGTTTTGTTTTGGTTTTTATGTTTTCGGCTTGGTATTCTTTAAGATTCCTGGCTCTATCATTTTATGTCTGTGATTATTTTTGAAAAGTTCCTGACCATTAATATTTCAGGTATTTCTTAGCTCTGTTCTTTTTTTCTGCTTCTGGTATTGTCATTACACATATTGAAATTTTCTCACAGTTCCTGGATATTCTGTTCTCTTTACATTTGAAAATAACCATAATAATAGAAGAATTTTGAAAAATATCTCCAAAATTTAAAAGCCGTCATAAGTAATTCAGTGCATCAGTAAGAAAATATAAAATGATATATCAAAATATGTTGTAGGATGCATCACCATGATCACAATGGGGATAAAGTAACAAAAACAACAACAATAATGAGTCTGTTATTAAGATTGACTGCAAAGACATATGTCTACAAAAGATAATGACACCTTTTTTGAGATAAAATATGATGTTAAGTTTCCACTTTCATGTATTTTAGGAAACTCTAAGCATCCTGGACTTCAAAACACCTCCAAAACATTTTGTACTCAGTTTCTCTTGCTCCAGAATGCAGTCTTTACTACATTTTACCTGGAAAAAAGAAAACAAAAAGCATTTCCTTCCTTGTAGTGGAAATTACCACTTCTAGCCCACCAAAGGAACAGCCTACAGAACTTGTAGAGCAAGAAAGCAGCTTCCACATAGTAAGATGCATGAATACCAGAAGGTAATTATTAAGCCCATCAAGAGACAATAGCCTACAATAAGCAGCAAAGTCTCTGAGAAGCTGAACTTTTTATTAAAACACATGATTTCTAGAATTTCTTGCAGGAGATTGAATTAATTTATTGACCAAAAAAATAATTCAGAAAATCTTTAACACTATTAAAAAGGCAATATTTTGAAGCAAATTAATTTTTGTAATTATCTAAATACAGTTCTAAGAAAACTGTCAGCAATATAAAACTTTTACAACTAATTCAATGGAATTTTTTCCGTATCTATAATTTAATCTAATGAACAAAAACCTTCCTATTCTCCATGCTTAATCATTCATGCATCTGAATATGAAAAATCCATTTTGATATTTTAATGGTACAATCAAATGTATGCAGCATACAAAGCAGATTGAGTTGAACCATTTTATTGCATACAGATGTTTTGGAACCAATTTGGAGGTATTTCTTTTTGTAGTACCTAGTGATATAATTTTATAGTTTATTGCTGAACATTCCATTAAATCATAAAATAATAATTCAATTAAATCATCAAAGAATATATTGTGATAATTTAAATTATGTTTTAACAGTCTCATTAATATAATTAGTCTTAGATAACAAACACGATTGGGCCCTAGTAAGATATGAGATTTAATTGGTTCATTTCCATAATTGGAGCTATCTGATTCAACATTTTTCCCTTTTAAAACATAGTTGTTTCATTTTCATAGAATAAGCCTTCTGAATTAGATATGAGAAGTAGAATTATGGTGAAACTTAAACATTGGTTTCCATTTATCCCTGAGATCAAACCCAATGGGCCCACTCCTTAATTTTAATAACTGATCCAAGCATGTAATACACATTTTGCCTATGGCATTCCTAGACAATTCAGCTCTGTCTATATTTGAGGTTTTAGTCTTTAAGAAAAAAAAAGATATTCCTCCTCATGTGGATATTAAATTAATAAAATCAAGCCATAGTTTTCTACAATTGATATTTTGAATTTAATTTCTAAATACAATATTGGTTCTGCTTGCTCTGGCAATTTAGGATTTATGCGTGTAGCTTTCTGATTGCTGAAGTTAAGACAAAACCCATATTAAAAGCTGCCTGGCCAGATTCAACATCACTGAAGTTTGTAGCCATGTTCGCTGAAATGAAATGTTGAGCCAATTCACTAAGAATTAGGAAGAGATTCAGAAAGTGGCTTAATGAGACTACTTCATCTATAAACTTTCAAAGAGACCTGTAGGAAGTGAGTTAAGATGTATGAGAGCATCACATTACAAAAGTATAACTCAGGAACCCCAGCAATAAACTTGTGCTAAGAAATATGTGGTTATCTATATATAGCAAAGTGGTAAGTTTGGCACCAAACACTGCATATGCCCTTCCTATTTTCTTCTTCTTTTTAATGTTTATTTATTTTTGAGAGAGACAGAGTGTGAATGGAAGAAGCAGAGAGAGAGGGAGGCACAGAATCCAAAGCAGGGCCCAGGCCCTGAGCTGTCAGTACAGAGGCCTACACGGGGCTTGAACTCATAAACCACGAGATCATGACCTGAGCCAAAGTCCAATGCTTAACGGACTGAGCCACCCAGGTGCCCCTGCCCTTCTTATTTTCTAAGTGAAGTTACAACGTTTTCTTACATACTACTTCTGGGAACCAAGTTAAAATATCAGAGAGTTTCCTTCTTAACACTGTTCTAATATGCCTTGCAGAAACTTCCATTTTTATAAAAGCTTCAGAGCTTGACAAATAGTAAAACTAATACAAAGAAATGTTTATTGAACTCTTAATATATTCCAGAAACTGTTTTAAGTACATTACTTATCAAACATAATCTTAAAAATAAACCTAGTGATGGTTAATAACTCACTTACGGAGACCTACTTTTGACTAGACCAGGTTCCCTGGTTACAGTGTTCTCCTTCCCTGTATGTCATTATATTCATAACACTTTGCTTTTAACACTGGTTTTGTTTCCTTTACCCTTACATTTTAAATACGGCGTGAGTAGCTACAGTGTCTGTTCTAGTCATCACGTATGCTCAGCTCACAACACATTGCTATATTCATAACAGATATTTAAAACAATTTATTGGGTTATATAATGAAGAGAGGTTTGCGTTAGCAGTTAGAAAATTAGTACGTTCGTCTTCAAGAACTCTAAGTTAAGGAAATAATTAGGTGGTATTAATGAATCCTGTTGTGACCCTTTAAAATGTGTGCAATTTGAATAATTTTAAAGAATAAAAACAAGAAAATCATTGTTAAAATGCCTCACTTTCATAAAATACCGGAACAATAAAGATTTACTAACTTTCAAGCTCCCTTCTTTGGCCAGATCTTTGAAAATAAACGCATGAGTATAAGTGAGTGAATTAACACACTAATCATCTCCTCCAGTAGGGTTACATAGGACTTATTTCTGCCTGCAAGTGAAACCAGTATGTCTTAAAAACCTACGGCTAACGTTTTCTCTGATCCCGTGTCAAATGGTGGTTCAGATCCCTAGTGTCTATTATGCCAATGAGCCTATATGTACATGGGTTTCTGCTCTGGAGTGTGCCGCAGTCAATACTCTACCAGCTGACTAGGCTTTGTGTAAACCTTTATTATCTCTACCCTGTCTTACTTCTCTTCCTGCTCTTCATTTATGATCGGTTATGTTCCCTGCAGCGGCAGGGGAACAAAGCACTGCTTCAGTGGGCCTTTTCCACGTCTGGTTTCTGTTTTCTGCTTTCATCATTTCCAGCTGTTTCCTAATATTTTTCCTGTATGTATGAAAAAAGAGCAAACCCTGAGAGGTATACAAAATAATTCAAGGGATGTTCCTCTGAATTTAAAAACCCAGATGTTTAAGGAAGCCCTTCTTTAGGGAAGTGTGTTAAGTAGTCTTCCATGTGTACAGGTTTATATTTATAGCTTCAGATAACGGTAAATGCAACTGAGCCTTTTGCTCAACAAAGTGAGACCAAAATTTTAAATTCTGCACATTTGGGGGTGCCTGAGTGGCTCAGTCAGTTGAGCGACCGTCTTGGGCTCAAGTCAGGATCTCACACTTTGTGAGTTTGAGCCCCACGTCGGGCTCCGTAGTGACAGCTCAGGGCCTGGAGCCTGCTTACCATTCTGTGTCTCCCTCTCTCTCACTCCCGCTCTCTCTCTCTCTCTCTCTCTCTGTCTCTTTCTCCCAAAAATAAATAAAACATTAAAAAATTAAAAAAAATAAATTCTGCACATTTGACTTGTATGTACAATAAATTAAATTTTGGTACAAACAGATTATTTAAGAGTATGTTAACTTGTAGACAATAAGCTAATAGCTCATTTAAAGATCAGAAATCTATTTCTGAATAATTAAAGGTGATACTAAGTTATTTATGTGATTAATGGTTAATAAGATTATTTGAAGTTTTAACACTATATAAAATTAATATTATTGCTTATAAGGTCCTGAATTAATTTCCTTTTATATTTGAGAAGATTTTATCTCTCAATTTTCTAATGGACTGGGAGATTTGTAAATGAGTCAAATTCAGCATTTGATCCCTAGAAGTCCTACTGTTATCAAAATGTATGCACATATCTTGCAATTTTAATTTTGAAATATGTGTAGCATTGATGTATAATAACAAATACTCATATAGCATGTATTAGGTGCTTACTATTATTAGTAGTTTACTCATATTAACTCCTTTTGCTTTCATAATAATCATATATAATTTGTACAATTCTTTTTTTTAATTTATTGTTTAATTTACATCCAAGTTAGTTAGCATATAGTGCAGCAATGGTTTCAGGAGTAGATTCCTTCATGCCCCTTACCTATTTTAGCCCACCCATCCCCCACAAGCCCTCCAGCAGACCTCTGTTTGTTCTCCATATTTCAGAGTCTTTTATATTTTGTCCTCCTCCCTGCTTTTATATTCTTTTTGCTTTTCCTCCCTTATGTTCATCTGTTTAGTATCTTAAATTCCTCATATGAGTGGAGTCATATGATATTTCTCTTTCCCTGACTGACTAATTTCACTTAGCATAATACCCTCCAGTTCCATTCACATAGTTACAAATGGCAAGATTTCATTCTTTTTGATTGCTGAGTGATACTCCATTGTATATATACCACATTTTCTTTATCCATTCATCCATCGATGGACATTTGGGCTCTTTCCATACTTTGGCTTTTGTCGATAGCACTACTATAAACATTGGAGTGCATGTGCTCCTTTGAAACGGCACACCTTATCCCTTGAGTAAATACCTACTAGTGCAATTGCTGGGTCATAAGGTAATTCTATTTTTAATTTTTTGAGGAACTTCCATACTGTTTTCCAGAGTGGCTGCATCAGTTTGCATTCCCACCGACAATGCAAAAGAGATCCTCTTTCTCTGCATTCTTGCCAGGCATCTGTTGTTGCCTGAGTTGTTAATGTTAGCCATTCTGACAGGTGTGAGGTGGTATCTAATTGTGTTTTTTTTTTATTTTTTTTAACGTTTATTTATTTTCGAGACAGAGAGAGACAGAGCGTGAACAGGGGAGGGTCAGAGAGAGAGGGAGACACAGAATCTGAAACAGGCTCCAGGCTCTGAGCTGTCAGCACAGAGCCCGACGCGGGGCTCGAACTCACGGACCGTGAGATCATGACCTGAGCCGAAGTTGGACGCTTAACCGACTAAGCCACCCAGGCGCCCCTGTGGTTTTGATTTGTATTACTCTGATGATGAGTGATGTTGAGCATTTTTTTTATGTGTCTGTTCACCATCTGGATGTCTTCTTTGGAGAAGTGTCTACTCATGTCTTTTGCCCATTTCGTCACCTGATTATTTGTTTTTTAGGTGTCGAGTTTGATAAGTTCTTTATAGATTTTAGATACCAACCCTTTATCTGATGTCATTTGCATATATCTTCTCTCATTCCGTCGGTTGCCTTTCAGTTTTGTTCATTGTTTCCTTACCTGTGCAGAAGCTTTTTATTTTGTTGAGGTCCCAATAATTCATTTTTGCTTTTGTTTCCCTTCCCTCTGGAGACATGTTGAGTAAGAAGTTGCTGTGGCTGAGGTCAAAGAGGTTTTTGCCTGCTTTCTCCTCTAGGATTTTGATGACTTCCATTTTGGTCTTGCATTTAGGTCTTGCATCCATTTTGAGTTTATTTTTGTGTATGGTATAAGAAGTGGACCAGGTTTATTTTTCTGCGTGTCGCTGTCCAGTTTTCCCAGCACCATTTGCTGAAGAGATTGTCTTTATTCCATTGGATATTTTTTCCTGCTTTGTCAAAGATTAGTTAGCCATATGTTTGTGGGTCCATTTCTGGGTTCTCTATTCTGTTCCATTGATCTGCGTATCTGTTTTTGTGCCAGTACCATACTGTCTTGATGATTACAGCTTTGTAATGTGTCTTGAAGTCTAGGAGTGTGATGCCTCCATCTTTGGTTTTGTTTTTCAAGATTGTTTTGGCTATTCGGGGTATTTTCTGGTTCTGTACAAATGTTAGGATTGCTTGTTCTAGCTCTGTGAAGAATGCTGGTGTTATTTTGATAGGGATTACATTGAATATGTAGATTGCTTTGGGTAGTAGCGACATTTTAACAATATGTGTTCTTCCAATCCATGAACATGGAATCTTTTTCCATTTTTTTGTGTCTTCTTCAATTTTTTTCATAAGCTTTCTATAGTTTTCAGTGTCATTTTTTCACATCTTTGATTATGTTTCTTCGTAGGTAGTTTACAGGTTTTTGTGCAACTGTAAATGGGATCAATTCCTTGATTTATCTTTCTGTCAATTCATTATTGGTGTATAGGAATGCAACCAATTTCTATTCATTGATTTTATATCCTGCGACTTTGCTGAATCCATGAATCAATTCTAGCAGGTTTTTGGTGGAATCTTTTGAGTTTTCCATATACAGTATCATGTCAACTGTGAAGAGGGAAAGTTTGACTTCCTCCTGACCAATATGGATGGCTTTTATTCCTTTGTGTTGTCTGATTGCTCAAGCTAAGACTTCAAATACTATGGCAAATAACAGTGGTGAGAGTGGACATCCCTGTTGTGTTTCTGACCTTAGGGGTAAAGCTCTAAGTTTCTCCCCAGTGTGGATGATATTAGCAGTGGGTCTTTCATATATGGCTTTTATGATCTTGAGGTATGATCCTTCTATCCCTACTTTCTTGAGGGTTTTTATCAAGAAAAGATGCTGTATTTTGTCAAAATGTTTACAGTCAACATTTGTCAAAATGTTTACAGTGAGTACTGAAAGATATGAATTGCCATTATGTTGCCTGTAGGGTTAGAGTTTCTAGTAGTGTTCTCTGGTCCTATCTAGTCTTTGTTGCTTTTGGTCTTTTGGTTTCTTTTTTTTTTCATCACTTCTCCCCTCAGAGAGTCACCCTTAAAATTCTTGCAGGGCTGGTTTAATGGTCATGAGCTCCTTTACTTTTTATTTGTCTGGGAAACTTTTTATCTCTCCTTCTATTTTGAATGACAGCCTTTCTGGATAAAGAATTCTTAGCTGCATATTTTTTCTGATCCAGCACACTGAATATATCCTGCCACTCCTTTCTGGCCTGCCAAGTTTCTGTGTGGATAGGTCTGCTGTGAACCTGGTCTGTCTTCCCTTGTAGGTTAAGGACTTTTTTCTTTCTTTCCTTGCCTGAGAATTTTATGAATTTAACTATGATATGCCTTGTTGTTGGTCAGTTTTTGTTGAATCTAATGGGAGTTCTCTGTGCTTCATGGATTTTGATGTCTGTGTCTTTCCACAGGTTAGGAAAGTTTTCCTCTATGATTTGCTCACATGAATTTTCTACCCCTCTCTCTCTCTTCAACTTCTGAGACCCCTATGATTCTGATGTTATTCCTTTACAATGAGTCACTGAGTACTCTAATTTTTATTTCATGCTCTTTTACCTTAGTCTCCCTCTTGTTTTCTGCTTCATTATTCTCTGTAAGTTTGTTCTCAGTATCACTGATTTGCTGCTCTGCCTCATCCATCCTTGCCAGCATGGCATCTGTTCAAGACTGCAGTTCAGTTTTAGCATTTTTTTAATTTCATCCTGACTAGCTTTTATTTGTTTTATCTCCACAGAAAGGGATTTTAATCTACTTTCAACCCCAGTGATTCTAAATTCTGGGTCAGACATGTTGCTTGTATCTGTGTTAAGTCCCTGGCTATCATTTTTCCTGTTCTTTCTTTTGGGGAGAATTCCTTCGTTTTGTCATTTTGAAGGAAGAAAAGGAATAAGTAAAAACAAAAAAATTAAAATTAAAAAATTAAAAACACAAAAAAATCAGATAAAAGATGTTAGGTCCTAGATGTGTTTTGGTCTGGTTGTTTTTATCTTTTTTTTTTTTAATTTTTTTTTTCAACGTTTATTTATTTTTGGGACAGAGAGAGACAGAGCATGAACGGGGGAGGGGCAGAGAGAGAAGGAGACACAGAATCGGAAACAGGCTCCAGGCTCTGAGCCATCAGCCCAGAGCCCGACGTGGGGCTCAAACTCACGGACCGCGAGATCGTGACCTGGCTGAAGTCGGACGCTTAACCGACTGCGCCACCCAGGCGCCCCAAGGTCTGGTTGTTGAAAGAAATTTGATAGATTAGAGAAAAAAAGAAGGAAAGATAAGAAAAGAAAAAAGAAAAAAAGGAAAACGTTTGAAAATCTGAAAAAAATGAACACAATAAAATAGAATGAAATAAATGATGAAAATAAAATAGCATTTAAAAAAATTTACAAAGAATTAAAAAAAATAGTAGAAGAAATTAAAGAAAAAAATTTTTTAATAAAAATGGAAAATAAAAATGAATTTTTCTCTTTCTGTATTCAAGAATAAGAAAAGGAAAAGGAAAAAAAATGAATAAAAGGACCACCAAACAGAATGAAATACAATTGAAATTACATCTGGTTGCCTGTAGACATCAAGCTATGGAGCACTTTACAGTCCTTAAACTAAGCAGAGGGAGAGACTTGTGTTAGTCAAGAGTGCTGTTCGCCCAGTTGGGCAGGGCTTAGTGTAATGGCTCCATTCTCCACTAGATGGCGCTGCTTAGCTTACTGGGATGGATTGTTGTGGTGCATGTAGGCATGTATGTGCATGCATAGGAGGGGTGAAAATGGTGTCATCCAGCTACCCAGTCTCTAGAAGGAACTCTGTTTTCTCCCAAACTGTCAATCAAGCACCCTTCTTTTGTCTCTGGCTTCCATCCACTCCCCACTTCTACAAGCTCTGTGACCAAGGCATTAGACTACCAGGTGGCACCTCCCTCCTGAGCTTTATCTCAGATACAGCTGTGTTTCCCAACCTCTCACTTGAGGGACTGTGGCTTTGACCCGCTCAGACCCTCTGGGGGAGAGTCTTGCTGAGCAATGGCCAGGTGCTGGGTGGCCCCCAGGAATGTTCACAAGACTGTGCTCCTGCAGATGCCCACAGACTGTGGCAAGATGCCAACCCGCCCCAGAAAAAGTTTGCAGGATCTTGTTGTTGCAGCGTTTCAGGGTTTATGGAAAATTACAACACACATCTGGCACCAGGCTTCCCCCTTAACATACCTGTTCCAACACCAGCCAATGTGGTTGTTCTCCAGGGTCTGCTGAGACCTTTGCCTCTGGGGAGACCATACAGCCTCTATCAAATGTCCTACCAGCAGAGAAACTACCACTCCTCGTGTGGCCTGTGGACCCCTCAGACCTCGCTCTCTACTCCTGGGGATTCACCCTTCCCACCAAAGCACTGTTAGGTATCCAGCTATGGAGTTTCATACTCTCTGCTCCCCCTGTTTATAGAGTCTTAATGGAATTTAAACCCTCTCCTTTCTCCTTTCTCCATTTTTTGTTGAGTCCCTGTGGCTGTTTCCACTTTTCTACTTTCTCTCCAGCTGCTTTTGGTTGGGGGGGGGGTGCTTTTCCCATATTCTACCCCCATCTCTGTCCTCTCTCCATAAGCCAAAACAGCTCCCTGCCCTCTGCAGCTTCTCCCTCCTCCAGTTCACTTCTCTGTACTGTGTACCTGACAAGTTCTGTGGTTCAGGTTGTGCAGATTGTTGTGTCAATCCTCAAATCAGTTTTCTAGGTGTGCAAGATGGTTTAGTGTTGATCTGGCTGCATTTCAGGGATGGGAGATGCAAAAAAACTTCCATGCTGTTCTGCCATCTTGGTTCCTCCCTCCTAATATGTACAATTCGTATATCATTTATAGATGAGAAAACTGGGATATAAAGAAGTTATATAATTTGAAGCCATTCCACTAGCAAGAGTTGAGCCAAGATTCGAACCAAGGATTGTAGTTCAAAGCAATATGCACTTAATCACTACTCCCTAATATAGTTCTACATAAATGACATGAATCAGGAACATGAGAGTTTTTTAAGTTTATTTTGGTTTGTCTCAAAATATATTAAACATTAAGGGGGACTTCTTTCTAAACACTGGCATCTTCTCACAAGCTAAACAATCATGACAACTTTTTATTTTAAATGAAAAACATTTATTAGTATGCCTTTAAATAAAACTATTTCTATGGGCACCTGGATGGCTTAGTTGATAAAGTGCCCTACTCTTGTGATGATCATGGTACATAGGTTCAAGCCCTCTGTCAGTCTCCACACTGATGGTGTGGAGCCTGCTTGGGATATTCTCTCTCTCTCTCTCTCTCTCTCTCTCTCTCTCTCTCTCTTAAAAAAAATAAACAAACTTTAATAAAAAAGAAAACTGTTTCTAAACCTTTAGGAAATTGTACAATACTTGTTTTCAGAGACAGTACGTCTTTGCTTATAGGAAATTCTTGTAAGAAATTATTCACTGTTCACCCTTGAGTCATTTTTACCCTAAAGTATGAATTAAAATTGAGTAAATATTAAAATATTGCTTCAATTTAGGTAAATAATTTCTTAATGTTGTACTGTACATTATCTGAATGATGAAAGGTATATCAATAATAGGAAAAGGATAAAAATAATTCTCAAATAACAATTACCATATCTGTTTTATAGTGTTGCATAACGTATGAAAATCATCAAAACCTCTCCAGTTTCCTGTGGAATCAAACTAAATCCACCCTCCATTGTTTAAATGGACTAGGATTTTGCCTTTATTTTCTTTTCTGGCATTTTATCAAATTATCTTAAAATTTGTTTCCTCTCTTAGATTCAAGCCTTTTTCTGAAAACTAAGCTTAGTTATCAAGCTATTGACCTCTGCTAGAAGAGTATCACAAGTATAGGATATTTGGTCTGGTAGAATTCTATCAAATATTCAGTTATATGCTTATGTGCTTACTTCTTGGTTGTCTAACGAAGGATCTGATAGTTACAATACATTTTTTTAATGAATCTTAATATCTATGTGTTTCCTAGATGCTGTGCCTTGCTAAACTGGCTGAACTTTCAGTGTCCATCTAAGCACATATGTGTAAATCTCCAGAAACTTACACTTCTTTGGCCATTTATTTTATTTCTATATCACAGCTCTTACTTATCCCCCTTTTATTTTCATCAGTTTTGACAAATTTATGCATTCATTTAACCATATCCCAAACAAGACTGAGGACATTTCCATAAACTCCAGAAATTCTTATATTTTTTGCCAGTTAAACCTCACTAATCACTTTCTCAGGCAACCATCTATCTGATTTCTATCCATAATGCACTACATTCAATGGTGTTTTGACTTAAAAATTATCTCAATCAACAACCCTACTTTGTAAAGTTTGCCAATTTTGATAGTATAAATCCTACTACTATGGTGCCATGGCTGATTTTAAGCTACCAAGGTCACATCACACCATTATACAATATTATATCATTTCTACCTTTCTTTTTTTTTTTTAATTTTTTTTTCAACGTTTATTTATTTTTGGGACAGAGAGAGACAGAGCATGAACGGGGGAGGGGCAGAGAGAGAGGGAGACACAGAATCGGAAACAGGCTCCAGGCTCTGAGCCATCAGCCCACAGCCCGACGCGGGGCTCGAACTCACGGACCGCGAGATCGTGACCTGGCTGAAGTCGGACGCTTAACCGACTGCGCCACCCAGGCGCCCCTCATTTCTACCTTTCAAATGCAGTATGAGTGTATAAACTCAGCATAGATAAGAAGTGATGAGTTTTGAGTATTTACTATATACTACTTAATTGTAAATTTATATAATTCAAGTTATAATAGTTACTTTGCTCAACTGGCTCACAGAAATCCTGAAAATTTTACAGCTGATATGAGCTGATATCAGCCAACTCCAAAACAACACTAACAAGATCTGCCTATTCTGTGAAACAAATGTCATATCAATGGAATTTTTCTGTATGTCCTCTTTTGTTCTTTTTGCACATGTAACGTGTTTGAGATTCATGCATGTTATTTCATGCATCAGTAGCTTATTGTCTTTTATTGTCAAATGATATTCCATTCTATGAATAGAAAACAATTTATTTAGCCTTTTACCACTTCATGGATATTTATACTGCTTTCAGATTTGGCTCTTACTAAAAAGCTATGAGCATTTATGTGGACATATACTTTTATTTCTCTTGAGTAAAATCCTAGGCATGTGATTGCTGGGTCAGAGGTTAAGGGCTTGCTTAGCTGTGTAAGATACTGCCAAAAAATCTTCAAATAGTTTTATAATTTTACTGACCACCAGCAATGTATGAGAGTTTCAGTTGAATTGCATCCTTGCTAACACTTGGGGTTGCCAACCTTTGTATTTTTTTTTTGGATTCTAGTGGCTAGGTAGTGGTATTTTATTGTGACTTCAATTGGAATTACACTAATAAATAATTGATACAAAATTTTTCCCTAAAGTGATCAATGTCTCCAACTTGGACCTGAAATGTGGGAAATAAGTTTAAGAATTATGTACCCTTGCACCAATGGGTTAACAAGGCTTAGGGTGGAAAGCCACCACAGGGTGAAAGTGCCCAAGGTTAGTTATTAAGTGAAACAAAGCTTAGGATAGAAAGATGCCTCCACAGGACCAAAGCATCTAAGAACAGTTAGAGGCAGAAAGCCGCCACAGGGCGAAGATGCCCAAGTTTAGCTAGTGAAAAGGGTGCCTTGTTAGCCTTCAGGGAGCATTCTTCAGCAATCTCAAACTTTGGAGATAACAGCTACTTGGCTGTATCACGCGCAGAGAAACACTGTCCATCTGGCATCTGGCGCCAATATATCTTTGTGCTTTAATCTCAACTTCAAACACTACTTGTCCCCCAAACCCTTCACTTCTTACACACACAAGTTAATGGTCACTAGCTTATTGTTTTCTTATGCACATTCACCACATACATGAAACCTTGAGAACTCAATAAATAGAGATGAAATCTCTGTTTAGGACTCTTTTCTTCTCATGGACATTAGCCTCTCTAGTATTCATTTCTACATCTGCTCTCTTGCTGGACAAGAGAGAACTCCAGTATCATAGTTTGCAACTCTGAAAGGCATTGATGGCAGTCTTAACTCATTGTCTCAGGTTGTTATGGCTGATGGAATTGATACAACTGCCCTGGATTTTCTTCTTGCAGACCAAGGTACAGTTTTTGCAATCACTAATCTATCTTGCCAAATCTTGGGCTTTAATGCATAGGCCAAGTGGAAAGGGTGAAACAGAAACATAAAGAAAAAGCATTCTAAGGTAGACATTGATGATTTATGGTAATTGTTTTGCTGGTTATCTCCTGGACTCTGAGTGTCAAAGTTGAACTCAGCATTGCATTTTGGTCTCATCCTCCTGTGCGTCTAGCAGATAGTAGCTTTAATTAAATGCTAGATTAGGTCCTGTCCTCTTTGGGTCAGATAAATCACCAGCCAATTCACCAGAAGCCAAGATGATACAGAAATAAGAGTGGATATAGTTAAGGAAACAATTATCTGAGGGTCTTGTGCAGTTCTCCATGTATTTTGCAAGTAGAGGCACTTAGTGTCCTTTGTCCTTGGCTATTTTCACAAAGTTATTTGTATTACAAATGGCTTTGAAAAACAGAGATAATATTTGCTTTTGAACATAATATCTATATTTTCAAAGACACACATTCTTACTATCCAATATAATAGTAATGAAATGTCTCCTTCTGAAGTAAAGTAGCTACAAACTTCTTGCTGATAATGAAAGATGTGAGTTCCCTAAGCTTAGGGTTCTTCTCCTGTACCACAGTCCACTGCATGTACAGCTGTCAACTGGCCCTCTCTGAGGTGCTTTTTAGGAAATGACACTCAGAGAGCCAATGCAAAAAACTGCTAATATTCTGGCTACTCTTCTTGTTATTATTAATAAACTACCCTTCACCACTGACCCATGAAACTGTGGCAGCCTAACTTATAAGCTTGTAAGAAGGGTGAAATCTCAGACCTCTACAGTTCTTGACTGTGTCTAGAAAATCTAAGTAAAAGAATGGTCATAGTTGGGCTATTTGTTAATGACTAAAACAAAGGACCTATTAAAAGGATAATCAATTTTTTTGTTTATTTATTTATTTTTGAGAGAGAAAGAGCACAATCAGGGGAAGAACAGAGAGAGAGGGAGACACAAAATCCAAAGCAGGCTCCAGGCTCTGAGCTGTCAGCACAGAGCGCGATGTGGGGCCCGAACCCACAACCATGACCTGAGCCAAAGTCAGACACCCAACCAACTGAGCCACCCAGGCAACCCAAGGATAATCAACTTTTAAAAAAATCATTGTAGTATATCTATACACCAAATACTATAGAGCTATACCTGCATGGATATAAAAATTAAAGAAGTAATAAAACCAACAACATGGATGAATCTCAAGTAAAATATGTTGTATGATAGAAGCCACACACAAAATAATACATGCAATGTAATTTTATTTTGTAGCATATAAGAATGAGTAAAATTTATTAGTGACAGATGTCAGGATAGTATTTATGAAGGAAAGTTAGGTATTGACTCAGAAGGGGCATGAAGTAAGATTCTGGAGGAGCAGGAAATGTTCTAGGATATACTTTCATATATATGTTAATATACAAATGGAAAGATGGATTTGTGATTAAGAATGGTATACTCTTATTTTACTGTTATATGGTATACTTTAATTAAAACATTTTTAAATTATTTAAACCTTAGAGTGACTTTTCTTAGTAAGCTATGGCGTGCAATATTGAGGAAATACTTAATATTGCAAGAAACTTGAGAGAAGTTATTTTGCTGAGCTAAACATGATATCTCTTGTCTGATAATATCCCTGACTGTACTTTATGAAAAAAAGAAAGAAAGATCACAAAATTCCAAATAACAGTTTACCTAAGACTTTATTTGAAAATTACTAAAATTAGTTTAGATAAAAAAATATTTTAGAGCAAGTATAACATTGAATTTCTAAGATATGTATGTATATCTCTTCTCCCTAATTATCTATTACTTATTTAATTGCTTATATTAATTATTGCAGGTGAAGGTAATTTTAGCTTAGTTTCAAAAATAATTTTATTATTGAAGCTCAAACTCAATGCATTATTTTTCAAGTATCCTTTATGTGTCTGCTTCATCCCAATCAAAAGACAGATGCTATACTCAGATATAGCTTTCTGATACTACTTTCCAATAAAAGGAACCAGAGCTCCTTGGTGAAATGGTTGATTCTAGGACTGGAGTGAAGGACATACAGGATGAACCTGACTACCATTTAATATTTAATAGCAGAAAGTAAGGAAGTGTTCAGAAGGAAAAAAAAAAGATCCACATGATAAATGTATTAGTCTGCTAGGGCTGCCATAACAAAATACCGGGCTGGGTTTTTCGTGTGTGTGCGCGCGCGTGTGCGTGTGTGTGTGTGTGCACGCGCGCGCATGTGTGTGTGTATGTTTTAATATTTATTCATTTTTGAGAGAGAGAGAGAGAGAGAGAGAGAGAGGGAAGGAGAAAATGAGTGGGGGAGGGGCAGTGAGCAAAGGGGACAGAAGATACAAAGCAGGCTCTACACTGACAGCAGAGAGCCTGATGTGGGGCTCAAACCCATCAACCGC
The DNA here is from genome assembly GCF_022837055.1 of Prionailurus viverrinus. Lineage (NCBI taxonomy): Eukaryota > Metazoa > Chordata > Mammalia > Carnivora > Felidae > Prionailurus > Prionailurus viverrinus. The sequence goes on from NC_062567.1 coordinate 83,894,485, forward strand.
GAGATCATGACCTGAGCCTAAGTCAGAGGCTCAATTGACTGAGCCACCTGGGTGCTCCCAGGCTGGGTTTTAACGTTTATTTATTTTTGGGACAGAGAGAGACAGAGCATGAACGGGGGAGGGGCAGAGAGAGAGGGAGACACAGAATCAGAAACAGGCTCCAGGCTCTGAGCCATCAGCCCAGAGCCTGACTCAGGGCTCGAACTTCCGGACTGCGAGATCGTGACCTGGCTGAAGTAGGACGCTTAACCGACTGCGCCACCCAGGCGCCCCCAGGCTGGGTTTTAAACAACAGAAATTTATTTTCTCTAGAGGGCTGAAGTCAAAGAACAAAGTGCCATTAGGGTTGGTCACTGGTAAGAAGACCTCTCTTCCTGGCTTATAAAGAGCCAACTTGTTACTACTGTGTTCTAACATGGCCTTTCATGTGTATACATATGGAAGAGAGAGAGAGAGAGAGAGAGGGAGAGAGAGAGAGAGAGAGAGAGAATACTTGAATACTTTCTGGTATCTCTTCCTCTTTATTTTTATTTTCATTTTTATTTTTATTTTTTTATTTTAGAGAGAGAGAGTGTGTGAGTCAGGGAGAGAGGCAAAGGGGGAGAGAGAGAGAGAGAGAGAGAGAGAGAGAGAGAGAGAATGAATGAATCTCAAGCAGGCTTCGTGCTCAGCATGCATCCTGACGCTGGGCTCTATCCCACAACCCTGGGATTGTGACCTGAGCTGAAATAGAGAGTCGGACATGGCTGAGCCACCCAAGTGTCCCTCTTTCTCTTTTTACAAAGACACAATTCTATTAGATTAGGGTTTCAATGTATGACTTTTGGAGGGACACCATTCAGTCCATAAAATGGGTGTATATCAAAGGGACACAGATCAACAAAAAAGGCTCCAAAGGTCAAAGGTGGAGCAAATTGAACAACAAAATAAATAAATATCAGTGAATCCATATATTGTATACATATGAGTGAGTAAATAAGTAAATACAGAGTATAGTCAATTATGTAGATACTCTGTCCTCAAGGAGAAGGAGTATAACTCCCCACTCCTAAAACATGGGCTATACATGGTGACTTCCTTCCAAAGATTACACTGTGGGAGACAGAGGTAATAACTTCATCGTGGAGAAAACTGATAAATACTATCTTATCCAGATGTACAAGATCAAAATCAATAGTGATAAGTCATGTTGATAATACGTTCTTATGACATGATGTAGTGAAAAAGGTACTTTATCTCTGTGATCTTCCTCTTTCTCCCCAAAACATGTAACCCCATTTTAATCATGAGAAAAACAGACAAATTCCAATGGAAGGACATTCTACAAAACACCTAACCAGTAAAGCTGAAAAATGTCAAGGCCATCATGAACAAGGAAAGTGTGAGAAACTATCATAGCCGAGAGAGCCTAAGAAAACATGACAACTAAATGCAATATGGCATACTGGACTATATTACAGAAAAACAACAACAAAAAGTGTGTTATGGAAAAACTAAAGATATCTCAACAAACTGTGGACATTAGTTAGTAATAATGTATCAATGTTGGTTCAATTATGACAAATATATTACTCTAATTGACTCTTAGGGAAACTGCATATGGGCATGGGTATGGAAACTCTAGGTGCTATGTTCACAACTTTTCTGTAAATCTAAGATGAATATAAATAAAAAGTTTATTTAAATTAAAAAAAATTGTCACACATCCTCAGAGAGAGAAATTAGTGGACTTCTGAGGCACATGGCTATTACCAGTTTTAAATGTTTTCAAATTTTACCAATTTTTTGTAGTTATGTTGTTTTTGTCTCTCACATTTTTGATTAGTCTTTAATCAATTTCAAGGTCCCTTAGGAGCACAGTCAGTATCTAATTAATTTGATGTAGTGATAAGTCATCCATGGGTCATTTTCTCTTAGCAACTCTTCATTATTGGTGTTTATACACTAATTCATATTCTGCTTATAGACAATATTTACTATGAGGAAAAAAATCAACTGGCTTCATACTAGACTACGGGATTTCACCATAACAAGTACCAGAGTTCTATATATATGTTGTAGAATTATTATTTAAAAAAAAGACTTATTTTAAGTGATTAATGCCTCTTCCTAAAAATTCAAATACAAATGACTTGCTATTTAATGTCTCATAAGCAGAATATTATTCTAGCAAATAGGAAAATTAGATCTTGATCATAATACCTTATAAATTGGGAGTACGTTTTGGTTTTTTTTTGTTTTTTTTTCACTAAACTTTCAAATTATTGTTGCTTAGTCTGAAAACACATTGGCATTAAATCTGGCTTAAAATTATCAAATTTGCAGAATGACAGAACCAGCCAGTTGTCATTTAATAATTTTGTCAAATATGCACATTACTAAAGAGTTTATTCCATTGGCCTATAAGAAATGGATATTTCAATTTAAGATAAAAATGTGAAGATTAGTTATTAATGTTAATATTCCTGAGAAATTTTGATACTCTAAAAATAAATTTAGTGTTAATAATTTTGATAGGTTCATATGTTATATAGTTTTCTATCACTACCCATGTCAAATGAAAATCAGGACATAAATGGACTAAATTGTTAATAATTTTTTTAATTGAATTTTTAACCTGTCTCATTAATCTTTTTGGCAATTTCGTGGAAGTATATACCCTAATATACCTTTTTTCCTTATGAGAACTCATGAATGTAGAACTACATTCCCTTTTTTATTTAATAAAGCTACACGTATACATGAATAAAACTTCAAAATAGAAGTGTGAATACATACCTGGAAATAAAATTTTAATCTGATTTCCACTGAAAGAAGTATAATCTGCACTTGGCCTGCCTGCTCTTAAGCCAACCATTTAATGAAACATATAATCATATCAAAAAATAATTTGGCATGCAAGACAAGCAGGAATGGTGGGGGGTGGGGAGGTGGGGCGGTTTGTTTTTATTTTTCCAAATGAATATTTATAATATTTTGCTGGAAGAGATTGCTAAATCAATGTGTGGTTTATGTATCCATTCCAGATATTAGGTATTAAAACAGAATTTTCAGGAGGAAAGAATATGGTAGGAGGAAGAGATATTTGACTGATACGGGTTTTCCAGATTACTCAGAATTGAATTTTTTCTTTATCTGCTATTGTAGTGTTATGTTACCTCAAATTCCATTATATGAATAAAAGTAGGTATCCAACAAAATATAATGAAGTCTATAGACAGAAATTGCATTGCAGTAATCATTCTAGAGATGCTATTAGACACACCACTGACTTTTTAAAAAAATCTTATGAGACCCATAAAGGGCAGCCTTTGTTTAATAGCAACTTTTGACATTTATTACTTTGCTTCTTACCATTCTTTTTCTCTTCAGTTTATTAAATTGTAAGTGTATCTATTTTTTCGAATACTGTGTTATCACGAATATTCTAACTGGTTCTTATTTCCTCTGTGCTAAATGCACAGTGTTCTAATACAGTGTCCTTGAATAATGAAGAGAATGTTTGTGTCTGTATGGCTAGTATTTACCATGGCAGTAAGCTTTTCTATTCAGTGGAAGATAAGCTATAGCTTAAAAATTAAAAACAAAAAACAAAAACAAAAAACAAAATCGAAGTGTGTATGTGCATGGCCCTCCAGTGCTTATGTGTTCTTGTTTGAGTGTGAATAAATGCATGCATGTACTTGTGTGGTGGGAAAACATGTATACACATCATCTATATGAGATTTACTGTCTAATAATCAATCTGATTTTTTTTCTAGTTATAGGATACTAGTTTGTTGTGTTACCTGAGAATATATTTTCCTTTTAGAAGATAGAAAACTTCAATTAGTTATTGAATAAACTTTGTATATTGTATTTATTTAAACATAACCTCAGGGGGGGCGCCTGGGTGGCTCAGTCGGTTAAGCATCCGACTTCAGCTCAGGTCATGATCTCGTAGTTCGTAAGTTCAAGCCCCACGTCAGGCTCTGTGCTGACAGCTCAGAGCCTGGAGCCTGTTTCAGATTCTGTGTCTCCCTCTCTCTCTCTGACCCTCCCCCGTTCATGCTCTGTCTCTCTCTGTCCCAAAAATAAATAAACGTTAAAAAAAATTAAAATAAATAAATAAAATAAAATAAAAATAAACAAAAAATAAACATAACCTCAGGGTTTTATTATCTTAATTAAAAAACAAAAGCTGAAGCTTAGAAATGGATGACTTGGCCTTCTCTCTGTCTCATTTCTTTTTTCTTTTTTAATTGTTTTTAATGTTTATTTAGTTTTGACAGAGAGAGACAGAGCATGAGTGGGGGAGGGGCAGAGAGAGAGGGAGACACAGAATCCAAAGCAGGCTCCAGGCCCTGAGCTGTCAGCACAGAGCCCGACACGGGGCTCAAACTCACAGACCATGAGATCATGAACTGAGCTGAAGTCGGACACTCAACCTACTGAGCCACCCAGGCACCCCTCTTTGTCTCATTTCAATTCAAAATGCTTTTATTTATTAACGGCCAGTAAATCTCAGAACACTCTTCTTTGCAATTTAAACTTCTAGAAAATCTGCATGGTCTGACAACCATAGATGTTTTTGTTTTGTTTTGTTTTGTTTTGTTTTTCCTATCATAATGCTGCTTTCTTTGAGCACAATGAAAATCACTGCACTTGTCCCATGTCATGTTATGAGACAGGCTTACTGCATTTGTACAGCATGTTTAGTGCTTTTAAGAAAGTTTTCAGTGGTTCCAGGAGAAATATTGGCATGGAAAGCAATTTACTATTTTGTTTGATGAAAGTAGGTTGAGATCTTTTGACACAGTTTTTGCACTACATCAGATTGCCTCACTTTGAAATTAATTTAAATCAATTTAGTTGGCAGACTGTGACACTCTATGATTTCATTTATAATTGAGAGTCACATATTGCTTTTATTTTGAGGAACTCAAAATGTCTTATAGTCTCAGATTTTTAATATTATTTGATATGTTAAAATATTATAAAAAAGTAGAGAAATGTAGGTATTTATCAATTGATTGCTCAAGTAATTTAAAAAGCCAGTTTGTAATCAACAAAATTTTATTGAGTACCTGAATATGCTAGGCAATTTTCTGAGTGTACAAATGGAATTGTGAATTAAGTTGATGAAAAGTCCTACCTTAAATGGATTTTAGATTCTAAAGGGACAGAAAATAAATAAACAAAATAATTACTGTAATTTCATTATTCCCAGAGTTCTGTTTGTTGACTTCCCTTTGCAAAATTTAATTATACTTTTCTCTCAAATTTTCAAAATTATTAACCAAACATATTGAAGTAATTAAGTTCCGTAGCAAATTTAATGGTGGAAAACAAGACAGAGTAGAATTAATGAAATTATGCAGATTCAGTCATTCAATCCAGTGCCATCAAATGCTGTTCTTGCATTTTAGATACTTTATACATTTCTTTCAATAAGGTATTTTTCAGTCTATAAAACTGTATCTGAAAAAATATAGACTTCTCTATTAACTCCAGTTATGTGATTTTTGCTTCACGTATAAAATTTTATGTCATGATTCACTTCATATCTTAGCTTACATATTTCAATTAGTGACTTCAAAATAAACATTTTTAAGGTCTCAGGAAGACAAGTAGTTTGTGAAATCTAAGTTATCTTTAAAGTGGACAAATTTAGAGGCACCTGGGTGGCCCAGTTGGTTAAGCATCCAGCTTCAGCTCAGGTCAAGATCTCACGGCTTCTGAGTTCAAGCCCCGTGTTGGGCTCTGTGCTGACATCTAAGAGCCTGGAGCCTGCTTCTGATTTTGTCTCCCTATCTCTCTGCTCCTCCCCTGTTGACTCTGTCTCTCTCTCTCAAAAATTAATAAACATTAAAAAAATTTATAAGGTGGGCAAATTTAGTATAGCTTGAATGTTCTATTTATGCATCCCTTGTAGAATCTTCCACGGTTATTCAAATCAGAATTCTTCCAGTTTGGCTGGTATAGTGGATATTCAACTGAAATTTAGGAAGCTTGAGGTAAGACATTTATATTATTCTGGCCTTGACTTTCCCTGTGTTAAATACGGCCACTATAGTAGGTGGTATATAAGGTCCTTTCCCAAACCAAACCCCTCAAGCTAAGCTGGTGAAACAGTTCCATATCTGGGCATTCTGTATTGGAGCACCCTCACTTTGACCACTGAAATTCCCAAAATAAACAACCTCAAGCTAACTTTAAAAAGTGGCTTCCATAAGAAATATACATAAGCCAAAACTGAGAAGCTTGGAAGAGAGATTTGTTTGAGTAGAGAACCCAAAATAGAGCAGAGAACAAGTCTTACCTTAATTCTGAGCTAACTCTGTTGATTCTTGTTCTGGTTCCCACTTCTTTCAAATATCCACTTTCTAACACTCATTGCCAGCAAGCCTGGCATTGTAACTGGTAATAGTTAACATTTGCAACTGCGATGTATTCAAGAAAAAGTATTTTCCTGTTTATAATCCAAGACATCTATTAAAAAGTTGTCTTCATCAGAATTTTACTTGTCAACATGATCTGATCATTGAAGAAAACACTAAAAAAATGTTAAAATAATATGACAAAATGATGTAGAAGTTTAAATATATATCCATGAGGAATCGATGAAAAACCTGAATTATTAAGTCTACTGTTAAAAAAAAAATTTGGAGAAAATGATGTTGCTTAGTGCAAGATAGTTCTATGAAAGAGTGACTTTTTTTTATTTTTTTAAGTTTATTTATTTATTTTGAGAGAGAGAGGGAGAGTGTTTGTGAGCAGGGGAGGGGTGGAGAGGGAGAGATAGAGAGAGAGAGAGAATCCCAAGCAGGCTCACACTGTCAGTGAGGAGCCCAATGTGGGGCTTGATCTCATGAAACATGATTTCATGACCTGAGCCGAAATCAAGAGTCAATGCTCAACTGACTGAGCCACCCAGGTGCCCTGAAAGCATGGAATTTTTAAATGAAATAATATTTTTGCTTATTGTCAGAAAAAACTGTAAGACTTGGGAATGATTCAAAAAGATTATTTCATTGAGTAACTACGTGCCCTAAAAGGTACCTGTCTGAATCGTGTATACCTTTTATTGTCTTTGATCTATTTTACCACTCTATAAATTACAGAAAACTGAAAATAATGCATATTAGTTGTGTTCACAGAAAATAAAATTGTCTCCAGTGTACTAATTACATCCTGTGGACAGACCTGTTTGCACTACATGTAAATTAATTACAGTATTCCTTTTCTGCCTATGTGTGTGTGCTATTTTAACTTTCCTTTGGGCACTTAAAATATTTTGTGGATCCTTTCATTAATTGTGTAAAGTAGCATCTTTTACATCTGTTTATTTTATATTATTGTGAGTCATTTTACCATTTTTATTCTTTTTTTTTTTTTTTTTTTTTAATTTTTTTTTCAACGTTTATTTATTTTTGGGACAGAGAGAGACAGAGCATGAACGGGGGAGGGGCAGAGAGAGAGGGAGACACAGAATCGGAAACAGGCTCCAGGCTCTGAGCCATCAGCCCAGAGCCCGACGCGGGGCTCGAACTCCCGGACCGCGAGATCGTGACCTGGCTGAAGTCGGACGCTTAACCGACTGCGCCACCCAGGCGCCCCACCATTTTTATTCTTTAGTAGTGTTTAAGCATTTGTGTTTACAAAAAACAGATCAATAAGGATAATGAGATGTTTTTGGTCTACCTTTCCCTTATTTTTAAAAATTCTCTTTTTACTAGGAAGGTTCAGATAGGTACCAATCATTTGATGGCATGTCTCATATAAGTTGCCTTGCTGTATATATGATACACACACACACACACACACGCACAAACATACATACTTCATAGTTCAAGTGTGGCTTATATGATTTATGTACATTTTCTACAATATGTTAGTAACAAAGATGTTCCATGGCCCCAGGAAAGACACAGCTATGACCAGACATCATTTTTATCTACAAAGGCTCAGTAATCTCAGAAATCAAATCTAAAAATGTATTAGTTGGTCTTGTTGTAATTATAAAAATAAATCAATTTAGTGGGAAATAGATTTTCAAAAGATTATAGGTAATTTTCTTTATTTTTTTGGTAGGAAAGTAGTCTTCAATTATTGATATGCATCGGTTGCCAGCTACCTGATTTTAGTTATGATGTGGCATTCCTAAAGTAAAAATCCCCTGGCTTCATGCCTAAACTAATATACCTATATTTACTAGGATGGCTGTTCTCAATTCCTATAGATGCATAAGACCAAAATAAATATGCAAGGCATCACAGGACAAAGGAACTCAAATTGGCTCTATTAGCCTTACAGTCTATCCACAGGCATAAACAAGGCTAGGTCTCTGTTAAATTATTGATAACCTGCTTCAGCCTCTACTAATTCTTTTCAATGAAGAAGTAAACATTCACATAAAAGGCTATAAAAATGGTCAGTTAAGTCAAACTACTTGCCTGGTAGCTGTTTTCCCTACGTAGGTCTAAATCATGCACATATATAATTTTGAGTTTATTGAATTTCCTTAATTTATAAATAGCCATTAAAATGTGTTTAAACGATTTAGGTATAATAGGTGTCCTTTGTTATTTTTTTGTTTGTTTTTCTGAATCTGCATGAGGAAACAGTATATGTTAATTTTTTAATATCTGTGATAACCTCATAAATTATTGTTTATAATTATGGGGCTTATTAGTAGCAGGTAGAAATTTTTGTATGTTTAATCTCAGAAAGAATTATTTGAACAAAATTATTTGTTACAATGTAGTGCAATTAAAATTGCATCTTTAGTCTATGTTCTATAGAAAAGAATGGTCTCTTAGCTTCAAAAATATCAAGGAATAATACAACATTATTGCTTTATACTGTAATGGCAAAAGCATGAAGATTACAGTTAGTATCTTTGATTTATATGGCTTAGGAAAATTAATATGTACATGTAAAAATTAATACCTATGGTCACTCATGTTTTACTTTGGGAAGAGAGACTCTAGGAGGATTTATAATTAATGTTCGCTGTGATCTGAATGTTTGTGTCCCCCCAAAATTCATATATTGAAATCCCAACTGTCAATAATGATAGTATTAGGATTTGGGCCTTTGGAGGTCGATTAGGTCATGAGAGTGGAGCTCTTCCTGTGGAGAGGGTTCCAGAGGTGTCTCTAATCCTTTCCACTATAGGCAGATATAACTAGAAGGTGTACTGGCTAAGAAACAGGAAGGGGACCCTTACTAGATGGTATCATGCTGACATCTTGATCTTGGAGTTCCCAGCCTCCAAAACTGTGAGCAACAAAATTTAGTTGTTTATAATCTACTCAGTAGTATTTTTTTATAGCAGCCTGAACAGACTAAAACAATGATATAGACATGTAGCATAATATGAAGGTTGTAATTTAAAAACTTACCAATTATATATATAATGTATATAACATGTATATTTTGTCACTTTGTTGCATCAGTAAAATCAAATGCACATATTTTCTCTAAATCCTAGGAATTTTTGAAAGTTTAAGCTTCCATAACCTTTAGGAAAGTGTTTCTGATTTTTCAGTTGTAATAATTTTAGCTCCAAGCTTTTTGGAATTGTGAACATTCCCTGGAAAGCTATTCAAGAGGAGAGGTGGACAGTGAACCAGGATTAGTCAGATAAATATTTTTACTAAAGTCCACTGTAAGAAAAATATGAAAACAAGAAGCCTATGGCTGCCTCTCACTGACTCACTTCCATAGCTATAATATCCTGTGCCCAATGTCTAAACCAGTTAAGTTACCCATTAATATGTGCAGAGGATATTTACTGTTGATCAACTATCATTTCCAATTTGCTAGCAGGAATGACCATTACCTATACCATTAATGTCTGTGGACAGAAATTTATCTGATGACTTATCCATTTTATCCATAAGATGTCCCCAACCCCCACTCCTAAAACAGCAAGGTCTATAAATACAAGTTGAATAAGTAAAGAAGCCACTTAGGAAGAAACTCAAATACTTTTGAGATTTTTCTGAATTAAAAGAGGCGTTCATGGCACCAAGTTATAAATAGAATACATAAAATATATCTGAATGGCATAATGTTGGTACATTAGTGTCTCCCATTTCACAATATCTGAAAAAATGCTCTATGAAAACTAAAGGTAATATATGAATAAAAGGCACACAGGCACATTATACTTACATTTCCTTGGTGTTTTGGGTTGGCTTATTCTAGTCCCAGTATCTGAGGGCTGTATAGGAAAGGAACTCTTCTGTCTTCGCTACATCCATACTAAAACACATAAATAAAGAAACTTATCCAATTCCTACCTAGTGAAAGGAATTTTAGCTAGTTCTCTTTTTACTTACTTCTTTCCAAGAGAGGAGTAATTAATTTATGAAAGACGTTACATTCACTAGGCTGCATAATTGAGGGTAGTTACTTTGTCTTTGAGCCTGAAAAATACTCCAGTGTGTCTTTGTGTTATCTGACTTATGGATTGTTTGTGAATATAATCTCCTGTCTTGAGGAATAATTTATTGAGCCTGTGAATAACTTTCATTTGTGTGATGACTGACAGTATTCATGAGTCCATTAAATAGACAGTTTGTAACAGAAATTGACTGATATTCACAAAATAGATCATATAATCCATCCAGTAATTGAGAGCCACCTCAAACTGGAGGCACTTTTTTGCACATTCACATGGCACACCTATCTTCTCATATTGTGGATGCATCCCAAGAGGTCTGTCTACATATCTATCCTTGAAAAATTTTCTCAGCAAAAATGTCACTGATTACAAGTGATTATCAAATCATTGAATTTTCTGGATCATAAAAATCTATAAATAAATTGATGCACTGAAATTTGGGATCACCTAAAAAGTACTTTCCTTGTTTGAGTCCAACTCAAAGGGGAAATTTTGAACCAATTGGAGCAGATCATCTGGTTGTGACATACATGGTCTTCAAAATTTAAGGAACCCCAAGTGTTGTAAGTTTTTCTTGGTAGCATGGAAATAGATTGTGTAGACACTTACCTTTTACTCTGAAGGCTATATGATCATTTCCAAATGATTATTATTTGATTCTCAGGATTTCATTTAGTTGTCTTGTTCCTGTATTTTTGTGAAATTAGTTTCCCATTTACAGGCAGATATTTGTCTTCTCAGGCGAACATGGTATTATTGCTATTGTTGGCTTTACAGATCATTTCAGCATGATGTCCTATAATAAGGTGAGAAAATCTAAGAAAGGGGAACCAGATTGTGACACAAAGTGAGAAAGATGATGTTACCATAAATCAAGATGTTTCACTTGTTATACTCTTTCCCTGAAAGGTCTTAACAATCTGGTATTCTTTATTAACTGGGAGGGGGGGGAAAGGAGAATTTACCAGATCTGCAATTGTATACCAGCTGCACTCTGCTATGCTGACTAGCTTTAATACAGAGAACAATAGGGAAAACTAGTTGTGACAGAAGTAACCAGCAGATTACGTTTATAATAACCAAGATCCTTATGTCTTTTTACCTTCCAAAGAGTTGCCATTCTAGTATTATAGCTTCAAGTTCTAGATTTAAGCACTAATCTCTGTGATTTCTCTAGAGTTACTATTACTCTTTTGGTCAGGAAACCTTCTAGAACCATCTACATGGTCATTTTTTACCATGTATATTCATATTTAATGTGTCAGGATATCAAGGGAGGGCTTGTGACTTCTTCCACTTGTTAGATACATAGATACGTAGATATATACATACATAAATACATACATGTGTATTTTTGCATTCAGTATGGAGAAACACGGAAAGTAATTATGAGAAGACATTAGGGTTTCCACTCATATCATTTTGAGGCAGACTTAGATTAAAATTTAATTAATTATTTGACACCACTATGATTGTCAAACCACAGCTCATATCCAGTATTGAACAACTACCAGTGATATCTCTTTTTTTTCCAAGTGTAGTTGCTTGTCATTGATTCCCTTCTGAAACTCCCGAGGAAAAGATTCACAAGATACACTTGTCATATTATTTTGGGGTTGTATTTTACAAGTACTTGAGCTTCACTTTATTTCAAAAGTACTAGATCTGTGAACTGACATACTTGGAAATTGGGTGAGAAGCTGTAATTTCCTTTTAGTTGCTCAAGTCAGACCCATGTTTTCACATTTAATTTTTGCTTTTTTCCAATTCAAAACTGAATATTAACTTAGTGGCTTACCTTACTGTTTCAGTCGGACCACAAAACCAACAACTTCTGCAGGCTAGATCATTCTGATTAGCAAATACATCCTAGTTGTCATTACGAAAACCAAACTCATTTTGCATTTAGCATTAAAATGTCATTACTTGATCTATGCCTCACTGTGAAACCAACATTCCTATATAAACCAGAGAACCCATTTAAAGCATTTTTCACCAGCAGCCCTGGCTTATCAGTATCAGCCCTGGCTTTGAAAGATGTAGCTCTGCCTTCACCAACATATTTTTCACTGCTTAGTTGGAAATTATGACTATGGACCCCCTGAAATCAAATTTGAAAGTGTGGACACCGATTGCTTTTAATAATTCCATTAAAATATTCTTATCTAAATCTCTAAATTCCATCCTGTACATTGGCCAAAGAATTCTGCCTGCTTAAGTCTACCTACTGTAGATCTGGGTTTTCAACAATCATCCAAATGGAACAAGTGCATGTTCTTCCAGCAACTCTTGCTAGCACTTTGAATCCAATGTATCTGATAGAAATACCATGCTAATAAATTCACTTTTTTCTAAAACTGTACTTTTCTATACTTGATTAAACATCTCCAGCATCAATTTCCTTATGTATCCTCATGATTTTAATTTGAATATGCTTTCTCAAAATACATTTTGTCTTTGCAAGTGTAGACTATTTTGTTCAAGGTTTGACACCATCATCATCCCTCCTACCTCTTCCGGGTAACACAAGTATAACTTTACTGTAATTAGATAGGGATTACAAAGGATGGCCAATGTTAGTTATGAAGAGAATTGGCCTCTCCTTTCAGAATATCAGCATCTGCAAATTGGGAAAGTAAAGTCTTATCAAATATAGAAGGAAGAGCTGCTTCAGCCGTTAAGCATGTTTCAGTAGAGTTTGTGAGTTTAGGACTTAAATTATCAAAATATCTCCATTCTATTTTTTGCCAATCAGTGTGAACATATCATATTAGTAACCTGGAGACTCTGTGGATTTAAGTGTCTTTGAAATTTAATAAAACGCAGGATCAAAATGTGAGTTTGATTTTAGTCTGCTTAAAAACTGTAGCTTCAAGGAAAAAAAAAGTATAGCACAGTAATATAAAGTTTTGATCATCACTTTATGACATGAGCCAAAGCTATGGAAATTTGGACTTAATATTTCTATTTGTTTAAGCTTTCCACAGTTTTTAAAGATGGGAAAAAACAAAGACCTCCACATTTGTTGAAACTGATCTTGACCCTCAATTACTCTATAGCAACGGTTCCCAGCTGCTCCAAAAGTGGATGACCACATATGAGAATAGGCCTAGTTTTTGTCCTATTAATTGAAGGTCTTTCTGAAGTTTTAATCCTTAAGAATAGCTGTATTTCCACTGCCTTCATCCCTAACGTATCCAGGAAATCAACCACAGAATCCTTCTCACTCCTGTCTACAAATAACCTAGGTGACATTTTTCTATATCAATCTGGGCACACAGGTTCAAACAATAGAAAATGATTCCAATAGAACTAAGTTTGCGGGGTTCCTGGCTGGCTCACTCTGTAGAGCATGTAACTCTTGGTCTCAGGGTGGTGAGTTTGAGCCCCACATTGGGCAGAAAGATTGCTTGAAAAAAGAAGAAGGTTTTTGGGAGAGTCTCAGAATTGTTTCAGTTCTCTAAGAAACTGGTTTGGAGAGTACTCTATGCATAAAGTGTTCAAAATAAGAATGCAAAATTGTTCTAGTAGTTGATACTTTCATTAGGTTTTGACATTGCATATGCCACCAGCAAATCTTTGGGTACTGGATGCTGCTAAAATTAAAAGTACCATTGTTACCTCTAGAAATAGGCGTGAGAGGCCAACTTTGTAATACTACCCAAATTATTTTCAAATTCAATTCAGTTGCTATCAAGTTTCTAAAGATGTATTTTCACAGATATAGAAAAATCCATCCTAATTTTCATGTGGATAAAAGACCCCAAATAAGCCTAAGCAATCTTGGAAAAGAACAAAACTGAGTCATACCTCATGATTTCAAAACTTACTACAAAGCTACAGTAATCAAAACATTGTGCTACTGGCATAAGAACAGACATAAAGACAGACCAATGGAATAGAATAGACATCCCAGAAATAATCCCTTGTATATATGGTCAGATAATTTTTGATAAGGGTACCAAAACAATTTAGTGGGGAAAGGACAGTCTTTTCGACAAATGGTGCCAGGAGAACTAGCTATTCACATGCAAAAGACTAAATTTGGACCCTTACCCAATAACGTGTAAGAAATTAGATCAAAATGGATCAAACATTTAAATGTAAGACCTAAAGCAGTAAAAGTCTCAGAGAAGAAAAAATATGACAAAAGCTTCATGACAGGGGATTTGGCAATGATTTCTTGGTTATGACATCAAAGGTGCAGGCAACAGCAAAAATAGACAAATTGAACTTTATGAAAAATTTTAAAATTTCATAACTCAAAACACACTATTAACAAAGCAAAAGACAACCACAGAATGGGAGAAAAATATATGCAGATCATATATCTGAGAAAAGATTAATGTCCAGAATATACAAGTAACTCCAAAAACTCAATAACAAGAACAGAAATGCACTGAAAAATGGGCAAAGTCTTGAATAGACATTTCTTCAAATGAGATACACAAATGGCCAACAAGCGTAAGAGAAGATGCTCAGCATCACTAATCATTAGGAAAATCCAAATCAAAACTACTGTGAGATATCACCTCAACCCATTAGGATAGCTGTTATCAAAAAACAGAAAATGAGTGTTGGAGCCAAGATGTGGAGAAATCAGAATCTTTCTGCGCTGTTGGTGAAAAAATATAAAATGGTACAGCTTTTATGGAAAACAGCATGATACTCCTCAAAAAAATGAAAAATAGAATTATCATATAATGCAGCAATTCTACTTCTGGGCATATACCCAAAAGATTTGAAAGCAGTTGACAGATAGATATTTGTATAGCCATGTTAAAAGAAGCATTATTCTTAATTGCTAAAACATGGAAGCAACCCTAGTGCCCAACAACGGATGCACTGAGAAGCAAAATGTGGTATATACATATAATGAAATATTATTCAGCCTTTAAAAGGAAGGAAATTCTACAATATGCTACAAAAGGATAAACCTTGAGGACGTTATGCTAATTGAAATAAGCCAGTCATAAAAAAGACAAGTATTTTATGATTCCACTTACATGAGGTACTTAGAGGAATCAGAATCATGAAACAGAAAGTAAAATGGTAGTTTCCAGGGGGCAGAGGAAAAGGGAATTGGTAGTTATTATTTAATGATTATAAAGCTTCAGGTTTACAAGATGATAAAGTTATGGAGATGGATGATTGTGATGGTTGTACAACATTATGAATGTTTTTAATACCACTGAGTCGTATGTGTTAAAATGGTTATGATGGTAAATTTTATATTATCCATATTTTACCACAAAAAAGAATGAAGAGGGGAAGTAATTATGTGTGAGTCCATATCCTCAAATTTGATGGCTTAGATGAAAAAAGATCAATTCTTTAAAGGATCAAATCTTGGGGCGCCTGGGTGGCGCAGTCGGTTAAGCGTCCGACTTCAGCCAGGTCACGATCTCGCGGTCCGTGAGTTCGAGCCCCGCGTCAGGCTCTGGGCTGATGGCTCAGAGCCTGGAGCCTGTTTCCGATTCTGTGTCTCCCTCTCTCTCTGCCCCTCCCCCGTTCATGCTCTGTCTCTCTCTGTCCCAAAAATAAATAAACGTTAAAAAAAAAATTAAAAAAAAATAAATAAAAAATAAAGGATCAAATCTTCAGCAGGGAGAAAGAGGTAGTCCAAATAAACCCATCTATTAAATAAATTGAATCAATGATTAATCTCCTAAAACAAAAAGCACCAGGTCTGTCTGGGTTCT
Source organism: Prionailurus viverrinus (assembly GCF_022837055.1). Classification (NCBI taxonomy): domain Eukaryota; kingdom Metazoa; phylum Chordata; class Mammalia; order Carnivora; family Felidae; genus Prionailurus; species Prionailurus viverrinus. The sequence goes on from NC_062567.1 coordinate 83,910,580, forward strand.
CTGGTGAATTCTAACATTTAAAGAAGAAAAAAATACTCATTCTCAATGGTCTCTTTCAGAAAATACAATATAAGATAATTTTTCCTAACTCATTTAATGAGACATCATAATACTTTACACAAAAGCATTATAAGAAAGAAAAAGTATCAATGATATCTTACATAAACATTATGCAAAATTTCTCAATAAAATCTCAGCAAAATAAATTCTGAGGGGTGCCTGGGTGGCTCCGTCAGTTAAGTGTCTGGCTTCGTCTCAGGTCATGATCTCACAGTTCATGAGTTTGAGCCCCACTTTGGGCTCTCTCCACTGTCAGCATGGAGCCTGCTTTGGATCTGTCTTTGCCCTTCTGCCCCCTGCCCTCACACCCCACTCTCTCTCTCTCTCTCAAAAAGAAACATTTTTTAAAAATTTAAAAAAATAGCTCAAAATGGATCACTGGCCTAAATGGAAAAAGCAAATTATGGTACTTCTGGAAAATAATGTAAGAGAACACCTAGGTGGCCTTGAGTTGGGCAACAGATTTTTAAATACAACAAAGGAATGATCTATCAAAGAAAAAAAATGTTGAACTTCATAAACACACACACACACACACACACACACAGACACACACACACACACACACACACACACTTCTGCTCTAGAAAAGATATTGTGAAGAAAATAAAAGTACATGCCACAGACTAAGAGGTAATATTTAAAAATATATTTCTAACAGAAGATATGTTCAACATATGCAAAGAATTCTTAAAATTCAGAGAAAACAACTCAATTAAAAAGTAGGAAAAAAAGATTTGAATGGACACCTCACCAAAGAAGATATACAGATGGCAAATCAGCATATGAAAGATGCTCACCTATGGCATAAAGGATTTGCAAGTTAAACAACAAGATATCACTACATACGTACTGGAATGACCAAAATCCAAAACACTGACAAAACCAAATGCTGGTGAGGATGTGGCACAACAGGAACTCCTGTTCATTGTTAATGAGAATGCCAAAGGGGTCAGCCACTTTGAAAGACAATTTGGTAGTTTTTTAATAAATTGATCATACACTGATCATATAACCTAGCAACGGCAATCTTAGGTATTTACCTGAATGAGTTGAAAACCTATACTCCTGTAAAAACCTATGCGAGTGTTTGTAGCAGCTTTATTCATAATTGCCAAACATTGGAAGCAACCACGTGTTCTTCAGCAGGGTGAAAGGATAAGTATATCAAAGGACACCCATACAATGAAATATTATTTAGCAATAAAATAAATGAGCTATCAAGCCATGAAAATACACAGAAAAACCTTAAATGCATGTTGCTAAGTGAAAGAAGCCAACCTGAAAAGGCTACATACTTTATGATTCCAATTATGTGACATTCTGAAAAAGGCAATACTATGGAGACAGAAAAAAATTAGTGTTTACCAACGGTTATGGGGACAGAGAGGGTAGGAATGATGAATAGGTAATACATGGGAGATTTTTAGGGCAGCGAACTATTTGTGTGATACAGTAATTGTGGTTGTTATGCATAGAACTGTATGACACTGAGAGTAAATGCTAGTATAAACAGCAACTTTATAGTTGGTAACAATGTATCAATATTGATCTGTCAGTTGTAACTAATAGACCACATCAATGCAAGATGTAAAAAAAAAAAATAGGGGAAGTCATGGGAGATAGGGAGAGAGAGTATATGGGACTCTGTACTTTCTGCTTGTCTTTTCTGTAAACCAAAAAATTGTTCTAAGAAATAAAGTCTATTAATTCAAATTAAAATAATGACCCTCCATGATTTGACCATCTACAGGCTGGATAAGGAGTTAGGACTGTCCTTTATAAATCCATATTTTCTTATAGACAGATGCCTACATCAAGACTTTTGAGGATATATTAGGAAAACTCATTTTGTTCTCTGTCTGATCTATATTTTGTAATGTAAGAAGTCCTATATTTGAGATATATTACTCACTTTTCTGTCAGTTATAAAACTAATATTCCACCTTGATCTTCTTGTGATCATTCTCTAAAGTTTGGTATCCAGAGGAGAGATAAATGGAGCTTTTAGCACCTTCAGTACTATGAACATATGCTCATTCAAGGTAGTACACACAATGTTCTGAATCACTCGTTCTCCATGATACGTTCTTACTTTTGAAATAACTCTTACTAACATTATCAATGACTTTCTAATTCACAAATCCAGGAATATCTTTTCAATTCTTTGATTATTTGAACTCTTTTCTCTCCCATCTGAGAGAGAGAGAGAGAGAGAGAGAGAGAGAGAGAGAGAGAAGGGCCTATGGGAATTCCTAGCCATCTCCTTTTTTTTTTTTTTTTTCTTTAATTAACCTCTGTGCTCAAAGTGATATCCAGTCACCCTGCTTAATGTAACATTGCTCCAAAGCTCCTCATTGTGATAGCTGGGAAGTCAGGTCCTGCACGTTAACTTCATGGTAGGCTGTGAGTGTAGCTCTCTGGGTCTTTGTTCTTAGATCTTGTCTAGTATTGACAGGAATGTTCTACCTTTCATCATTTTTTTTTCTTTTTTTAGGATTTCAATCAGGTTTAATTGTTGTGGAAAATACACAGATGGCTTACTTTGGCTCTAAGCCTGATAGGCAATATAAATTACATTTTAAAATATTCCATACTTGATCTAGCATACCTTAAAGTATATAGTTCCTCCTCAGACTGCGAAGGAAGACTGATGTACAAGGTACAGGATTCTTTTTCCTAAAAATATTCTCCTGATATGATTTTTAAGCCAACTCTTAATACTGCTATCTTCCATTAACCCTACCCAAGCTATCTTTATTAGTAAAGAAAGAGAAATTTTGTTTTAAATAGGAAATAAAAATTATATATTTTAATATATTTGGCTTATAAAGAACTGAAATGTAAAACAAAGAACTTGGTGAGAAGGAAACTTATCTTTTACAAATAACTGAAAATTGCAAGATGGGACTAGCTTTATATTATGGCTTGATCTACAGGTTCATGATATCAGGCCTCAAAGTTCCTATCTTCGTCATTGCTTTGAATCTGTCTTCTGCTATTCAGACTGCCTTCTCTAATGGTTTTAGACATTTTCGATGAAGCACCTGAGAGGTCTGTGCACTACCATTCTCAGCAGAATTCTTCAAGTTCACCCTAAATGGAGGATTTTGTTTGCATATGCACCCTGGACCTATTACTATGATCCAGCAGCTGTGATGATCTGATGGCTTAAATCCAATAAGAACACAACCCAAGAGGGATGGTTCGAGATAATTCCAGACAAATATAGTAGGAAAAAAGGATGAGGTTGGCAGATGCCCAAATGCGATGTTAGAAAGAGGGAGAATTGGAATGAATGTTAGTAAAAAACAGTAAGTGTGTAAAAACATGGAAATAACAACACATTTGAAAGGATTTATATGAATTCATGCATCCATGATATATCTGTAACATAGTTTTTGAAAGAACATTAACCACACAAAGAGGGAATTACTTAGACAGTATTTCCCAGTCTTTTCTTCCTCCTGACACATTTAGAAAATAGAGATGTTTGCACAACAAAATGAGATAATGGGACAAAGTTGTCCTCTGTGAGAAACACCTGGCCAAGAGCCCCTGGCTACCCCAGACGCCCTGTGATGTCAGAGATAGGGAGGATCAACTTTTCAGGGACATCTATAATCCAGTCATTTCCGACTGATGTATTCTTCCAAGATACACTGGTCAGAAAACTCTTGACTAGACCTTTCCCACAATTCTTCTCAATTCTAGTATTCTGTAATTCTTTGACCTTCAGGACAAAACTTCTATGTTCATCCGGTAGCATAATGGAAAGGCACAGGCTCTTTCTTCATGTTTTAAATGTTTATTTATTTATTTTGGGAGAGAGATATAGTGCAAACAGGGGACAGGCAGAGAGAGAGGGAGACAAAGGATCCCAAGCAGGCTCCGCACTGTCAGCACAGAGTCCACCTGGGCTCAGACCCACAAACCGTAAGATCATGACCTGAGCCCAAATTAAGAGTCGATGCTCCACCGACTGAGCCACCGGGTGCTCCTCTTTCTTCATTTTTCTAAGGTCAAGATCATAAAGAATAATTACATCCCTTTCTAAAATTACTCCGTTAAGGACAGTAGAAGAGACAGTGTAAGAGGTTTGAGAGACATTTGCTCAAACCTGATATGGCATCCATTTTGTCATAATACTGAGTTCCAGTGATTCTTGTGAAATATTCCAGTGAATATCGACTCCAGTTTTGTGACCTATTAAAAAAAAAAGGAATCTTGTTCCCCAAGGGTAAAATAGAAAAGTCTATAATTCATTAACACAATCATAAAAGGAAACAAAGTTCACATCTGCAAATTTTAAATCATCCAAAAGGTTGCCAAAACCCTAGTTATTTGTGGGCCGCCTAGGTGGCACAGTCGGTTGAGCATCCAACTTCGGCTCAGGTCATGATCTTGCAGTCTGTGAGTTCGAGCCCCACATCAGGCTCTGGGCTGACAGCTCGGAGCCTGGAGCCTGCTTCGGATTCTGTGTGTCCCTCTCTCTGTGCCCCTCCCCCGCTCATGCTCTGTCTCTCTGTCAAAAATAAACATTAAAAAAATAAATAAAACCTAGTTATTTGTGGAATACTTGGAAAAGTTTAATTACTACTTAACTGTATAAGGAAACCTTAAAGTCACCTTGTTTTGTCTTTCAGATTGTTGTATATGCTATCCTTCTGCTGACTGAAACTTGACAATAATAATACCATGTGTCAAGTATCAAAAAAATGGCATGTAAAAATAATAAATCATCCATGGAAAGTCAGAAGACAGGCTTCCTTACAGAGGGTATTTTTTAATGTCTCAGAGTCACATAGTGGTTCACAACAGGCCTCTAAATGTCTTCCTTGGACAAATACAAATCGCACTTTTGCAATACAGTGATGATCTGATAGATGAAGTTGAACTATCTTATCTCAATACCTGCATTCTTTTCTGGATGCAGTGACTTTGCTAGTCCATCCATGAGGAACTTCCTACTATTGGCCTGAAGGATCAGGAGTGGATAACTGCAGTACATCACACTTTTATTGGTTGCTGACTGTCCATAAATAACTTTTTTACAGGAAAACATCAGAAGAGATTTTAGAAAGTATGGCACATAGATTTCTTATTTTGAGAAAGAGAGGGAGTGGGTGAGAGTGGGGGAGGGGCATAGATTGAGGGGGAGAGAAAGAGAGAGAGAGAGAGAGAGAGAGAGAGAATCCTAAGCAGGTTCTGTGTTGGCAACGCACAGCCCAATGTGGGGCTCGATCCCATGAACTGTGAAATCATGACCTGAGCTGAAATCAAGAGTTGGATGATTAACCGCCTGAGCCATCCACATACCCCTGTGTACGTATATTCTTGTATGTACTTGCATACTTGCATTCTTACATACCCTAACCATTTCAATAATTCAGTAATTATTCCTTGTTTATTTCAATAATTCAAGAAAACATTAATTTATACTCTACAAGCAATAAATTATGTAGTCATGGTCCTGATTTATTTTCTGTGCTCTTTAAATCAATTTCTTCAGCAAGGAAAGGGGCCATCAGGCAGCAAAACTAATATAGACAAGACTTTCTATACAAATTAAGATATTCAACAGTGCCCAACTCTAGTCTCTGCTTCTGACAGCCAGGTCGAGAAGGGTGAATGAAGGGTTAATGTGGGAATATAGAGTCACACTCTTGGATCAGATCACCTAATTTGAATTCCTGTTCCACCACTAGCTAAATTTCTGGTTTGGGACAAAATCACCTACACTTCAGTTTTCTCATCTGTAAAAGGTGGGAAAAAAACAATAAATATCATGAAGCTTATATCCAGTCAATAAAGCACTGTATTCTTTCCAGTCATTTTAGTGTCACTGTCCAGTCTAGGTCTGTGCCTCACTCAGATGCATTAATCTGATGCCATAGCAGTCACAAATATTTTGAGAGTTATCTACACCTATACCATATGGGTTTGTGATTACCAAATGAGTTAATTGCATAAAACAATTCATCCAGTGCCTGACAATTATTTTTAAAAAATACAATCTTCTATTATAAAACTCAGGCAATTGAGGTTCTGTTGGGTATTAGCTGAAAGGAAGGAATCCTTAACTCCTATGCCATCAAGGTGTTCTAGCCAAAACATTTTAGGTACAAAATTTTGAATAGAATGCACTGTTTATTTGAAAGATGTTTTTGACTTAAAGAATAGTAATCATTATAGAGTCCAGAAAAAAGGAAACACGAAAAGCTATTTGGGACTATTCTATAAAGTGGATCTCTCTCTCTCTCTCTCTCTCTCTCTCTCTCTCTCTCTCTCTGTCGCTCTCTGTCTCTCTCTCTCTGTCTCTCTCTCTCTCTCTCTCTCTCTCTCTCTGTGTATGTGTGTGGGTGGGTGGGTGTAGGAGAGAGAGACAGAGATCCTTAAGAATTTTGATGTCTGTGGAGAGTTACTGAAGCAAGAAAAAAGTATTCAACTGGAACACCCTAAAGGTGACAGTTAAGTGTGTATTTAGCTAAGGGCTTCTCCATTGTTGTCTCCCCCCATAACCTCAGTGGTTAAGATAATAACTAGGTGCAAGTGGGCTTAAACTATATGCAGGGAGATCTTAACTTCTGATAATTCAATACATTTTAAACTTGTTCACCGAGATTTATCAAAGAAAGTGTGGTAATTTATGCTATATTAGGAATAATTCCCTTGTAAAATTGCATTTTTATATGGCATTTATAGATAGATCTGAGCCTTAATTACCTGAGCATGTCCCTTTTGGGGAAAAAACTAACTTCCTGATTTTTTCCTGCAAATGAGGCATAACTATAATAAGTTATCTTAATTCTGGTGTATTTTCTTTGAGAAGTTTGCATTGGTTTTCTAATTCTAAAATGAACTAATAGAGCATATTATATTGAAAAAAAATGTATATATACAAAATGTAGTCCAAACCACCAGGTAAGTGGCACGTCCCATTCTGTGTTTATAGTGCACTAAAACTAAGTGAGAAATATTACTGTTTTTTGTTATTAAGAACGTCATGACAACCTTAGCTCTGAGTTCCTTCTTGTTGGATTAAGTTATGTCCTGAGGGGATCAGCTCTCCCACACTTCACCAAATAATCTCATTCTGTTTCCTCAGAGAGCAAAGATTAATCATTCAGAAACTTAATGAGCTGGAAAAACAAATACCAGTAGAAAGAAAGGTGCCTGAGAATTTTAAATAAAATAAATTAGTTTCCATTTGAAAAGTAAATTAGTTGATTTACAAATCTCTTTTCTTTTTTCCTTCTCCATTTGTACTTCTCTGTGTTTTTACCATCTTCATCAAACCCTCTGTCTTTTCAAAAGTAAACTCTAATTATGAGAACTTTTTTGTATTTTCTATTTTAGAACGCATCTTCCCGCCACCATATATTTTTATATTTTGCACGTCTTTTCCCTAAGTTGCCTTTCTTCCTAATATTTACTGATGATTTTGCTACTGAACAACTACAGTGTACTTTTGAAACATAATGGAGAAAAATAAGAGAATAAAAAAAAAGATAAAGGAGTATTTAACATCAGAGAATATTTTCAGTTTTTATATATTCTTATTAAATGCTAAATGCTATTACCATGCTTATTAATATTATGTCCTTTACAAATTGTTTTAATAGTCAAATATTTTCAAATAGTTTATTATCATAGAATTTTATTTAGAATTAAATTTCATAACAGTAACAATGAAGGGAGGCTCAATATTGATTTCCTATTTTCCAAAGAGGATTCCTGGAGTTGAGCTAAAATCTGCTTTACCAACCCTATCATTGGTGTATTAGTTAAATCCACTATCACACAATGATGCTAAATTTTCTAGTCAGTATATGGTTTTAAGTTGTCCTCTGGAAAATTCATAACTTGCTTTGAGCTTAGAGAAGTCTTGCGTATTTACTTGTGATGTTTAGGGGATCAGAGGCCTTAATTTGAGGAAAATAAATAACTTATTTAAGCAATGCTTTCTTACAGATTCTGCCTAGTCTCGTATGTCACATTAAAAGACCTGAAATTTAGTTTGTAGGGTTTGCAAAACTACTGGAGGAATTTAAGCAAGAATAGGACACAATTATTTTTCGTCTGGAGGGTCTCCTCCGACAGTGCCGTGAAGAATAGATTTAGAGTAGGGAGAGAAGACAACACCAGAAGCATGTGGACCAACAGATGAGAGGTGGCAGGTTCCTAAGTAAAGACAGTTGAAATAGGGTGGGAGAAAAGTGACAGAATAAAAATACGTAGGAGATGAACATGTTGGGTAATTGACAGTTTTAGCCATACGTGGAAAGTAAGAGATAAAAGAAACAAGACTGACAACTTCCTCAATTATACTGACACTATGAAAAATCCTCACACAGTGTTGATTGTTGTTTGAGTGTGTGTGAGAGACTGTGTGGCAGTGACGGATATTCAGAGAAAAGATTTTCCCATTTTTGTAATATTATGTAATGAAATCTGAAGGTTTTTCCAGATTTCTCTGTGCGTCCAGCTATTCTTTATTTCTCTATTCTATTAAAGTCGTACTATTCATCTTAGAATCATATAAGTTGGAGACATATACATAACTTTGTTGACTAAAGAAGAAATTAGAGAATACATTTAATGGCTGTTGAGATCTTTGAAAAATCATTGCCATCATTTTGAACCCTTAAATGTACTTTTATTTTAAATAGAGTAGCTGTTACTTAGATTTGTCCATTATCTCTATAAATGATTTGTTCATTAGATTTATAAATGAGAGGAAATAGAAATTGGTTACAAGCATAAAGTATTCATTTCCATAGGTAATGGATATTATCTTCATTTTAAATAAGAAGTACCTTGAAAAATAGAAGTATTTGAGAAATAAAACATAAAATAAGTGACAAAACCAAAAATATATCTGGGGAAACTAGATTGCCATCTCTCTCATTTTTGTGAATCGAAGTATTTTCTTTTTTGTCTGAAATTTCAAATGTCTTTATTAGGAGAATAAAAATGAATTTTGATATTCAATGATCCTTTAGTACAGAAAATCTCTCCTAAGACTGTTACAGTGCAGTCATCAAGTTGAGACATGCTGTCCAATGAATAGCAGGACGTACAAGATAGCTGTCATTGTGTGAGTTATAATTGCGTTTCTAGAGTCACAGTCCACAAAATTTATATGAAATCAAGTTATAACTATCATGAGTGAATATTCTTCAGTGAAAATCCTCATGAAATGTAGAACAGGGGCCCCTGGGTGGCTCAGTCAGTTGAGCGTGCAAGTCTTGAGGTCAACTCCGGTCGTGATCTTCCAGTTCCTCCGCTGAAGCCACCGAATCGGGCTCTGTGCTGAGGGTGCAGAGCCTGCTGGGGATTCTCTGCCTCCCTCTCTCTCTGCCCCTCCCCCACTCATGTGCCTCTCTCAAATAAACTTCAGAAAAAAAAGAAAGAAAAGGTAAAATAGTTGTGGTTTGATATCAAGATCATTTCTACTTCAGTGTCAGAGGACCAGCTGTTTTTTTTTCTGCCCCCTGCCCCCCCGAAAATTCTTTCTTCATTATTTTTTACATGCTTAATCACCTGTCATCATCAGGACTCACTGCAAAGTTACTTCTTCATAGAGTTTTCCTGAACACACTGTCTAAAGTAATTATCTACACCTACCCCACCTCCAGTGTTTTCTTTTTAAGCTCTTTATTTTCTTCTTGGTGTTCTTCAGAAAAAAAAAAAAAAAGTAATATATGTATCTCTTCATTGGAAACGGGTCCTATGGAGGCAGGAATGTTCCCTGACTTATTCACTGCTGTGACCTCAAAGCTCATTATAGGACCCTATTAGTAGAGGGGCTCGAAAACAGTTGTAAAAAAGAAACTAATAAATGGAATGTGTCACTAGAGAATATTCTTAAAGAATATTACAGGTAATTTTTTAGATTGCACAAATCAGGGCTAACTGGTATCAATGTCATTTTTGGTCTTAGAATTTTATACTGTGTATTACAAACGTCAGCCCCTTAGCCAAACTAAATTCAGTGTGACTTTTAAGAAATGTGATCTTGTCTTTATCTCTTGTTCTTTGGCTCTCCATCAGTTTCAATCTAATCTGTAAATTTCCCTTCCTCCTCGACTTTACATCATACTTACTTACATCTTACTCATCAGCTTCTAGTGCCAAGTATTATAAAATGGATCCTGAAAATCCAATTAATATATGATGTTTGTTTCATACCTATTTTTGATTCAAGGTGTAAAACCACATAAAATGCCAAGAATCTAGTAAAGAATGACCCCCCTTGTTTGAATTTAGCTTAAATAGATAATGGATGTTGTTCTTTCCTGGAAGTGTCACTGAGAATTTTTGTAGTCTATATGTAAATCTGTGCCTACAAGGACAGTTCAAGTGTAGTGTAAAGGTCATTCTTACTTGTGTATCCTCAGTTGGCAATTTCTGTGTCATTATAATTTTCTTACTGTGTGTGTCTGTGTGTGTGTGTACAAGGGGATGCAAGATAGGATACAAGTATTATTATGAGTATCTGAATATGCTACTCTTGTTTCTTCTGTTACAAAGAGAAAAGGACTCCTAGACTTAAGGTGTTAAAAAGTGAAAAAAAATTAACTGTTATCAAGGTAACTTATTTTCCTGATGATAAATGTCAGATATTTTTTCATACCAGACATATATTAATCTCTTGTTTTCAACACTAAAAATTATATTCAAAGAAAAATAGTTCAGTATTTATTTTTTTGTTTATATGCAAGTTACAGTAAAGACTTATCTTGGATAATTATTAGGATTATGTGAATATCAAAATATTTTATTTCCATGTTAGTCATATTCTACAAAAAAATGTGAGTAAATTTTAAGTATTTGTTTCAGTTCAACAGCCTTTTTATCAGTAGAGTAGAGGACTTTTTTCCTTCAGCGCTATTCACCCTATTTTATTTCTGTGTTATGCTTTATTTTGACATGACCTGAGGTGTTTAAGATGGATGTTAATATTGTCATAAACTTTTGACTTGTGAAGTGATTAATGATTCCTTCTTATTGTACCATTTTAACTTAGTTTTGAAGTAATTTCAGATTTTCAAACATTACAAAAAAATTACAAATAATTGTCTTATACCAGGTGCATTATTTAGTGCTTTCTATTTGTCTGTTTCTGTCTCCCCAGTTCTTGGGGATTCAACAAATGTTTTAATGCTAAAGTTCTCAAATTAAGCCAAAGTTTTTTTAAAAAAGCAAGACACCCAGTGCATTTGAATTTGAGATAAATAGCAACTAATTTTTTATTCAAATATGTCCCATTCAAAATATAACATACTTCTACTTAAAAAATATTCTCTGTTTATCTAAATTTCAAATTTAGGGACACGTGGATGGCTCAGTGGGTTAAGCGTCTCTTAATCTCGGCGCAGGTCATGATCTCATGGTTGTGGAATCAAGCACTGTGGCAGGCTCTGTGCTGGGCAAGGAGCCTGCTTGAGATTCTCTTTCTCTCTTTCTTTCTGTCCCTTCCCCACTCACTCTAAATAGATAGATAGATAGATAGATAGATAAATAGATAAATAAATTTCTGATTTAATTCGGTGTCCTGTATTTTTCCTGGCAACTCTAATTGAGATGGTAATCAGTTAAGAGGTTTAGGCTCCTGCAGCCTTGTGTGACCACCAGAACATGTCTGGCTTCTCTGCTCCTCTCAGTGGCCTGGGTCAATCAGGCTACTGGATTTTATAGCCCGCAGCCAGGATAGGCAACCAAAATGCTCAGAATGCTTCCAAAGACCTGCAGAGCATCAGCTCGTCTCTGATAGTTTGTCACCTCTATTGAGTTTTACTCCTGTCAGTCCTCTTCCTCAGCAATATGTAGCCTTTGCATACACGATTTTTATAGCAATTCCAGATTTTCCTATTTGTTGCCAATGGAATGGTTGGGCTATTGCAAACTACTCCATATTGCTGAGCATCCAGATTTTTTTTAATGGTTTTATATGACTATGTATCATTACATTTTAGATTAAAATGTTTTCTTAATCTTATTATGATCTCTTCTTTGACTCACAAGTTACTTAAAAGTCTATTGTTAAAATATTTGGAACACAGCTTTCCTAAAACATTTTTTTATGTCCTTGGTTTATGACTTAATTATATTTTGGTCAGAGGATGTGCTCTATATGATTCAAATGCTTGAAATTGCTTGAAATTTTCTTTATGATTCATTATGTGGTTCAGTTTTATAAATATTCAATGTGTACTTGAAATGCACATAGTTTGTACACTATTTGATATGTCAGTTTAGTCAACCCAGTTAATTATATGGTTCAAATATTCTATATTAATATTAATACAGCTAATTTTTACCCACTTTTTCAGTGAACAACACAAACTATATTTGTAGTGGAACTTTGTTGTTTCGTATTATTTTTTTTGTATCGCTGGACTATTTCAGTCAGACTGACAATCTGTATCTTTTTAAATATTTTATTATTTTTTAATTGAAGTATAGTTGATACACAGTGCCACATTAGTTTCAGGTGTAGGACGTGGTTCAACAACTCCATACATACATTATGCTATGCTCACAAATGTAGCTACCATCTGTCACCCTACAACACTATTACAATAACCATTGAGAGTTTCCCTATCCTTTATTCCCATGGCTTATTCATTCCATAACTGGAAGCTTGTATGTCTCACTCCCCTTCACCTATTTTGCCCATCTCCCAATCTCCTTGTCCATTGATTTGTTCTCTATATTTATAGGTCTGATTCTGTTTTTTTTCATTTGTTTTGTTTTTTAGATTCCATATGTAAGTGGAATCATATGGTATTTGTTTTTCTCCGATTGACATAATACCCTCTAGGTCCATCCATGTTGTCACAAATGGTAAGATCTTACCTTTTATGGTTGAGTAATATTTCATTGTATATATTACCACATCATTATCCATTTATCTATTAACGTACACTTAGATTGCTTCCATATCTTGGCTATTGTAAAATAATGTTATTTCTATTTCTATTTTTAATTTTTTGAGGAACCTCCATACTGTTTCCACAGTGGGTGCACCAATTACATTCCCACCAACAGTGCATGAGGGTTTTTTTTTTCTCCACATCCTTATGCAACATCCCTAATCATTAGGGAAATGTAAATCCAAACTGCAATGAGATAGCACCTTATAGCTGTCAGAAGAACTAAAATAAAAAAAAGACAAAAAATAACAGTCTTTGTCCTTTAAATGGAGGTTACAGGGGCGCCTGGGTGGCGCAGTCGGTTAAGCGTCTGACTTCAGCCAGGTCACGATCTCGTGGTCCATGAGTTCGAGCCCCGCGTCAGGCTCTGGGCTGATGGCTCAGAGCCTGGAGCCTGTTTCCGATTCTGTGTCTCCCTCTCTCTGCCCGTCCCCCGTTCATGCTCTGTCTCTCTCTGTCCCAAAAATAAATAAACGTTGAAAAAAAATTTTTTTAAATGGAGGTTACATTGTTTAATGATTTAATTGGACAATCACAAGTATATTATTTAATTCATACTATTGTTTTTTTTTTACTTTACTTAAAATTTTTTAATGTTTATTTTTGAGAGAAAGAGAAACAGAGCATGAATGAGGGAAGGGCAGAAAGGGAGACACAGAATCCAAAGTGGGCTCCAGGCTCTGAGCTGTGAGCAGAGAGCCCGACACAGGGCTCAAACTCATGAACTGTGAGATCATGACTTGAGCTGAAGCTGGATGCTTAACCGACAGAGACACCCAGGCACCTTTTTTTTTAGTTTATTTTAATATTTTAATCATTACACACATTTCATTCTATTCATTTGGGAGATAAACACTTGATTTCTTTTAGAAGTTGCCCTACATGTATAAATATGAATAACTTATCAAAATTTGAAATAATTAGTATATTCACTTTCTTTTGAATAATGCACACATGAAAACACTCCATATCACTTTTGTGATTTTATCGTATTTTTTTAAATTTTCACTTTTTAAATCTCACTATATTAGTTTACCAGGGTTCCTATAATAAACTAGCATAGGCAGAAACTTATTTTCTCACAATTCTGCAATCTAGAAGTCAAAGATCAAGGTATTTTCAGGTTTGGTTTCTTTTGAGGCCCCTTTTTTGGCCTGCAGATGGCCACCTCTTGCTGTGTCCTTCTAAGATCATCCCTCCCTGTGTGTTGTCTGTGTCCTAATCTCTTATAATGTCCAGACACCAGTCATATTTGATTAGGGCCCACCTTGCTGACCCCCTTTTAATTTAATTACCTATTTAAAGCTCCTATGTCTTTAAAAAATATATATATTTTTTTATTTTTAGAGAGAGAATGTGAGTGGGTGAGAGGGGCAGAGGGAGAGACGGTGGGGGAGGGTAGAGAAAGAGAGAAAGAAAAGGAGAAAGAGAGAATCTTAAGCAAGCTCCATGCTTAGCACAGAGCCTGATATGGGGCTCATTCCCACGACCCTGGGATCATGACCTGAGCCGAAATCAAGACTCAGGCACGGCATCCCAATCCCCTATTTCTAAAGAGTCACCTTCGGAGGTTATGGGGGTTAGAACTTCAACATATGAATTTGAAGGCATAATTCAGCCCATAATACCCACTAAACTTATAATTATTGTTTTGTTTTGTTTTGTTTTCAGCCAAACTGGTTAATCTTATTTAGATGTACCCATTTACTGTTCTCATGCTTTTTATTTATATATGCATCTTAGGCCTCATTATGAAATCTTAAATTATGTATTTGTAATGGCTTTGGTAAGAGTCTATTGAGGCAAAGTCTTTTGGTTTTGATTGGACTGAAAATGACTAGGTGTATTATCTTCCACAAACACACTGAAAACATCATGTCACATTTTGGCTTCCATCATTTCTGATGAAGAGTGTTTTTATTAACTAAATCAATTAGTAATTGAATTTTTGTTGACTAATTCAATTAGTAATTGAAAATAACATCTTTTTTAATGATTTTAAGACCACTGTTGTGTTTACTATTTCACAGGCTCCCCATGACCTATATATTTATAGGTTTCCTTTTCATTTGTTGGCATTTTTCGGTATTTTGTTTTAATCTACAGAATCTAAGTGGTTATAGTGTAAGTGATGACTGACAGCAAATATGGTAAAATATTGAAGGTAGATTCTATGTGCATGTTACAAAATTCTTCCAACTTTGCCATTTATTTGGCATTTTTGTTATAACATGTTAGAAAAATAAGTATAGTCTATACGGAAGCATGAAATAAAAGCAAATTAAATGTGTGCAAAAAGTACTATTCTAAAACATCAAATATTTAACATAATCCTGAAATATCAAATATTTAGGAATATACCTAACAAATGACGAACCACAAGAATTCTGATTAATAAATTCCATGCAATATTAACACTAAAATAGATCCAAATAATAGTAGTATACTTCATGTCTATGTATTGGAAGATAATATTGAAAAAATGGGGCACTTGGGTGGTTCAGTCAGTTAAGCATCCGGCTCTTGGTTTTGGCTCAGGTCGTGATCTCACAGTTCATGAGCTCATAAATCCCACATCAGGATTCTCTCTCTCTCCCTCTCTCTCTGCCCCTGCCCTGCTCATGCTGTTTTTGTCTCTCTCAAAATAAATAAATAAACTTAAAAACAAAAGAAAAAATGTCCAGTTATCTCAAATTTAACAATAAATGCAGTACAAATAAGAGTCTTTTCAGATTTTGTGATATATGGAAACTGACAAATTAATTTGAGTATTTATATAACCTGTGACAAGAATTGAGAAGTTAGTCTTAGAGAATTATAACAAACTCAGAAAACTTCCATTATAAAGCTTACAATAATAAAGGCAATATAGTATTCATCAAGAAAAAACAAAAGGCACATGAGCAAATGGAGAATAATATAGAAACCAACCCACACACATATGCTCACTTGATATATGATTAGAGGTCATAGCAGTGCACTGTGAAAGTATGTTTAACTAAGTATTGTTAAATCAGTTGGATATTTAAAACTGGGTGGGGAAAGAATCATAATCCCTAAGATACATCTAAAAAATAAAATCTATCTAGATGAATCAAACATAATTATAAAAGTTTTAAAAATCAAAAAGAAAATAGAATATCTTCATGTTATTACAATAAGAAAGTATTTCTTAAAAATAACACAAAATGCACTAACCATAATAGAACCTGTTGATTAATTTAACTTTATTGAAATTAAGAATTTTTGTTCATCAAAAGAACCCATTAAGAGATGATGTTTCAGGCTCCTGAGCCTCCTGCTTTTGATTTAAGCTGAGGTCATGATCTCCCAGTTCATGAGATCGCCCTGCATTGGGCTCTCTGCTGACAGCCAAATCCTGCTTGGTAGTCTCTCTCTCCCTCTCTCTCTCTGTCCATCCCTCGCTCACGCTCTCTTTCTCTCTCATTCTGAAAATAAATAAATAAGCATTCAAAAAAAGAGAGATGATGTTTCAGAGTAGAAGATGTTTGGAATCCATATCAAAGAATAAATACTAAGAATATGTAAGTAAGTCCTAGACATCAATAAGAAAATGTCAGGCAACTCTATAAAACTCAACAAAAAATAAGCTAAATACTTGAATAGGCTCTTTTTTAAAAACGACATTCTTTTTTTTTTTTTAAAGTTTATTTATTTATTTTTGAAAAAGAGAGAGTGACCAGAAGAGGGACAGAGACAGAGGAAGAGAATCCCAAGCAGGCTCTGCACTGTCAGCACAGAGCCCAACATGGGGCTCAATCCCGTGAAGCATGAGACTATGACTTGAGCTGAAATCAAGAGTTGGACGCTGAAATGACTGGGCCACCTGGGTGCCCCTGAAAGAGGAAATTCTAATAATAAGTATATAAAAATGTTTTGAATCTGTTTAGTCATAAGAGGAAATATAAAATAAAACAATGATGAGATATTAAAAATATCGACCCACTGACAAAAATTAAGATGAGTAATACTAAGTGTTGCTGACGTTATAGAGAAATTTAAAATCTCATGTACTATTCATAAGACTGTAAACTAGTACAATCACTTTGGAAAAGGTTTTTTGGTAGTTCCTACTAAATGAAAATTTTGCATTCTAGATGAACCATAATTCTCATTCCTAGATACATATCCTAAAAAAATAAATATACTTGTGAACCAGAAGACAAAGTTATATATAAGAATTTTTGGAGAGGAAGATGGCGGCATAGGAGGACGCTGGGCTCACCGCATCCTGCTGACCACTTAGATTCTACCCACATCTGCCTTAACAACCCAGAAAACCGCCAGAAGACTAGCAGAACAGACTCTCCAGAGCCAAGCATAGACAAGAGGCCCAGGGAAGAGGGTAGGAAGGGCAGAGAGACAGTGTGCGCTACATGGACTGGCGGGAAGGAGCTGGGGTGGTGGAGTGGGAGCCTGCCAAGCAAGGCAGAGCCCCCAAGACTGGCTTGCAAAAGCAAAGGGGCTGGACAGACTGTGTTCTGACAGCCAGCAACACTTGACATCTGGAATGTTATAAGTCAACAGCTCTGCTCCGAGAGCAGAAGGGTTAAAGGAAAACAGGAGGGAGAGTTGTTGAGCCCTGGAGGACAGAGCTCAGCTTGGCGGGGAACAAAGGCGCTCACCAGTGCCATCTTCCTAGCCCATCCCCTAGCCAAAATCCCAAAGGGAACCAGTTCCCGTCATGGAACTTGCTTGCACCTCGCAAACACCCAACGTTGTGCTTCTGCAGATCCATCCCTCTGATGGGTCTGCCTCCCTCCCGGTGCTGCAGGGCCCCTCCCGAAGCAGAGTTGAGCCTGCCCCTCCCGCCCCTGTGCACCTTGCAGATCCACCCCAGCTAATAGGCCAGTCCCATTGGCTAATAGGCCAGTCCCATTGAAGCAGCACCACAAGCCTGGCAGTGTGCAAGTAGCCCAGACAGGGGCCACACCACTCCACAGTGAGTTCTGCCCCTGGGAGAGGGGAAGATAAGGTACACACAAGTCTGACTGTGGCCCCAGGGGTGCGCTGGGGGCAGATACCAGGTCTGACTGCAGCCCCACCCACCAAAGCAAGTTACTCCAGACAGCAAAGAGGAAGCACTCTGCAGTTCTGCACGACTTCAGGGACTATCCAAAATGAGGAAACAGAAGAATTCTCCTCAAAAGAAACTCCAGGAAGTAGTGACAGCTAACGAACTAATCAAAAATGATTTAAGCAATGTAACAGAAAATTAATTTAAAATAATAGTCATAAAATTAATCACTGGGCTTGGAAAAAGTATAGAGGACAGCAGAGAATCTATAACTACAGAGATCAAGGGATTAAGAAACAGTCAGGAGGACCTAAAAAATGTTGTAAATGAGCTGCAAAATAAAATGGAGGCGACCACAGCTTGGATTGAAGAGGCAGGGGAGAGAATAGATGAATTAGAAGATAAAATTATGGAAAAAGAGGAAGCTGAGAAAAAGAGAGATAAAAAAAATCCAGGAGTATGAGGGGAGAATAGAGAACTAAGTGACACAATTAAACGTAATAACATACGCATAATTGGTATCCCAGAGGAGGAAGAGAGAGGGAAAGGTGCTGAAGGTGTACTTGAAATCATAGCTGAGAACTTCCCTGATCTGGGGAAGGAAAAAGACATTGAAATCCAAGAGGCACAGAGAACTCCCTTCAGATGTAACTTGAATCGGTCTTCTACAGGACATATCATACTCAAACTAGCAAAATACAAGGATAAAGAGAAAATTCAGAAAGCAGCTAGGGATAAGCATGCTCTAACATATAAAGGGAGGCCAATAAGACTAGTGACGGATTTATCTACTGAAACTTGGCAGGCCAGAAAGGAATGGCAGGAGATCTTCACTGTGATGAACAGAAAAAATATGCAGCCGAGAATCCTTTATCCAGCAAGTCTGTCATTTAGAATAGAAGAGATAAAGGTCTTTCCAAACAAACAAAAACTGAAGAATTCATCACCACTAAAACAGCCCTACAAGAGATCCTAAGGGGGATCCTGTGACACAAGGTACCAGAGACATCACTACAAGCATGAAACCTACAGACATCACAGTGACTCTAAAACCATATTTTTCAATAATAGCACTGAATGTAAATGGACTAAATGCTCCAACCAAAAGACATAGGGTATCAGAATGGATAAAAAAAAACAAGACCCATCTATTTGCTGTCTACAAGAGACTCATTTTAGACCTGAGGACACCTTCAGATTGAAAGTATGGGGATGGAGAACTATCTATCATGCTACTGGAAGTCAAAAGAAAGCTGGAGTACCCAGACTTATATCAGATAAACTAGACTTTAAAGGCTGTAACAAGAGATGAAGAAGAGCATTATATAATAATTACAGGGTCTATCCATCAGGAAGAGCTAACAATTATAAATGTCTATGAGCCGAATATGGGAGCCCCCAAATATATAAAACAATTAATTACAAACATAAGCAACCTTATTGATAAGAATGTGGTAATTGCAGGGGACTTTAATACTCCAGTTACAACAATGGATAGATCATCTAGACACAGGATCAATAAAGAAACAAGGGCCCTGAATGAGACATTAGATCAGATGGACTTGACAGATATATTTAGAACTCTGCATCCCAAAGCAACAGAATATACTTTCTTCTCGAGTGTACATCGAACATTCTCCAAGATAGATCACATACTGTGTCACAAAAGAGCCTTTCATAAGTATAAAAGAATTGAGATCATACCATGCATACTTTCAGACCACAATGCTATGAAGCTTGAAATCAACCACAGGAAAAAGTCTGGAAAACCTCCAAAAGCATGGAGGTTAAAGAACACCCTACTAAAGAATGAGTGGGTCAACCAGGAAATTAGAGAAGAAATTAAAAAATATATGGAAACAAACGAAAATGAAAATACAGCAATCCAAATGCTTTGGGATGCAGTGAAGGCAGTCCTGAGAGGAAAATACATTGCAATCCAGGCCTATCTCAAGAGACAAGAAAAAACCCACATACAAAATCTAACAGCACACCTAAAGGAAATAGAAGCAGAACAGCAAAGACACCCCAAACCCAGCAGAAGAAGAGAAATAATAAAGATCAGAGCAGAAATAAACAATATAGAATCTAAAACAAACTGTAGAGCAGATCAACGAAACCAAGAGTTGGTTTTTTGAAAAAATAAACAACATTGATAAACCTCTAGCCAGGGTTCTCAAAAAGAAAAGGGAGAGGACCCAAATAGATAAAATCATGAATGAAAATGGATTATTACAACCAACCCCTCAGAAATACAAGCAATTATCAGGGAATACTATGAAAAATTATATGCCAACAAACTGGACAACCTGGAAGAAACGGACAAATTCCTAAACACCCACACCCTCCCAAAACTCAAACAGGAAGAAATAGAAAGCTTGAACAGACCCATAACCAGCAAAGAAATTGAATCAGTTATCAAAAATCTCCCAACAAATAAGAGTCCAGGACCAGATGTCTTCCCAGGGGAATTCTACCAGACATTTAAAGCAGAGATAATACCTATCCTTCTCAAGCTATTCCAAAAACTGGAAAGGGAGGGAAAACTTCCAGACTCATTTTATGAAGTCAGCATTACTTTGATTCCTAAACCAGAGGCCCAGTAAAAAAAGAGAACTACAGGCCAATATCCCTGATGAATATGGATGCAAAAATTCTCAGTAAGATACTAGCAAATCGAATTCAAGCTTATAAAAAGAATTATTCACCATGATCAAGTGGGATTCATTCCTGGGCTGCAGGGCTGGTTCAACATTCGCAAATCAATCGATGTGATACATCACATTAGTAAGAGAAAAGGTAAGAACCATATGATCCTGTCAATCGATGCAGAAAAAACATTTGACAAAATTGAGCATCCTTTCTTAATAAAAACCCTCGAAAAGGCAGGATAGAAGGAACATACTTAAACATCATAAAAGCCATTTATGAAAAGCCCACAGCCAATATCATCCTCAATGGGGAAAAACTGAGAGCTTTCTGCTGAGATCAGGAACACGACAAGGATGTCCAGTCTCACCGCTGTTGTTTAACATAGTGTTGGAAGTTCTAGCATCAGCAATCAGACAACAAAGGGAAATCAAAGGCATCAAAATTGACAAAGATGAAGTTAAGCTTTCACTTTTTGCAGATGACATATTATATATGGAAAATACAACAGACTCCACCAAAAGTCTGCTACAACTGATACATGAATTCAGCAAAGTCACAGGATACAAAATCGATGTACAGAAATCAGTTTCATTCTTATACACTAATAATGAAGCAACAGAAAGACAAATAAAGAAACTGATCCCATTCACAATTGCACCAAGAAGCATAAAATACCTAGGAATCAACCTAACCAAAGATGTAAAAGATCTGTATGCTGAAAACTATAGAAAGCTTATGAAGGAAATTGAAGATATAAAGAAATGGAAAAATATTCCCTGCTCATGGATTAGAAGAATAAATATTGTCAAAATGTCAATACTACCCAAAGCTATCTACACATTCAATGCAATCCCAATCAAAATTGCACCAGCATTCTTCTTGAAGCTAGAACAAGCAATCCTAAAATTCGTATGGAACCACAAAGGGCCCCGAATAGCCAAAGTAATTTTGAAGAAGACCAAAGCAGGAGGCATCACAATCCCAGACTTTAGCCTCTACTACAAAACTGTAATCAAGACAGCATGGTATTGGCACAAAAGCAGACACATAGACCAATGGAATAGAATAGAAACCCCAGAGTTAGACCCACAAAAGTATGGACAACTCATCTTTGACAAAGCAGGAAAGAACATCCAATGGAACAAAGACAGTCTCTTTAACAAATGGTGCTGGGAGAACTGGACAGCAACATGCAGAAGGTTGAAACTAGACCACTTTCTCACACCATTCACAAAAATGAAATCAAAATGGATAAAGGACCTAAATGTGAGACAGGAAACCATCAAAACTCTAGAGGAGAAAGCAGAAAAAATCCTCTCTGACCTCAGCCACAGCAATTTCTTACTTGACACATCCCCAAGGGCAAGGGAATTAAAAGCAAAAATGAACTATTGGGACCTCATGAAGATAGAAAGCTTCTGCACTGCAAAGGACACAATCAACAAAACTAAAAGGCAACCAACAGAATGGGAAAAGATATTTGCAAATGACATATCAGACAAAGGGCTAGTATTCAAAATCTATAAAGAGCTCACCAAACTCCACACCTGAAAAACAAATGATCCAGTGAAGAAATGGGTAGAAAACATGAATAGACACTTCTCTAAAGAAGACATCCGGATGGCCAACAGGCACATGAAAAGATGCTCCATGTCACTCCTCATCAGGGAAATACAAATCAAAACCACGCTCACATATCACCTCACGCCAGTCAGAGTGGCTAAAATGAACAACTCAGGAGACTATAGATGCTGGAGAGGATGTGGAGAAACGGAAGCCTCTTGCACTGTTGGTGGGAATGCAAACTGGTGTAGCCGCTCTGGAAAACAGTGTGGAGGTTCCTCAAAAAAGTAAAAATAGACCTACCCTAAGACCCAGCAATAACACTGCTAGGAATTTACCCAAGGGATACAGGAGTGCTGATGCATAGGAGCACTTGTACCCCAATGTTTATAGCAGCACTTTCAACAATAGCCAAATTATGGAAAGATCCTAAATGTCCATCAATTGATGAATGGACAAATAAATTGTGGTTTATATACACAATGGAATACGGCGTGGCAATGAGAAAGAATGAAATATGGCCCTTTATAGCAACGTGCATGGAACTGGAGAGTGTTATGTTAAGTGAAATAAGTCATACAGAAGAAGACAGATACCATATGTTTTCACTCTTATGTGGATCCTGAGAAACTTAACAGAAGTCTATGGGGGAGGGGAAGAAAAAAAAAAGGTTAGAGAGGGAGAGAGCCAAAGCATAAGAGACTCTTAAAAACTAAGAACAAACTGAGGGTTGATGGGGGGTGGGAGGGAGGGGAGGGTGGTGATGGGTATTGAGGAGGGCACCTTTTGGGATGAGCACTGTGTGTTGTATGGAAACCAATTTGACAATAAATTTCATATTAAAAAAAATTTTGTGGCAACACTAATAGTCCAGCTTCAATGTTCACCAACAGTAGAATGGATATATGAATTACGGTTTATTCATAAACGAAGTAGTATATACAATAAGAAAGAAGAAATCACTGCCACAGATAACAACATGAATGAAATTTACATATATAATCTATAACAAAAGATCCATACTCAAATGTGTACTTCCTGTGTGAATACCTTTAAACATGGTGGGGCACTTGGGTGGTTTAGTCAGTTAAACTTTAAACTCTTGATTTGGGCTCAGGTCATGATATCACTGTTGTGAGATATAGTCCCGAGTTGGGCTCTGCACTGGGCATAGAGCCTACTTAAAAATTCTGTCTCCCTTTCCCTCTGTTCCACCCCATTCACACATCCCAGCAAACTCTCTCAAAAGAAAGGAAGGAAGGAAGGAAGGAAGGAAGGAAGGAAGGAAGGAAGGAAAGAAGGAAAGAAGGAAAGAAGGAAAGAAGGAAGGGAGGTAGGAAGGAAGTAAACATAGTAAGATTGGTTAAAATAGTCAATACTCTTGGACTGAAGGGATATTAGAGGGCTTTTTTGGATACTGGTAATGTTTGGTATCTTGATCTTGGTACTTGTTACACCAGTGTTTTTGAGTTAAAAAAATTCATCAAGTTTCACACTTGAAATTTATGTACTGTTCCAAGTTTCTGTTGTCATTATTTTTAAAAGGACTTTAAACTTAATTTATGCATGAAATGCATGAAACTTACAGATATGTTAAAATATGAGTAAAATAAATTTGTGATTCATAGTAAAGGTAAACATTTCATCAGCTTTTTGTGAAACATCAAAATCCTACTTGAAAAAATATATTAACTGGGTTTGTAGCATAAGTAAAGGAGTGGCAGAAGGCTTATGCCCTGTGCTATTCTGGTACCTTGTTTATGAGATTTCATATATGTCTAAGTATATATATATATATATATATATATATATATATACACATACATATATATGTGTGTGTATAGATATGTATACATATATATGTATGTAATATGTATATATATACATATATGTATATACATACATATATGTACATATATACATATATATGTATATAAACTAATATATACATATATACATGCATATACATATATACATACATATATACATATATGTATATATAAACATATACATACATACATGTATATATAAACATATATACATATATACATATATGTGTATATATAAACATATATACATATATGTGTATATAAACATATATACATATATATACACACATATATACATGTGTGTATATATACATATACATATATGTATATATACATACATATGTATGTATATATATGTATATATACATACATATGTATGTATATATAATTCAGAGACACTCAATGGAATTTGGATGTTAATAAAATATTAAATTTTACACTGAAATTTTTCAAAAATTAAAACACTTAAAGGTCTTCTCCATCTCTATTTTCTGTACTAATTTATTTTATTGCAGAAGGCTCATTAAAAGGAAAGTTGAATTATTTTCATTATTAAACATAAACAAGGTATATATGAGTTCACACCTTGGCAATAACCATAGATTCCAGGAAAAATATATATATACACAAAACTAAGACAGGAATACATAATGCTAAGATGCTTTTTTCTCCCATAAAAAGTATGCTGAACTTCCTAGATTTTTATAACAGTTACTGACCATGGAGGTAGAACATTTGAAATGGATATATAATTAGAAAGTGTTACATGTTCTTTCATGAAAAGGTCAATAAGGACAGGAAAATCTCAGAAAAAGGGGTTAAGTCTTCCCATTTCCTTTTTATGGTTTTCAGCTAACCAAGTTTCTGAATGTCATGCTCAGTTCTAGAGAGTGGAAGAATATAATCAGAAGAAAATGTATATCAATATTTGATCTTGTAACAAGTATTTTCAATTTTAAAGAATCTCAAGTTTATTAAAATAACAAGTCTTAAGATTCTTAAAGTAATAAAATAATAACAACAATAAATATCATACAATTTGATAATATGCAGAAAAGTATCAGTCTACTCCATGAGTAAGAATAGAGTACATATAAATAATGTGAAAATTCCTTTGGTTATCTTCAATACGTGTTATTAAAATGAGTTGAATTTTAAAAGAATGCCTAACAGATATAAGTATGTTGCATACCATTGGGTGATTATATTTGTTGAATATAGCTTTTGTCTTCTAAAATTAAATATTTTATCTTTTTATGGCATTGCGCTTAAATGATATTAAGAAAATTATGTTTGTGCTCAATTTTGAGATTACAAAGAAGTATTTTCAATTACATTATACAAAATAGAACCTCTGTAGGCAATGCAGGACTACCACTCTGCATTGCAAATAGGCAAATCTGAACAAAACAAAAGCAATATCCATTACAGAAGAATGTCTGGGTTATTTAGTGTTTTTAAGCTGAAACTAATAGTGTTTCAGATTAAAATATTTCAGACTAAATTATCACTAAACCAAATATGTACTATGAAAGTGAAATATATAACTTGCTGCCATTCTGGTGACTAAATGTGAACAAAAAGAGATGAAAAAAATCCCCTAATTATATGAGGAGTGTGATAACTTTAAAAGTTGAGAAGAAACAGTGTTCCTAAAGGCAATTCTCATTTTTGGTAATTCCCATTAGAACTTTCCTTTTTTTTTTCTTTCCTTTTCTTTCTTCATTTTGATGATGATCTTGAAAAAAATCTGTATGACTACCATGTAATTTCTTCCATGCAATTTCTGCTCCCAACTTTTTCCTGATACCAAGTTGTGCTGTTTTAATTGTGGGAAAATGAACGAACAACAAAAATGGAATTAACTTACAAATAATGCAGTTAAGTCAGGGGAAGACTAAAAGATAGCATGGCATTTCAGACAAATTTTAAAAATTATAATAATTTGAATGCAAAGAAGCAGTCATGAATCTGATTCAAGTTATATAAATATAGATACGTGTAAGTTCCAAAAACACTATGCCTTTGGATCCACACCATATCTTTATAGCAAGAGGTGGCTGGCTACCTTCAGCAGAACATCACTGACACCATCAGTATAGTAAATTTAAATATGTGTTTTGGTCTTTTTAAAACTTTTTACGTAAATTCCAATTAGTTAACATACAGTGTAATATTAGTTTCATGTGTACAATATAGTGATTCAGTATTTCCATACATCACCCAGTGCTTATCACAATAAGTGCCCTCCTTAATCCCCATCACCTATTTCACCCATCCCCTGGCACTCTGGTAACCATCAGTTTGTTCTCTATAGTTAAGAGTGTTTCTTGGTTTGCTTCTATTTTTTCCCTTTGCTTGCTTGTTTTGCTCCTTAAATTACATATATGATTGCAATCATACAGTATTTGTCTTTCTCTGACTTATTTTTCTTAGCATAATATTCTCTAGCTCCATCATGTCATTGCAAATAGCAAGATTTCATTCTTTTTGATGGCTGAGTAATATTCCAGTGTGTGTGTGTGTGTGTGTGTGTGTGTGTGTGTGTACACATACCACATCTTCTTTATCCATTTATAGTTGATGGGCAGTTGGGCTGTTTCCATAATTTGGCTTTTATAGATAATGCTGCTATAAACATTGGGATGCATGTACCCCTTTATATTAGTATTATTGTATTCTTTGGGGAAACACCTAGTAGTGCTATTGCTGGATCATAGGGTAGATCTATTTTTAACTTTTTGTGGAATCTCCATACTGTTTTCCAGAGTGGCTGAACCAGTTTGTTCATATTTTTATTTTAATTCATAAATTTGTTTTCATTTTATAGCTGCATATAGGAGTTCTAAATATGGAAAGTTTATGCCTTGCTTTGTAATTTAATATATCAAAGTGACACTGGGATAAAAGTATTATGTCATCACAATGATTTTATTCTACTATTTCTGTAAAAAAATATGTATGTTACTTAAAATTTTTTTAATTGAAGATTTTAAATTTTACACACCAAGATCTAGCATTGTTTCTTTAATCAGATAGATGTCTTAGATAACTCATTCAAGAGAGATCACTTAGTTCAAACTGAAGCCTATATCCTTCTCATGCTTACATTAGTGGCACATAGTTGAAACAGTATTGCTGGATCAGACCCTACAGGTTTCAGCTGATGCAACAAGAGAAAAAACTGTGGGCAAAATTTGAATTGTGGCTACAGTGCAGATGCTGGTGATCCATCTTGCACTCAGGGGTCATGACAAGCCAAAAGGCTATTTCAAGTTTTAAAATAATTTCGTGACAGTTTTCACATTCTTGAAAGATAGGAAACTCACTGGATTTGCTTGTAAACACAAAACTCAGAACAATACCCACCACACGGCATCAGCTTAGAAAA